>NC_054742.1:36981223-37581223 GCF_018143015.1 Lytechinus variegatus | reverse complement strand
TAGGTGAGGGTGAGGCACATAGATGACTCACCATCTTTCTGTTCATACTCCCAGCTCTCTTCAGGGAGGGATGGGTCTCTCTGATACATGACTGTATAGCGAGTGATGATCCCGTTGGGTATAGCAGGTGGTCTCCAACTGACTTCTACTGTGTTGGAGTTTACTGGGCTGGCCTGCACTGCTGATGGGGGGTCTGATGGTTCTGTGTCAATACAAGTAATAAAGGACGATTATAAAACCATATAAAAGGTGATGTTTATTTCACTAATAGTTCACTTAACGAAGAAAGAAATAGTACAATACCTCAACAGAGATGCTAAAAATTTCCATTTTTCAAAGCATCTTATCTTAATCTTCTTACCCCCAGCCCAATACATGTTAGAAAAAGGCCAGTACTTGTGATAAAATGTATATCACAATCTTATAAAGTATCCCTTTTGTTTGCAGTAATCACAAATCAATTATATGGTCAAAAATATTTATTAAAGAGAAAATGAGGTATGTGTTGCATCAAGAAAACATTTGGACGTGAGATATTTTTTTGTTATAAACAAAAGCAACAACAGCCATTCAATTGCAAAATTGAATGGCAAATACTCGGGTAAACCATTGCCTTTGAAAAGCTGGAGACATCATGTACAATTCCTATGTGGATTAGATAGAGCTTGGTATTCAGAGGATGTCAGCCTGAATTAAAACATGGTGACAATGCTCAGCAACATTTTGAATACCATCGAGATATGGTGAGACAAATCCTCACACTTATGCTAACAAATATTCATTATATACTACAAATCTCACAATTCAACAGTTCAATTACAAAGTGACATCTCATGATTTATGTATCAACTATTTCATTGTGATGTCATGTGTCAAAATAAACAAGTCCTGAGTTTGTATAACAACATCATGAGATGTTATTCAATACCAACATTCTTTAGAATAAGAATGGTTGATTGGCAGTTTCCTCTTTTATCATTTTGTAAAAAAAAAAAGCTTTTAGTTTTTGCCTCTGTAACATTTTTTGACACCCATATCTCATTGCCTTTGAACACAAAATGTTGCGGAGGTTTGTTCAGTCATGTCTGAACAAGGTTTAGTCTTACTATCTTCAAGCGTCATTGCTCGTGCTGTAGGGCTAAATGGACCTGGGTACGTCAACGTGCCAACAGATTGGATACGATAGGTGTACTCTGTAAATGGCTTCAGGTCCGTCAGCAGCAACTCATGTGTAGACCTGCATACCAGACAATCAATGGAAACACGAATGAGTCTTAGTTGTTAATGTTTTCTGTTAGGTTTTTACCAAGAAAAGAGGAAAGAATCTAGGCAGCAGAGATTTGAGGGACAAAGCATTCAATCAAAACTCAGGCATTACAGAAGTACATTCATAACCACAATACCGTTTTAGTAAAAAAGAATAAGTGTGTGGTTAAATGCAGAAAAGTATGATGGAATTTGGACTACAATGATTTACACTATTACAAAGCAGATTTTCTTTAAAATGATTTCTTTTATATACCATTTAGTTAAATACATAAAGACACATATAAAAGCAAAATTCGTGATTAATAATTTGTACTTGCGGACTGAGATATATTTCATACTAAATACAGAAAAACCTGCTTTAGCAGCTGTTTTTAAATGTCATACATTTTGATTTCCTAAAATAAATGTTCTCACCGGAAAATGTATTGCAAGAAGAATGTCCAAAACAATTATTTCATTATTACTCTTGATCAAACATTTCACTGTACATATTTTCAGAACCAAACACTATCCATATTGTTTAGGATTGATTTCAACTTACCCATCCACTTCCACAATGAATGATTGATTTGACCCCTTGACCTCATACTCAATCTTAAAAGCTGTGATCTTCTTGTTTGTGAGAGGTTCCTCCCACTGGATGAGGATGGTTCTCCCTGATTTACCAGTTCCATTGTAGTAGAAAGGGGGAGGTAAGGTATCCACGTTGGGGTTTATAATCACTGTGTCAGAAAGAGATTGAAAATGTACTATTTAGGCGACATCTTTACTCAAAATACTTTGACTATTTCATAATGCTAATCAAACTTATAAATGTTGCAAATTCTTTCCTTGGCACCCAGTAACAGGAAATTACATTAAAATTGAAGTTAACCTGACATAAGACTAACAGCATTTGCCACTTTGCCCACTTATTAAAAAAGCTCATTCGAGTATTTCCCTCCATTATAGCATGTATGTGTGCATCAAATCATTTATCATAGAAGATATATAAAAAATGGACATGTTATTTAATTCAAATTTTGTGACAATATGGCAAATCATAGAATTTATATTACATGAGGAGTGGCTTGCATGTTACATTACATAATTAACAATCCTTAGCTCTGTTATTTTCAATGGGTTTCCACTAAATCTTTATTCATGTTTTTAATTTTTCAGCTTTTATTGTTAAAAAAATTAATTTTAATGTTACACACCTGGTCTTACTAATGTCTTGATTGTTTGAGCAGACGGCCGGCCATCACCAAAGCTGTTAAATCCGAGAACATGTACATTGTACATTGTGTTTGGATCTACATAGAAAAAAAAGGAAAAAATTTCGATACTTGAAAGGTACCATTGAAAAACAGAATTATAATAAATTCCCTGATTTGAAGACGAAATGTCATTGTGATGTATTAAAAAAGTGATCAACTTTTCCCACCAAAGATAAACTAGTCAACTTTGCAATATTATTTTTTTAAATAATAATATTTGAATTTTGAAATGAATAACATCAAGGGTTTGCCCCCCCCCCCCCTCAATATCAAGTGACAAGACGTTCTGTAGAATCAACCTTAGGTGATAAATCTTTCAATTGGGATTTCCCCCATGAAGCAAGGGAGTTTGGGATATTGGGCTGGTTCCTGATTTAGTTTGTTATATAATTTGTTGCAAATTTTCTGATTTAAAATAGAAATTTCTTCATGATTTCTTCATTATAAATTCACCCTCTAGCTAAATTCTTTCGATCAATTAAATAACTTTTCATTTCTTGCACAACAATTATTTGTTGATAATCTGATTCAAATTGGTTTTCTCCAGGCTCCAGAGTGATTTGACTGTTAAGACAAATCTTCCAGAATATCTTTCATCATATCAATCCAGAAGATTTCTCTTAATTCGGTGTACTACATTCTGATTTAATAA
Source organism: Lytechinus variegatus (assembly GCF_018143015.1). Taxonomy (NCBI): domain Eukaryota; kingdom Metazoa; phylum Echinodermata; class Echinoidea; order Temnopleuroida; family Toxopneustidae; genus Lytechinus; species Lytechinus variegatus. Next base: position 37,578,043 of record NC_054742.1, on the reverse strand, counting down.
TGATAAATTTCGATGGATAAATTTTGCGATAATCTAAAACATCAATACATGACTACATTTTCTATTACTTTCTTGATGAAGTGTATTATCAATACAGTGATTTAGAAAAAAATCTGCATCAATTTTTTTTCCTATTATCAAATGAAACGTAAATCATGGGTGAAATGTATCACATCTAATTCAATGTTCTATCACCTTTGTAACACCATTGGTTTGATGATATTCCAATATACTCTAAAATATTAAACATCCCAATACAAAGTACTACGGACACTATACAATAATCTTTTAATTAAGAAATTTGTCAATAACGTTTAGAAATAAATTTTCAGCTTGACATAGCAGTTTATTCTGTTTCCAGTTTATCTTTGAATGAATCATGATTTAAGTATAAAATAATCATTGCAAGGAGAGGCTAATAACCCTCTGAAAAGATATTCATGAGATCCCAGATTTCTCACATCTACAACGGTGATCCAATGCATTAAAAATAAGCCTCGCTCAATCAGGCATGATATTTATTAAGGGAGTATACAAGCTATATACAAAAACACTCAAAGATTAAAAGCGTACCCCATTAAGACTCCGGTCCGATGAGCCATGATTCATCAGGGAGTTCTCAATACAGAAAACTTAATGAGAACAAATTCTAATATTTCACTTCATCTTGCCATCTATAAGCCAAAGACCGAGCATACATCAACCCCACACTATTCATATGTACATGTATATGAATACATGCAGCAAAAATGGCCTCGAGCATTTTTGACAGTGAGAGAATGGCCATACGTTGAACTGGACAAGCATTGGTCAAAGTAGAATTATTCAAATGAGACAGCGATGATCAACTAGAGTTTGTTGCGTGGGTGGGTGGAAGATTCTAGTTCAGGTCAAGTTTTTGAAATGTGCTATCAGGGGAAAAATATGTAGTGTTCTATAATCAAAGGACACACAATCATCATATGTTGCATGTACAAACCAAATGTAAATTCAATATGCCCAGTAATTTGATTTTCAAAAGTCAATCAGAAATGCAGGCAAAAATTTGTATGAGAAGATTATACCAAGTCCCTTCCACAGTGATAATTGATGAGAATTGATGAGAATTATAAATATTGAAAAAAGGGATAATCAATACAAACAAATATAAAACATATTGTAAATTACATTAACGTAACAAACAGTACATCAGCATAATTTGTTTCAAAACTATCTCTGTGTGTGCGACTATGGATAGGAACATAAACAATATAATTGGGCAGAAAATGTTCTTACTGTATCACTTGCAGTAATACTGGCTACCTTCTTCGATATTTTGTGATGAATTGATATAGAAGTTTATTTGCTATATTATGAGTTCAAATCTGTTTATTTTGTTTATAAGATGAATGTAAATCTAGATTATCTAAACAGGTTGTATGACAGTATCTGTGGAAATATTTTTCATTGTAATGTAATACCTGCACCAATATCATTCATACATGTTCATAAGCAAGCACAATAGACAAAATTCAATATAAAAAAAATTGTTCAAATCGCCCGAACCCAGGGAGGGAATATTCTTTATCATAAATATCTAGCATTTTACCAAAGGACCTTCTCACCCTTTACTCACAAAGCCTCTCATTCATAACTCTAAATTTACTGACGTCATTACATGCTTGGTGAGTGGTTTGTTTCTATTTCTCAACCCCCTTCCCCATCTCTGTCTCTACAAACACAGAATTGTACACACAAACAAAGACAAAAGGTTAGTCCTTTATGGTCATTTCTTGTTCAATATCATTAGGTCATCTCCTTCAGTTTACCTGACCCCCCCCCCTTCTTTCTGGGTCAAGGGCTTATGGCCAAGTCCATGATGAAAAAAAAAAAATCATGAGAAATCTTTGGCATTGTGCCAAAGAACAGGCAAGCAAAAAAGAGAGAGAGGACAATCAACACAAAATAGCCAGATAAACATCTCCTGCATGGGGCACCACAGGGGAAGATCGAAACAAGCTCACTACGCAAATGAAATTCAAAATGGTTGACCACTCAGAGGGTAGGCACAGAGAAAAAAAGCGGACAACAGATGGGTCATGGCTGCGTACAGCACCAAAGGTAATGCTACACACATGCACTCACATAGAAACAGCGAGGAGTGTGTTATGATGCTAAACAGCACTCAAACGCTTCTGCATGTTGTGCTTGCTGACGCAGAAGCACATACAATCAATTATGACAGACTTTATACGTAGTAAAAAACTATCAAAGGTAAATGAACTTAGAATCAATCATAAATGACGGCCAACAATGCCAAATGTTTACAACAGTATAAACAGAACTAGTAGTCTTATATGACATGTATTGTTTTTTTTCTTGTTGTTGTTGTTGTCAACACTAAACAGCAGCAAATAAGATGTGCCATTAAATAATTCCTAAGTGAATTCACATCTACTCAAGAAGTAAAAGAAACTGAAAAAATTACAACTAGTTTGAAGGTATACTACTTTAACGACAAGTCCACCCCAACAAAAAGTTGATTTTTATAAAAAGGAAAAAAAATCAACAAGCATAATACTGATAATTGCGTTCAAATCGGACGTAAAGTAAGAAAGTTATTACATTTTAAAGTTTCGCTAAATTTCATATAACAGTTATATGCACATCCTGGTCGGTCTGCAAATGAGGAGGCTGATGACGTCCCCAATTCACTATTTCTCTTGTATTTCATTATATGAAATAATCTAATTTTCTCCTCATTGTCAAGTGAACAATGATTAATCATTCCCTGAGCATGTGGAATTAGCATTGGTGGATACCATATGGGGACAGTCAAGTTGGTCCTTATTGCCAAAGGTGTTAAAAAAATGAAATATTGTATTCATATTTTTGTTGTCCATTTTGCATTTGCTGTCTGTCCTTATGTATATGTACTCACACCTTGTATATCATGTATATTGTGTTTCATGTGTTTGTAATGCTGGTGGAAAGCAAATTTCCATACAAATGGACTGTAATAAATGAACTTATGAACTTATTCAAACAATTAAATAACAAAAGAAATAGTGAGTGAGGGATATCATCGTCTGTCTAATTTGCATGTTAGTTGTGCATGTCACTGTTTTGTGAAAAATAAGCTTAACTTTAAAATGTCATGACTTCCTTATTTCATGTCCGATTTTGATAAAATTTTCAGTGTTGTTTTAGTTTGATTTTTCTCTATTTATTCAAATCAACTTTTTTTTGGGGGGATTGCCCTCTAGTATGGCTCATTACTGGTATTTTGCTTTCACAAAGCAGAACTGAACTGTAAGGAGTTCTTGGAATTGTTGAATCTCATTATTTTCAAGAGTGTTACCTTGTAGGGCTATAGGTCTTTCACTATATCATGAATTTGGGCTTTAAAACACAACACATGATGGCCATTTCGATCTTGATTACAAAACTAAAATGTGAAAAGGCCTACTGGATAATGAAAATTCAACATGAATGACATATCAATGACATTGTTGCACTTGAAATAATAGCTATTTATATTAACCTGTTCTAAAGAATCAATATAAACAGACAGTTATGTAAAAGAAATATCAATATTATCAAATTCATGCTTTAAAATTAGTAAATAATGAATTTAGAAAGGTTTGGATTACTTATAGTTTCCTAGCAATGATCAGCAATAATAATAGTCACAATAAACATGAAATGCCAAGCTCAACCTAAAACAATTCACTTTCTACTTCATAGAATAATGTCTATTCTACAAGAGGAAACACCGCCCTATGAGTTTAGGAGAACAAAATCAGACAAGCTAACAACTGAAAAGAATCCCAGGATTTTACATTAACCAGCCAAGCACATAACTGCAATTAAAACACCCTTTCCATACATGAAATTGTCAATTGTAAAGGACTTTCACTTTGCCAATCTTAAAGCTCTTGCTTCATGGGGGGTGGGGGCTCTCAACTAGCATATTGCTGAACAAAATGGTGAAATTTAAAAATCTGTAAAAAGTACTTTTTACTTGTGAAAAACAAATATATATTATACCCAAGACACATAATTTGTAATATTTTCCCCAAACAAGTGTAAGCCTTGGAAAGCATGCCCCACAAAAAAAAACTTAAAGTTCGCACAAAAATACAAATATGGAGCAACAAATATGCCCAAAATGTGAGTGAATACAGTGTATATTATTATCTATTTTCTTTTTATAAAGCCTTCTTCCAATTTTTTTTTTCTTTGTGTGTGTGTTGGTGTATATTTTATATCCTAAATGTCCAACACACATAGTCATATCCAGTCTAAAGTAGAAGTTACAATTAAATATATTTAAAGGAAAATAATCACTAGAATCCTTATAATTTCCCATGTGATGTAAATTCAAAATTAAATGCTATTCAATAAAATTGGCAAATTTCAAGGAAATTCTTAATCAATTTACATTAATCATTTATGATACATTAAAAAGTAAAAACTGAATGAAAGAAAATACATGTTACCTTATTACAAGAACTAAAACTGGTCAAGTAAGGCTTCACCAAATTCATTATCCTGAATTTATTTTATCTGCTAGCAAGCAGACTGTTGTATATATAGATTTAAGTTTGTCTCTAAACATGGTAAGTGCACAAAAATAATCGATGGAGAGGTAATGATATTCCAAGGATTTCCTCAACAGTTCCCTTTGGAAATTATACATGCAAGCTATTTACCAAAAAACCTGTGACCCAGAATGAGACAACCTCTGATGTCACTAACTTGTACTACAGTCAGAACAGGTGAAAAATAATAGTTCAAAGTACATCTCATGAAACTAGCTGATCAAAGTGCAGGAAGGGAAAGGGATAGGAGGGGATTAAAGAAAAGGGGTAATCCTATCTTTCACTAATTTCCTGAAGGAAAAAGAAAAATCCTCTTGCATTAAACTTTGTTGGACAGATAATAAAATAGGAATTGTCTATTATTGCTTGTCTGTTAATCACAAAATGTAAGCCAAACTTACATACTTTGGGCATCAATACAGGGATTCAAATGTTAAAAAGCTTGTGTGAATCATGTCAATCATAAATTCCATTCAAATGTATTTACATGTATGCATGGTAAAAAAGATCCCCTTTTCAAACAAACTGTACAGCAAACACAACCACAAATAGATTTTGTAAAAATCTCATCAATGGCTTCATTCATTTGAAATTGAAAAATCCTTTCCATAGTAAAAAATATTTTCAATGGGTGTAGTTAAAACCATAGTTGGGTTCAGAGAATTTTATTGTTGATTGTTATGAGTCTTTTCAAGCAAAACTTTAAAATGCTTAAGAAATTCTGCGAACCATGGTCAATAAAAAAAGAAGAAATGAACACTTCAGAGACCTCAAACACAGTTTTCAGAACAAGCCTTCTTCTGGTTCACACATGCATAGCAAGTAGGGGAAGGCGGGGTAAGTTGTGCCACCATCTGGGGTAAGTTGAGCCACAAAAACTATGTACAAAATGTATGCGGGAAGAACCAGGATGTCATTTTTTTAATTTAAAGTCTTTTCACTTGCTAATTCTCAATAAATACTAACATCTTCTAAAAGCAACAGAACTGTCATGTCAATTTGCTCCTTTCTGCCTGCATATCAATGGCTCTTTACATTTTTAATTTTTTTAATTATAAATCACCATAAGAATTAACATGGCTCAACTTGCCCCATGTTGATTTGGCTTAAATTACCCCAGTCCGAACTTATTGCAATATTTTCACATCCACACATTTCTTAATATGCATTCATCATGTAAAAAACTATGATAAGAATGAGAATCCATGCCTGGACTAACAATATTGTTCGTGTTTCTATGATATATTTAAAATGTGTGTTGGTCAAAAGCACTTATCTATTTCACACCCTTGTGAAATGAAGTTTCATTCCTCCCTGAACACGCGGAATTCCATTATTTCAACATTTTGTGCTTCAGGCAAGGAGGTCCCAATCGTCAATTTCGTAAAAATTGAAATATTGTATAATTCAAACAATTAAAAACAAAAGAAATAGTGAGTGACATCATCAACTCTCTCATTTGGATGTAACTGGCTCGTTCATATAACTATTTTGGTAAAAATAAGCAAAACTTTGAAATGTCATAACTTTCTTATTGTACATCCGATTTTGATGAAATCTTCAGCATTGTTCTTGTCTGATTATTCTCTATTTATTCAAATCAACATTTTTCTGAGGTGGACTTGACCTTTAAAGGACAAGTCCGCCCCAACAAATAGTTGATCTGAATAACTAACTAGACATAACACTGAAAATTTTGTCAAAATCAGATGTAAAATAAAAATGAGGGTACTGATGACATCATCCACTCACTATTTCTGTTATATTTCATTACATAAAATATTGAATATTTCCCCCACTGTCATGTAAAACAATGTTTCATTTCTCCCTGGATATGTGGAATTATAATTGTTTGAACAATATGTGGTTCAGTCAAGGTGTTCATTATTGCCGTAGTATTGTATGATTTCAACAATAAAAAAAAAGTGAGTGAGGGACATCGACTCTGTCATTTGCTTATCACTGAGTTGTGCATATATCCCAACTTTAAAATGTGTCTTTCTTATTATATATCCGATTTTGATAAAATTTTCTGCACAATGCTAGTTGAGTTTTGTCTTTTGATTCAGATCAGATGGATTTGACCTTTAAGATTGAGCAAGAAGTATTATTTGGATGAACAGAAAAAAGGGGGAAATACTAAGAAAACATCAAATTTTGTTTTCTCTCATATACCTCAATATGGTATTTGTTTTACAGCTGTTTGACTACATAATATGATGAATCTGATACAATGCCTGTCTCAAAGCTTTGGAATTCAAATGTCATACTGCTTGCTGTCAAATTTAAGACTGGAATAAATCTTTGTGCAATTCGCTCTTCCATCCATTATAAATATTTCATAACTCAGAATGTCAAATACAAAGCAATAACATTTTCTGGAAAACCTCTTGTAATTATGCTATCACAAGTGATTATAACGAATTAACAACCATTATCAAGACAAAAATATCTGGCTTTTATCACATAATGCATAGAGAATGGTAATATATCACTTATCAAGAAAAAATAAATAACCTCTAACAAAACTAGGTGAAGGAGACAAACTTGTAGCAGAATTGTTTATCCTAAAAGCTATCAATTTCACTTGATATTATAATATGAGAAAGAAATTAAAAAAAATTCTTACTCCTTTCCCCATTGTCACATGTACTGTTCCTGAATAAAAGATGTAGAACTTGAGCTAAAAACTATTACACTCAGTAAATTGGCATTTTTCAATTTCAATTATATTTGCATTATCATTCAATCTGTCTCATTTCTATGCAAGAGAGTAAGTAGGGGCTGTGTCATTTGGGAATTTTTTCTTTTCTTTCCTATGACGTCTCAACATCAGAAATAATAAACAAAGAATTATTATATTGAGGAATGGAAGCTGGTCAATTCAACCAAAAAATAAAGAAAGCGAGATATGTTATCTGAGTAAAAGGCAAATTGTATCTTATCCTATCCAAAATGATTTAACTAAAAGCGAGTGTCATATTATGTGCAGAACAGAATAGTATTAATATACTCTACATGAACCAGTAAAAATACAAAGTACAAATTTCCAAAATATTTTCTTATATGAAAAAAAAATCCTGAAGTTCAATGAATTAAACTTAAGTTTGTTTATATTCATGGGTTTTCTGAAGAGATTATCCTTTAAAGATAAATACCAATTGTGGTAATGATTTTAGAATTACTTCGAACAGTATCCAATATCTTTACCACCAAAGTGTTTGTATGTATGAATAATAAATATGTGCCAAATAGCTCTGGAAGAAAATTCCAAATTGCTGAGAATGAGCAAAATAAGCACGAAATTCCATCAAATGTCAGGTATATTTCGAAGCAATATTAATACTGTCCTAATTATGCTAAATACGCTATTTATTCCCTAAAGGTATCAATGAAACCAACATGTTCTCCCCTTCAGGTTGTCTTAACTCAATCAGCATAGATTCCAACTAACTGAACACAGGAAAGCAGTACATTCCAGCTACATTTTTTTACTTGCACTATTACCTGCATACATCAACATGATACCAAACACATCCTAATACATCTGAAGCTCAGCAATAATCATGGAACATTTTCAGTGATTGATTGCATCAACCCCTATGTACAATCAATCATGAAAATGAAGCATATGATCAATCACATACTTTTGTGTTAGGGGACCCTGGACAGTTCTATAAAGTACATGTATGTAGGTGTGGCTCCCTACATGTAGGACCTTGCTGAAATTATTTGTGTATATTTTCTAGTTCATATGAAGACTTGTGAAGCCCTTAAAATATCATGTCTTCAGTGGCTCATGAAGTTTAAAAACAGGGGGGTCAAAAGTAAAAAAAACAGTGATTATTTTATGACATTGCCTTTCTTCAACCTCCATCATGGAAGGATGCAAATTGTCAAGAAGATGTGGAATAAAAAGACATAACTAAAACACAAACTATATAATGAAAACAAATACATAAACTTGGCAACAATAAGGATCCAGATCAATACAATACTGCTCAAACACCTTTAATAATAATAATGAGGTCAGTCAACATTAGTACTATAAAATGAAGATGACATACCAAGGCCTGTGACGTAGTATTCCATGGTGTCCAAAGGTAACAGGAATGTTGCCCAATCATTAGCCAAATTCAAAGATACCATTAGCTTGTAGCCCTCTATGATTGGTGGGGTTGGTGCTGGCTGAAAACTTACTCTCAATGTAGTGTGATTCACTGGGACAACTTGCAAATGTAATGGTGGCTTGGGGGCTATGTGTAGAAAGTAAACATGGAAAAATAGTTAGTCTGACATGTCTATCCTGCTTTCAAAAATAATTCATATGTGTAATAAATCAAATAGGAAAGGAATCAGGAAAAAAAAAATCGAAACAAATCAGATAAATATTCATCATCTTAAATGCTTACAGCAAAAAAAAAACAAAAAACAATAGCAGATTTTCCACTCCTTTTAACAGTACATGCATAATATATTTAGATGTACTTCGCCTACCCATTCATTAAACAGGAACTCATCTTTGACTCTTTCAACTAAGAACCAGACTTTAAAGATAAATGAAAGTAATTGCAGTAAACACTGATTTCACAAGTCAGTTAAACCAGGCTTAATGGTCACAATATCCATGATATCATCGAGGATCTAGATCTGGTACAGTTACATAAACGGAACTTTGTGAAATATTGAAATCTACGCTGAAATATGTTCACACTGAAGATCACCAACAAAGGGCAAGTGGGTCAGTGTAATATAATTGCTTTGAGTGTCGGCCCGATGCTTGACCCGAATCCCGTGCTTATTTGCTAATTTCCCAGCAATTACACAATTTTTTCCAGAATCCTTTTGCACATATTTCTTATTTATATTAACAGACACTTTGGTGGTCATTTCATTGGATTCTGTACAAACTCATTTTGAAATCGTTACCACAACTGGCATTTATCTTTAACTTACTTGTTTCATTAATGTTCCTGGGCGTTGCCACTGTACCATTGCCTGAGTATCTCCCCTGCCCGATCTCGGTCGCTGCGGCCATGCTGACACTGTAGTTAGAATTTGGTGTCAGGCCATGGAGAGTGTACTCCTGAAGGTCCCCCTCTACCGTTGTAACGTTGCAATACACACTACCAACACGGCAGTAAGTGATGCCATAGCTGATGATGATACCATTAGCACGATACCTTAAAAGCCTATCCCATGTAACGGTAATGGTGGTTGGGCTCTCACTCGCCAAGGAAAACTCTGGACTACCAGATGGAACTATTTATGCAGAAAGTACACAAAAAAGACATGCAATAAATACCATTTCCTTTCATTCTTATAAAGTCCCAAGACTATTCTTACTCACTTTTCATATATGACTTGTCATCAGAATAACAATAATAAAATAGACATCACAAACTGTAAGAGAGCTTCAGTTCTAATCAAAACCAAAGATTTCAGAGAATGAAAAGTGCTGACAACTTCCATGAAATAGTCCAGGTATGGCCACTACAAGTCTGGTTTTTCATAATTTCAGCAATTTTATTAATTCTTTCTTGAATGGGAATCCTTTCTACATGATATTCTGTCGCCAAAAGAAACATTTGCACACAACTCTGAAAGCACATGAATGAAATTTCACATCACTACACCACAAGTGTAAACAACTGTTCACTGACAATGACCAATCACACAGTCATTGTTCCATTAACATGTTGTTCCAAAAGCCACCTATCACACCAATTAGCAGTGAGGAATCAGAGAAAGTATACCTACCATCCTGTGCTGTCGTCACATTTTTTGTAAACCTTGGACACGGTGCCTTCTCCGTGAAGCACTGAACGGTGATCCAATATTCAGTGAAAGGTTCCAAGTCAGTCAGTTCAAATGACAGGGTGTACACCACCTTTTCAATTACTCTTGAATCTATAACAGATATACAAGACATCCCGTCAGTTTTTATATTCGTCTATCTATATCAAACTCTGTTGAAATCAAATTTACTTTTTTTGGGGGGTGTCACAGCAACTGATTATCCATGATTCTAAGAAATAAGTCAGATATATGGATAATGAAAGCAGAATTTCTTACACAAATACCATCTCATTTGTATGACTATTACAAATTCCATAGATCTTTCTTCAAAATAGCTGGTTATCAAATACTTTTTACATTGTTACCCATTTCCATTTATGTGATAATGAAGCTTCATATTCTATTATTCTTGAATTCCATGGATACTCTATTTTTGCAGTCTCAGAAACTGCTAAAAAAAATCTTGCCAAGTTTTGTTTCTTTGGGTGGGCTCTTCGTTTTGGAAGAGAGCCTAGGTGACTCTGAGAAAAGGGTCTACTTATACTCACACTCTTGTTTTGCCCTGCAATATAAATGGTATGCGATGACTGGACCAGGCAGGTAGTCAGGAGGATCCCACGTTACTCTCATCCTACGACTTGAGATTGAACTGATGGTCAGGTTAGTCACATGACTGGGGTATTCCTTGTCATCATCTGTAGGATATGGTATAGCAATTAAACATATTAAATGAATATGTATATCCTTCTCTCTAGACTCAACCTCAACTTGCACAATTTCTGTACTATTACATTATTATTGGTACAAATCAACAGAACATATGTTCACTCATCAGCCCCAAATAGGCCATTATCCAATGATTACTGAACATCTATTTGTATAAGAACACTCAGCTGCCTGCAGTCAGCATCATAGGTTTCTACCTAAACAAAGTTTCTCTTGATCTTACTATTAATTAATCGATGATTGGCATTCAATTTCTACATTTTTATGTCTTTTCACTGGCTAATGATTACTTCCATGAGAGATTACATATATTTGTATTTTTTTTTATAGATGTTGGTGATCCTTTCTTGTTATAAAAAATACACATCACAAGGAATAATTTTCCTGCTATCGCATTGCAATTTGCTCCACATCTTTGAAAGATTGCTATGCACTAAGTCTTTTGTATAGCATATTTTTTCATAGGACTGTATATTACTTAATTGAGAGCTTTTCTCTTATGACCAAAAATGATATTCAAATATGTAAAGCAAAATTATTCCCTGCATCAGATTTCCATTTGTGTTGACTTAGCCCCTAAGAGTTGTTCATCAGTTGTTCGTAAAGTTGCTCCAAAATTATTTAGTGTAACAGCTACCCAGTGCCATATATCATTTGTCATTTCTAACCATTGATAGTCACTTCTCTAACCTCTACTAAGGTTTAGGCTGGCAGAACATAGCAATAATTCAATCATAATATCACTCACATTTATTGATGGTGACCGCTGCAGTAACTACAGCACTACCTGCATCATTCTTGGCTTCACACTGATAGATGCCTTTATCTTCCCACCATAGTTGTGAGATCACATAGTCATTGTCAATCATATGGCTATGGAAGTCATCAATGGTGGCGGGTATCCCATCATGAAGCCATCTGATCTGTGGTTGCGGCATTCCCGTTGCCACACAATAGAATCGGATCCTGCTACCTATGGGCTTGTGGTAGACTGAAGGTGCATGGGTAATGACTGGTGGAGCTAAGAAGAGATAAAAGAAAGCAAATCATTTCAATCATGCTTTTACCTTCAGAGTTACTTACCCCATTAACGTAAACTTCAAAATCAGTTTAAAAAATGAACAGGATAGTGAAATTTCAATGATTTTCATGTTATTAAGAACATCTCATTAAAAATACCAATGCATAAGATTTCTGTTCAGATGCCCTCACATTCGACCCTCTAAAGCGCTAAAAAGTTTATGATGTCCCATACATACACATATTTCTGTCTGCAGTGCTCTGAAAAATAAGGCAGTTCCTCAAACTTTCAAAGTTTCCAAACTCTTAAAGCACAAACACATTTAAACTTTGGTGCATTATCAAGTACTAATTTATAGAACGACCAGCATGCCCTTTGACCTTATGACCAAACTCCAATTAGATCGTTGTCATTTTTCTGTGGATATTTGATCAAAGTTTTAAAATGATTCTCAAAACTTTTCTTTAGTTATCATGAGAACAGCAATGGGATGGATGGATGATCTAATAACATGAATAATCAGTTTCAATGCCTCCAGCAGCCACATCCAGTGGATGGGGCATAGACTGCATCTTTTAGAAACAGTTCTTCCACAATTCAATCTGATAAACAATACAAATCTTTGACTATATATGAAGAGATGATCATAACTTACACATGATATCCAACTTCGCTTCAGCTACGATAGACTGGCCAGTTTGTGGGTTTGTAGCTTGACAGCGATACGTGGCATTGTCCAGTGAGAAACGAACATTTCTTATCAAAAGATTACTTCCTCCGGGATAGCTGACATCATCCCTTCGGATAGAACGCCCGTCTGGACAAAAATGGATAAAAAAATAATAATTTTAATAACAGATAGACAGATGAAATCACATACTTTCTTTTTGAAGGCAAAACATTCTAATAAAAAGACATCTAAATCTTTCAAAGAATGGAACATGATTCATTAAATGATTTTCATTCAATAATATGTAGCAGTTATTTACTTTCTAGCCAATCACACAAAATTGTTTTTCAAACTAATAAAAAAACACAGACCAACTCATATGGTAAATCTAATATCATTTTATATGAAGTTATCAGTATGGACCCCAGAAGTAAAAAAAAAAATTCAAGTGGAGTGCCTCTGGCAGTCTCACCTGCATCACACAATTCCATATAGCAGCAGTGCTAACTTTGAAAACTAGTACTATAACCTAATTATTCACAAAAAACACCATTCATATAATGATACAATACTATGTTCATTGACAATTTAATGACATTTGACCTTGATCTAGCGACCTAAGACTTGCCAGTGATACTTCAATCTCCCTATATCCACATTTTATAAAATATATTAACTTTGAAAGTGATGACAGCAATCTAATAATTACCTCCAAAATGGCCAAAGTTCATTGACCTTAAGTGACCTTTGACTTTGGTCATGTGACCTGAAACTCGCATGAGATGTTCAGTCATACTTGATTACTCTTAAGTCTAAATTATGTGAATCAGATCCATAAACTTTTAAGGTTATGATGGTAATTCAACAAAAAAAAACAATTTGTTCAAAGTTCATTGACCCTAAATGACCTTTGACCTTGGTCATGTGACCTGAAACTCAGGCAGGATGTTTAGTAATACTTGATTAACCTTATGTCCAAGTTTCATGAACTAGGTTCATATACTTTCTAAGTTTTGCTGTCATTTAAAAAACTTAAACTTCAGTTGAGATTTGATGTTGACGCTGCCGACGCTGTCGGAAAAGCAGCGCCTATAGTCTCACTCTGCTATGCAGGTGAGACAAAAATCATACTGACAAAGAAAGATATGTTGGCAAAGTATTCCAGGGGGTTTTACAAATAAAAATAAGACACTGTTCTCATTATACTTTCCAAAACTAGTTTACTGGAAAATCGGTCAGGAAAACCATTTGGAAGATCACTTTGCTACCGTTCCCATTTGATCACTCAAAAGTGGTCTTCAAAACCACTTGACATAAAGCAGTCTTGTTGCTATGGGAACACTCTCAGTGGGGTGACATGTTTCGCACGAAATTTTAAACCGCAGCGTAGGCATTCCACATACAGTGTGTGGAGTAGCACACTAAAAATGTAGGAAGATCACTACTTGAAGAACGGTTGTGTCCTCACGCTAAAACCAGTTAACGAAACGATAAAATAGTTGATAAAAAGCCTGATACTAAACATCTTTCATACAAACAATCTCAAGCTGGTCCCAAATGGGATTATTCAGAATCAGTGATCAAACAATATGAAATCTTGGACTGATGAGAACAGGCTTATTACATAGCAGGAGATGAACCCTTGTACCCAGTACCTTGTATTAAATACACAGGTCAAGCATTATTGTAAATTTGTAATGTTTATTTTGCTCTCACATACACACCTAATTCTCTTCAAGTTTTTCTCTTTCCTGCTCATAAACAAATATTTACCAAGGTCAATGAATCACTTTGTTACAAAGCATCGCCCTCTCTATCAATCAACCTAAGCAAATGTTTAGATGGCTATGCACCTATTAAAGCAAAAGGTGCTAAAATCTAAATTCATCCCTCCCCTCTTCATGAAAATGATAGTTCATAAAAACTTCTGGCACATGAAATTTTGCATAATGATAATGATAAGTTTTATGAAACCATGAAATTCTCAAGAGCAGCGAGAAATAGATTTATAACTAGATTTTAATTCGTCATGCGGACGAATTAGGTGGTCTGTCTTTATTATTGCCATCATGATCACTATTACCATGTTCATGCAGATCAATGTGATCTTCATGATGACAACTGAATGTTGATTATGGATAGAATGCTTGTGAAAGACGGAAGATGATAAAGCACTGTAAAAGAGTCTCTTTGATGTATGACAATACATGTGATATGAAAAAAAGTAATTATAATCTGTTTTATCTTGCTAAATTTTAACTTTTGTACCTTTAAATTATCATAAAGGATCTTGTACGAGGTGGTAAAAAGTAAAAAAAATGGAAAAAAATCATCTTGTTTACCCCAGGACTCGAACCTCCGCCCTCGAGAAAGCAAGTCAAATGCGTTATCCATTGAGCCACGATATTCCCCATAGAGATTACACGTAAGCAATTTTGAGAATTACAATTCCAATTTTGCAAGTGAAAAACGGGCATGATCCCGGCATCTGATCAAAAAATGGAGGAACACTCGCGAGAGCTTAGGATCTCAGCTACATCATACTAAAAGCTCAGGGAAAAGTGACACTAAAAAATGGAGATATGGCTCACGAAATAGAGGAATGTCGAATCCAGTTTTGAGAAAAAGTCATGTCCCATAGAGATTCAGGCAAAATGAGGAAAAATGATAAGCCTCTTTTCATCGCTGTTTTACGCCATGATGCGTTTTTCAAAATGAAAATTCATGTTAACTCAGGAGAAAGAGTACATTCTAAACTACAACATATTACAATCTGGGCGAAAAACAATCTATATTCGAGAAGTTACAACCAAATTTGCATAAATTTGATGACGTCATTTTTGAAAAAATTAAATTTTTAGTTTAGGCGCCATTTTGATGACGTCATGATCAATTGAGGGACATTGGTGACATGAAATCAAATTTACAACTAATACTCTATCGATATATGAAAAAAAAATTGGGGGTCAATGAACCATTTAAAGAGCTACAGTGAATTTTCAATAGGCATGTTTTTGCCCATATATGGCCTATAGTGAGAGCTCGCGCGCACACGTGCTGCAAAGTTTAACGGGTGTTAATTTCGTTATTAATGGTTGTAGAAGGTTGATCAAGGTATCAAATTGTTCAAAATTTTATTATCAATGCAATGATGTAAAAAAAAACAGTGTTTCTGTGTTGCGTTAGGGCATTACGCGCGTCCGTGCGCGCGCGCAAATTTTTGAAATGCTTAAAATGACCTGAAACGTACCCAAAAAATTTTATAGGCCATTTGGAGAATTTTTTTTACCTTTGACGCGCGCATACGCGCGCGTCATGACCTTTACATGACCTTCGACGACATTGACAGTTGACTTTTAACCTGAAGTTAATGTCATGTAAATATTGTTAATTTTTGATAATTGATAATGAAGATATGATCAAACGAAGAATTTTACAAAATGGCGCGTAGATGACGTCATCATAACCATATGACCTTGAAAAGCTTAGTATGCCGTCTCTATGATAGATTCTATGTATGACGAAAAAATCAGCAAAATTGATTTAGCCAATTCCGAGAAAAGTTGGCGACAAACATAGGTGACAAGAATAAAGAAATAAAGAAAATTCTGACGAAATCAATAGGTGATCTGTCATAGACAGACCACCTAATAAGGAGATGGTTGTTACAGGATTTGGTTTCAAAAAGACTCCAATAAGAGTTATTTGGATAAAATGAAAATGAAGCTTTGGTACATCTAACTACAGGCTTGAAGGAGTCTAAAAGTTAGATATATATTGATAATTATATGTACATGACATTTTAAAGTATATTCTATGAAGTAAAAGAAGAAGTTTACCCAATATCTTCCATTATGTAATCATTCAAAATAATGCAAAATATGGTGACAGACATATCAAACCTCAAGGAATGGAGTATTCATGAATGTAAAAACTCTACTTTTGATGAAGACATCTACTGTTCATAATGAATAGAAATTATCTCTCTCGCAAATCAGAGAATGACTGAACAGTGAGTAATCCTCTTCACTTCTTCATGACAAGAGGGAAATACAGGAAATGATTGCATGACAAGTAGGAAATGATGAGAGAAATTGTTGGATCACAACATTTCGCCAACAACAAATGCTGACAGAAAAAAGTAATATGGTAGAGGCACTCTGTGACCTCGGGTAACCCTCTGAATATTTAATTCTAAGTTGTCCTATCCTAATTCAAACATCAATGTTCTATCAAAATAGTCACCAACAGAACAATGAGTTTCATATGAAATGAAGAATTTGCAACATTTCTACTTATTTTTTTTACAATTCAGACATGGACATATATATATATACATTCAAATATTAAACATTTTATAATAAAATGATAATCATGAGAATCTTTCTGTCTGCATGACTCAGAGTACCAGTACATCCAGCACATAGCAGCTCAGCGTGCAATTCACTTTTTCATGTCTGTGGCAAGTAGTTTACCCATGTGGCCGATTTCCTCTGCATTTGTGATTCAGTAGATTTATCTCAGTCTCAAAAAATCTGTAATATCCATTTGGAGTTTCATGTTCCTTTGAATATTTCAACGAGGTAAGGGTCAAAGAATTTGCTGTTCACCGTTATTCATAAGACTTGTGATATAAAATCTTTATAGCTAAAAATACATTTTCTCTGGGTATTCCCCAAGCAGAAAAGGCAAATAGATGCATAAAGTATTCAACCCTTTTGATGAATTATTTTTTTCCTGCTATTTGTGTAGTAATAAATAATGGTTGGTCCTCTATTGCAAAATTCCTAAAAATATTGAAAATCCATCTACATCAATCCACACACTAAAATACGGCAGCACATGATAAAAAAATCTTCTTTTTAATCATATATCAATACTTCTCAATTTTTCAATACTGTTTTATTATCTTACTTGGATACTTGGATTATAAAGAAAATTGTAAAAACCTCTCAAGTTAAAAAAGGCATAATGCACACTGATTATTGTAGGTTTAATGCTCATGTAAACAACCCAATGGGAGTGGAGCTACTATGCATACAACATCTGTGCCATCACATATTGTAAAAATAATTGCTGACCCAGTTTATATATAGCAAACCAATTTAGTAGTGAATCAATTAATCGACATCAGATCACCTTGGAATGTACATCTGAAAATTGGAACTGCTTTGATTAATAGTGACAAGATATGGGGCAATGAAATCACAGCCACTCATCATATACATGTAAGCTACAATAAATGAGGAAAGACAGAGAGATTGAGAAAATAGAAAAAGAGGACACAGAGAATTCAAAATACATAAACACATATAATTTGGAGTTTTTTTCTACAAGCATGTAAAACATGGTGATCTGGCCCCTCTTTTTTATTCATGAAAATACTGGCATTCATAACTTCATGAAAATATTATAACAAGTGGAATGCCTCTGGCCGTCTCACCTGCATCACGCAATTCAACATAACAGCATTGCTGACTATGAAAACTACTATAACTCGCACATGATGTTTAGTGATACTTGGTTACTCGTATTTCCACGTTTTATGAACTAGACCAATACACTTACAGAGATAGGATGGTAATTCAACAAATACCCCCAATGTGGCCAAAATTCATTGACCTCACATGACCTTTGACCTTGATCATGTGACCTGAAACTTGCACAGGATATTCAGTGATACTTGATTACTCTTATGTCCAAGTTTCAAAAGTCAGATCAATAAACTTGCAAAGTTATGATGGTAATTCAACAGATACCCCCATTATGGCAAAAGTTCATTGACCTTTGACCTTGGTCATGTGACCTAAAATACGCACAGGATGTTCAGTGATACTTGATTACTCTTATGTCCAAGTTTTATGAACTAGACCAACATACTTTCAAAGTTATGATGGTAATTCAACAAATACCCCCATTCGGCCAAAGTTCATTGACCCTAAATGACCTTTGACCTTGATCATGTGACCTGAAACTTGCACAGGATGTTCAGTGATACTTGATTACTATTATGTCCAAGTTTCATGAATCAGATCCAAAACTTTTAAAGTTTTGATTGTAATTCAACAGATACCCCCAATCGGCCAAAGTTCATTGACCCTAAATGACCTTTGACCTTGGTCATGTGACATGAAACTCATGCAGGATGTTTGGTGATACATGATTGACCTTATGGCCAAGTTTCATGAACTAGGTCCATATACTTTCCAAGTTATGATGTCATTTCAAAATTTTAACCTCAGGTTAAGATTTGATGTTGACGCCGCCGCCGCCGCCGTCAGAAAAGCGGCGCCTAATAGTCTACTCTGCTATGCAGGTGAGACAAAAAGAAAACATGGTGTCTTAAGATGTCATCAGCTCCCTCCTTCACATATCATGCACATCAATGTGACAAGCATCACAAGATAATGCAAACAAAATCAACTTTCCATGACTTCGTTTTCACCCGGACTTTGATGATGAATTTTCTAGTTTTTGCTAACAAGTTTTAAAAAGATATACTGATGATGTAACACTTTTCATGCTCATTCCTGAGCAATTACTTATTTTCTACATTTATAGCTCCTAACAATTATTTCATAGCACCTACATTAAAACATGTGAGTGGTCAACTTGTTAGATTCTGTCTTAATGCATTTTGTGTAACTGTAATTTATGTTTAAAACTTTTGAAGGGCAGTCCACCCCAGATAAATGTTGATTTGAATAAATAAAGAAAAGTCAAAGGAGCATAACACTGATAATTTCATCAAAATCAGATGTAAAATAAGAAAGTTATGACATTTTAAAGTTTCGCTTATTTTTCACAAAATGTTGATATGCCCAACTCAGTGACATGCAAATGAGACAGTCGATGATGTCCCTCACTCATAATAATTTTTTTTTAAGGTTTGAATTATACAATATTTCATTTTTTTTACAGATTTGACAATAAGGACCAACTTGACTTATTTAGTATTAAACAATGCTAACTCCACATGTGCAGGGAGGAATTAATTACTGTTTCACTTGACATTAAGAAAATTATTATATGTATAATTTATAAATCTATAAAATTTATATTTCATATAATAAATATACCAAAGAAATAGTGAGTGCCTGAGTGGATGACATCATCAGTCTCCTCTTTTGCATACAGACCAGGATGTGCATATAACTGTTTGGTGAAATTAAGCAAAACTCTAAAATGTCATAACTTTATTTTAGATCCGATTTTGATGAAAATTTTCGGTGTTTTGCTTGTTGGATTTTTTTCTTTTTATTCAATCGAGATTTTGTCGGAGTGGACTTGTCCTTTAAATATCAAACCTTTTCTACTCCAGGTGACAATCAGAGGTGATCCTTCCACCAGACATTCTAAAAGAGCATCTTCCCCCGGTAACAATCGTTGAGATACAGGGCCTTGCATGAGGTATGGCTCAGATGCTGGGATCTGAGACATAACTTGAGGTAGCACTGATAACGTTGCAGAGTTGTTTCGCACTGTCTGTAACGAGTTGGATGCAATGCACTTGTATCTGCCCTCATCTTCCTGCGTTACATTGTGAATTTGAAGAATGCCATTTGGTAGGACTACATGCCTTGCACTGGAAGAAAGCAACACATATTAATTATTATTGAAAAAAATACCTCCAGGGAAATATTTCTAAAAACTTAAGGAGTGTTCAGGCATATAAATGAGAAATACTACATCTTTGTTGCAATGTTCATATCCATCTGAATGCATTTAGTTTGTAACTTGAATTTTTTCAACAAATCAAAAAAAATAATTTCAGATTCCATGATAAGTTATTGGACAACATTTCATTCTAAAAGACTTCTGTTTTCTAACAGATTTGTAATATCAACATGATTTAAACAGTGAGACCACTTTTTACAAACAGATGAAATATTTTGAAGATTTTTCTTGATCACTTACAATGGAGTTTACTCTTCCAATTGGTTATCTTTTGAAGATTGACTAGATACCTCCTGAATTTGTAAGGCTATCAATTTTCAAGCCAGTCATCAAAGAAACAATCAGAAAATGTTGAGTTCTGTATTTTAAATGTATTATAAGATTGAATACAAGACTTAATTAAAATGACTTTTAAAAAGATGAAACAAATGCTTACCTGATCCTATCTTTTCCAATATTTGTTCTGTCACTGCCACTCTTGATATGTTTCCATGTTATATTAACTTTAGGGACACCATACACATCACATTGAAACCTGGCGACCCCTCCCTGATAAGCTATTGTAGGCTCGAGTTGAGTTACAAATTGAGGTAGTTCTGCATTAATGAAAAAGATAAGAGCAATGAATTATAAAGGGGAACAACAAATTTATATACTGCACCTTGAAAAATAATATATATCATAAAATCACAATTACAAAGATGGAAATTTCACAAGTTCAGGAAGGAATCAAAATTGGTTTCCCATCATTTAATTGTAAAAATAAAGCATTTTCTAATTTCTTATGAAATATACAAAGAAAAAGAGAGAAGGTTTAGGTCAATGGCTCCTCATTTGTACAATGACCAGGAACTGAGGAGTGAAATTAAGAAATACTTGAAGTGAAGACAAATAAACTATTAGAACTTTGAAAAAACATCAATGAGTGGTAAATAACAGCCCAGAGTTGTTACATGTGATATACACCTATATTTCAAAAATTGCATATATTGCCTTGTGATTCCTGGAGAATAAACGATTTACGATATATCTTTGGGGAAGCAATCCAGAAGTGGTGCCACTTAATATGCAACAACATACCTGACCTCAAATTGATTTCTTTAAAGTCTGGCATTGAGTCAAATAATAGAAGATCAGCAATATTGATTTTTTTTTAAATGGAGAAATAAAATTAAAAGAAAATAAATGATTTTATATAACTTATTTGCATGTGTAAACAATTATTTTTAGCAGATGATTCCTTACATTATTTTTATAGCTCTGGTATATAGATTAAAAAGTAGAGCATGCCAGAATGTCAAATTAATGTTCAAGAAGGACCACTCCCAAGATTACACATCAATCCAATGGTAACTGAAGGATTAGTTTGATATTCTCTAAGCAGAGTAAACAAGTGGAATGCCTCTGGCAGTCTCGCCTGCATTACACGATTTGATATAGCACCAGTGCTGACTTTGAAAACAGCTCTTGAATAATTATTCACAAAAGAAAACATTCATATGAAAATGAAATACTATGTCCATTGACCCAATTTGACCATGATCATGTGACCTACGACGACATGTGCAACACAATTATTCATACTTGATCATCTTTGTGTCTATGTTTTCATGAACTAGATCCATAAACTTCCTCAGTTGTGATGCCAATTCAACAAATGCCCCCAACGCGGCCAAAGTTCATTGACCTTAAATGAACTTTGATCTTGGTCAAGTGACCTGAAATGCACACAGGATATTCAGGGATACAAGGTTGCTCTATGTCTAAATTTTATAAACTAGATCAATGAACCTTTTAAGTTATGATGACAATTCCACTAATACCCTCAACATTACCAAAGTTAATTGACCCTAAATGACCTTTGAACTTAGTCGTGTGACCTATAACTTGCACATAAAGCAGTCCTTCATGTTTATAATTTTCGTGGAGCTCAATAAATCGCTCTCATTTTTTTGAGGAGCTCCACTGAGCTCCTCAGAATCGCTCTCCTTGAGGAGCTCAAATCAATTCAATACATGTACATGTATGATAAATTGTAGATTTTTCTTATCATATATGCAATAGCTGTGTAGCTATTAATTAATCTGTGGTGAAACTAGGCCTGGATCAATATGTTTACAAAATGTCGCGCTCCTGCTAAAAAAATAATAATAATAATTCCTTAAATTTCACATTTTACATCTTAAATCCATGAAATGGCAATCTATATTCCATAATTCCTTAAAATTATTTTGATTTAGTTGAAAACTATCAGAAAAATGAAGAATATTCACCTCTTTCCCGACTCTGATTGAACTTACAAATGGTAAATATTGTAGTCCCACAGGTAGACTTCCATGGTGTTGCCATGAAAATCTACATGTGGGACTACAATATTTACCGAGTTTAAATTCAAATCAGAGTTAGGGAAAGAGGTGAATATTCATTTTTCTGATAGTTTCCAACTAAATCTAAATAATTTCAAGGAATTATGGAAAATAGATGGGCATTTCATGGATTTAAGATGCAAAATGAGAAATTTTAGCAATTTTTTTTTTTTGGAGCACGATTTTTTGTTCTCATTGTTTTTAAAGAGCACGGTAGGAGCGCCGGCACGATCGTGTTCCTCAAAAATGAAGGTCTGATAGTTAAGTTTCCAACAAAATCAAAATAACTTCAAGAAAATATGGAAAATAGATGGGCATTTCATGGATTTAAAGATGTAAAATGCGAAATTTTAGCAATTTTTTTTAGGAGCGCGATTTTTTGTTCTCATTTTTTTAAGAGCGTGGTAGCGCCGGCACGATCGCGCTCCTCAAAAATGAAGGTCTGATAAAGTTAAGGGATATTTGACTGCTCTTATGTATAAGTTTCATGAACTACAGTGGCAGTCAGCAATCTTTGAGCATAGTTTACACTCGAATTTACACTCGAGTCCAGAACAATAGAGTGACCAAGCCAGAACAAAAGGAGAACAATAGATTCACTGGACCATTTCCTTTGTTCTTGCTCGAGTGTAAAATCGAGTGTAAATCATGCTCAAAGATTGCTGACTGGGTCTGTAGATCCATAAACTTTCAGTTATTAAATGGTAATTCAACTTGGCCAAAGTTCATTGACTCTAAAATTTGACCTTGGTCATGTGACCTGAAACTCTAGTAAGATGTTCAGTAATACTTCATTACCCTTATGTACAAGTTTCATGAACTAGGTCATGTACGTTTTAAGTTATGACATTTCCAAAAACTTAACCTTAGATTTATATGTTGATTCCCCTAACATGGTCTAGGTTCATTGACCCCAAAAGACCTTTTATCTTGGTACAGACCTGGTGGGTGTTTCATAAAGCTGTTCGTAAAGTTACGAAAGACTTGACGCATGACAGGAACCTGTTCTTGGGTCATAACTCAATAACATACAGTGTAGGGATACCTGATAGCACAAGAAAGGATCACCAGTCGTGCGTAAAGTCATTTGTATCTTACGAACAGCTTTATGAAACACCCACCAGTGGCCCGTTTCATAAAGCTGTTTGTAAGTTATGAATGACTTAACGCACGACTGGTGACCATTTCTTGTTCTAAATGATATATACCTATGTAGCTGACTTAAGTATAAGAACATGTTCCAGTCGTTCGTAAAGTTGTGCGTATCTTATGAACAGCTTTGTGAAACACCACCCAGGAAATCAGGCAGAATATTCAGTAATACTTGAATAACCTTATGTCCAAGTTTCACTAGGTCCATATACTTTCTGAGTTATTATGTCATTTCAAAAACACTGCAGCCATCACAAAACAGTTATATGCACAGCTCAGTGACATGCAATGCAAATGAGAGAGTTGATGTTGTCACTATTTCTTTTGTTTTTTTTTATTATGTGAATCATAGAATATTTCATTTTCACCAATTTGACAATACGGACTGACTTGACTGAACCATGAAATGTTAAAACAATGGTGATACTACATGTTCAAGGAGAAATATAAGACTTTTTTCACTTGACAATTTCATGTAATAAAAAAAATTCAAAAGAAATAGTGAGTGGATGACATCATCAGTCCCGTCATTTGCATACAGACCAGGATGTTCACATATCTATTTTATCTATTTTGTAAAATTACGCTGAACTTAAAAAATGTCATAACTTTCTTATTTTACACCCGATTTTGATGAAATTTTCAGTGTTATGCTTGTTGAATTTTTCTCTTTTTATTCAAATCAACTCTTTGTTGGGGTGGACTTGTCCTGCATAAAAAAAGGACTGTTCTGATGATGAGCCCAGTGCAACAATCAATAAAATTTTATTACAATGTACATCTGAGAGTAAACTGAACTTGAAATCTAAGGATCACATGCATGCTAAATAATGAACAGTCAAAATCCTGTGTACTCAATATTTGCATGTTTATTCATTCCAATTTATCAAGTCCTCATCCACGCAGATTAAACTGGTAAACCTACATAGTTTTGTGACCTAAATCTGATGGTCATGAAAACAGAAATACTAGGGAAAATATATTGAAGCAAAGGATAAGTCAATTATGAGTTTCCAAGATTTTATATTCTGACCTAATATTCTAAAAAAGAGATGCCACAATCAGGGAATTGCTCCAGATACACTTCCCACATGACAATTTTACAACTTACTCACCATATCTTAATACCCAGGCATTTTTCCTAGAAATGACAAATAATTCTATACATTTCAGCCACTGACCTTAAAATGACCAAGGAAAATAACCACCGAAACTTAATCCCTGAACAAGATGGAGCAAAGTTAATTCACATCAATCATCCTATCATAAAATTACCCCTGGGTTTAAAACGGACATACTAAGCTGTAAACACTATATACTCCATCAAGATTGTATTTCCCAAGTCTCATCATCTTCAAGAAGACTTCAACCCTGGACCCCATCCATGACCATACCATTGACCATGCAATGCTTTGTGGTGAAAGTGGGATATTTGGGACATTTACAATAGGCGGTTTCAAACCGCCTCGATCACAAGAATCCCCGTTAAATTACGAGAACTTTTCAAGGCTAAAAAATACCCGTTAATTATTCCTGCATTCACACCGCCCCAAAACACATCCTTCGGGATAAGTTCCCGAAGTTGCGAGCATGCGCAGTGTGGTCTGATAAGCAGGCAAGGCGGGAGATTCAAAATCTCTAGCCCAGCAGCCACCCACGCCGCCGCGCCCAACGACACGCTGGGCTAAAAGTTCCCGTAATTTGCTTTCACATCGCCAAAATACCTGCGACCTTGGAAAAATCCCCACGAAAGTTCTCGTAATTTCGCCAAGTACCTACTATTTAGCGGGTATTTTCTTTCGGGGAGATTACGCGTAGTTTGCTTTCACATTACCAAAATACCTGGTATTTTCTGATTGGGGTAAATTTCCCGATCAGAGAATACCTGGAACTGGCGAACTTCGAGGCGGTCTGAAACCACCTATTGGAAACAAAACCAAAAAACCAAGGTTTTCTCTTAAGGAGAAAAATAGTGCTGCATGTTTCTACCCTTTATAGTCAACAGTCATCCGAAGCGCAGTATCACCGACATGATATTGCAAAACTGATTGGGAAAATCAATTGAAAACATCTATTTCTACTGTTTGTTAAAAGCCAGAAGATAAATTTAACCCTTGAAATTCATGACAAAAATGGCAAAGATCACTTCTTCTGCTGCATCTCTATATTGACTCAAAATCAAGAATTTGAGGAGATATCACAATAGGGCTTAAAGTTGTGAGCGGTCGAGATTCCCCCATGTAAAAAAAATGCCATAAGCATTATTAAAGAAAATTAATAAGGAAACAGTATTTTCATATTATATAATGATAATACATGAAGGTCCTAAAGATCTAATTAATGATCCCATACACAGGTGAATACTTTGCTAAAATGTATTACAGGTCTATGTGGAACACTGCTTCCAATTAGGGCAGATTGATAAAAAACAATGTGAAATTATTTTTTTTTACTCTCCTAAAAATGGATTTGTCAAAATAACAAATGCATTAGTGAATATGTGTACGAATGAGAATCGTCAAAATCAACCAATTGCTTATAGGCTAGATAAAAGTCCAACAGGTGGAAAATATATATATACACATTTGAAGCATAATCCCCTTTTTTTCAGAAAAAAAAATGATAATAGGCATTCACACCTTCCAGGTCAGGAAAAATATCCCAAGTACTTGGGCCTATAAATAACCATCTACTTGTTCATCCACACCAGCTGGAATCAGATAAGTTTTTGCAGTTTTGGTTAAAGCCTGTTTTAGCCTGCAAAATGAAGTGCTCTCTTCTTCCCTCAGTTCAACTTTTCAAAAGTTGAAAGTAATTTGCTTTCATACAACTTTCCCCTTGCAAAATGCCTCAAAACTTGTCACATACAAAATAAGTTTTTATTTTTATTCATTCATTTTTTTTGGGGGGGGGGATATTACAATGAGCGGTATTTTCTGATTTCAACATAAAAAACAAAAAAGGAGTGTTTTCCTAAACGGCAAATGTGAATATGCCTAGAGAAAGAATATATGGATGTAAATCTTGAGTTGAGTGTACAAAAGGGGGTCCTGAAAGGTCAGGTAGATTCTGGGTCTCCCAAGGGCACACAGCGAGAGAGACAAGGGGCCAATGCCACTCACATCACACATGTCTACCATTTCAGTTTTACCATGAACCTGACCCCAAGCATTAGCCTAAAAGATGAGAGAGCAAGAGAGAGGGAGGGAGAGAAAGAGAAAGGAGGAGTCATCTGAATTTTCAGCATTAGACAAAACTCCATTGAGTGAAGTGACATTGCTATACTTTCTGTTCTTTAAGGAACTGTATCAAATGCTTTTTTTTCCTTTTGTTATATTCCTTTGACGATGATACATTACCAATTAACCTACGGCAATGATGCAAAAAAGAGACAAACCGATTTTGAGTTTTTATTAATGGGTGATGAGGTCATTCAGACGGAACTATTTTCACCAGGTGCTATAAGCATGGGATGCTTCCCAACTTCAATACACAACAAATGCCTGCAGGACATGCAAACAATCATGTGGGTGCACACACACACACACAAACACACTGACCACTGCAGGGAAGGTCAGTGCCAAGTGCATGAGCTTGCTCAACTTCTGATAAAGCCTGTGTGTAGCATCAAAGGTCATTTAGAATAAGCCTAGATGCAAACACAATGGGGGCCCATTCAGGGTGAAATAAGATCAAAATGATATAGAGTTGCAAAACGTTTTGTGTTTGTTACAAATCGAAATCAACCCATTGAGTTGAATGGTTTATTCTGGTGTGAGTGAAGCAGGGAGGGAGGGTAGCCGCAGGAATCAATGGCCTAAAATGGTCATTGCCATCTGAAGCAGGAAGCAAGATTTTCATTGTCAACTTGTGATGCTTCTTGGAAAGATTCAAATAGGTCAAACCCCGATTGTATAAATGCCTGAGTGCTACAAGTTGCAAGGTTAGTAGGTCAGTCAATGTGCTGCCTTGCTTGTAGTAAGGGGGGGGGGGGGGGTTACACGAATCATAACATGATACCTAAGTATCGTGCCAACTCGAAAATAGGGGGTTCTGGAACTAAACCTTGGTCTTAAAATAAGGGTCTCCAGAGCGGCTCTTGGATTAACAGTCGCTAAAATGCAATGCTCTGGAATGGACCACATAAACAGGGGTCTCCGGCACTCATTCAATCGTAGTCATAATCGCAAGCAGCTATGTAAAAATTGAGCGCGCGTCTTGCTGGATTCATATTGGACTAGCGCAAGCTAGCTGCAGCCGCAGGGAACTTCAGCGGGCCAGCATAATGGCTATGTGCTGATCGAGCTTGCCGCTCTGACCAGCTGAGTAGATCATGATGGGCGCTCTTTGGAGCGAGAAATCGCAAATTTGAAGATATCCGGAACAGGAAAAAATGGGAATTTCTATTGCTCTCTGAATTGGTGATGCTCAGCAATGGAAATTTGATCTTTAAAACGGGGAGTCAACCACGGCACATACATATCCTACATTTATACAGACCCCCCCCATAGTGCCAAAGCCACAGGGCTGCCTTCAACTTGATCATGAATATCACAGCATTATTTACTTTGACCATTACAAAAAAGACAGGAAGTTGAATAAGTCCAGAATTCTATCATCACAGCCTGCTTATCTCAGTGAACAGCACAATTACGCAATTCTTTAGACTCCATCCATTCAGTTATAACAAAGGGACAATGAATTCTTTCCCTATTGGGATGCTCCTTTCAACATCTAACTGCACTTTCACTGAAACCATAAAAGGTGGATTTACTTTAATAAACTTTGTGTGATCTGAAAAAGAGTGGGAGAGAAATGAAGATCAATAAATTCAACCCTCTCAACTACCTTCAAGCCCATTTCTAGTGATACAGGTTAGAATTACTTATCTGCACAAAGTGCCAACTAAAATTGACTTTGTTTACTGAGAATTAAAGGGGAAGTTCACCCTGAAGAAAACTTTGTTGTAAAAATAGCAGAAAAAATAGTAAAAAATATTGGTGAAGGTTTGAGGAAAATCCGTTAAAGAGTAAAAAAGTTATTAGAGTTCAAAATTTTGGATTTGTGACGTCATAAACGAGCAGCTGCCCCATGTGTTATGTAATATAAAATTTATGAATTTCAAATTTTGTATGGTTCCTGATGACTTAATTTTGTTTTCGTTTCATGATCGGGTGTGAAACGATTTGTCTATTGATATACAAAAGTTACAGCGAAAACCATTTTCAATTTTCTGAGAAAATGACATTTCATTGATTTTTTACCATTCGCTATGTAGGAATGCTGCTCGCATATGACGTCACAAATCAAATAATTGAAATTCTAATAACTTTTTAATTTTTTGATGAATTTTTGTCAAACCTTCGGCAATATTTTTTATTATTTTTTCTGCTATTTTTACAATAAACTTTTTGTCAGGGTGAACTTCCCCTTTAAGACGGAGAATGATAGAAAATGAAGTATTGAGTTCTTTTGCAAACCTTTTGTTTTGAATGGACATGATTTTTTCCAATGAATTTGAATATTTTGATACAAGTAAATCAATTAAATACAGAATACCAATAATAAGCAGTGATGAATAAATTCACATGAGAACACTTCTCAATCCTGAATGTACACTAGTGCAAATTTGAGTGTCATATTTGAAATAATGTTTAGGCTAATAGCCTGTCTAAAGCTTTGGCAAAGGTTGATTCATTGTGAAAATTCAAGTTTTATATTTGACAATACTGACTCTCAGTATCTTGCAAATTCTGTGGTTATATATGAGAATACAAAGATAATGTCCTGAAAATTTTCAGCCCATTCCATGAATTTGCATGAGATACTTAAGGTAAATTTAAAAAAAGGAAGCTTTAAAATATAGTAGAGTTCATTTTGAATCTGTGACACCCATGTTACTATCCAGACTCCCCAGAGTATACCCAACTTCCTTTCTTCCTGGACTAACTTGCTAAACAGGCTCAACTGAGGGAACATCCCCAAACCAACCAACAAATACAGGTATGACTTTTCCCCCAGTTGAGAAAATAAGACAAAAATAATAAATATAACTGACATAGCATTAAAAACCAATACAATAGTTGAATTAAATCAAATGAGTTGGCCTATATTCATGTCAAAATATATATAAAACTAAACAAAATCCTGTGATTATTTGATGTTGTAATTAGGGGGCAGTGACATCTTAAAAATAAAAGTCTGTATAATCTATACATGTTTGTCTGCATGTGTGTGTGTGTGTCTCTCTCTCTCTCTCATCACTCATAGAACTTTGTGTTTGGATGCAATAGAACCTATCAACGCAGCACTTTCCCCTCCTAGAAGCAGATGGTATTCACTTGAGAAAAACCATCCCTTAGGCTTCATATTGATCAGAATATTTAGATTTGGGATTTTGAGGCCCCCTAAAAATCACATATCTACATGAATGTTTGTGAAAGGTAAATTAAAGAGAAAACTATTTTTACCCCTCTATGGTTTTAAACTTAAAAATAAATATCATACACATTCACTTTTAATGACCAGACTCTTTTTTAATATTTTTGAGAAAGACCAATTTGACCGGTTGAGACCCCCCCCCCCTTAGCCCCACCAATTTCCCGGGTTAAGGACAAAAAGTGCAGTGTGAAAAGCATATAACTAGCATCACTGGCATGGAATTGGAAATTGTACTGGGAACAAAGAAAATTCTAATCTTGTGTAGTAAAGAGAATAATAGGATGACTCTTACACAGCTCAGTACCCTCGTACCCTTTTTACACAGGATTTTCTTAGCCCCGGACTATCGCTAACCCAGTACTATCCTTAACCCCGTACTATTTTTTTTCCTTATCACACATGCCAAATTGTTATTGCTAACCCCGGATAAGGAATGCTTGCTTTTCACACACGAAACTCGCTAACCCTTGACTAGTGGTTTTTGTCGATCATTCGTAGTACAAGTACTTCACTCGTACACTTTTTACACATGCTAAAATTTCCTTAACCCCGTACTATAGGTGGGGCTAAATTGCCATTTAGCCCTACCTTTAGTAAAACGGGTTAAGCTTAGCCCACTTTCGTTTTACACTAGCGATCTTAACCCCGTACTATCGCTCTTAGCACCGCAATTGCTGGGATAACCCTGCTTTTTTGCAGTGCCAAATAATCCCGTACTAAAGGTGGATGAGCCCACTTTGCAAAAATGCTGTGTAAAAAGAAAGTGGGCTAAGCTTAACCCCGTACTATAGGTGGGGCTAAATGGCAATCAAAAGGAAGGACTCCCCTAATTGTTCACTTTGTAACAGTGACCCAAGAAACCTGTTTACTTCTATTTGACTATACTATTTGACCTCTTACAACGATATTGAATATCGTATTGCCAAGAAAAATAAGAAACTTACAAGCCATTTCCAGAAATGGAGATTTAAGTTGTAAGATATTCTATCATGATTGATTTTTGTAATTGAAGAATATCTTAAAATGCCTTCTGGGGATGGAATTCTGTTAATCTTTAATGATAGGTAAATCACCTGATTTCTATCCCTTTTTTATTACAGTCTTGCCTTTACTATATTATAGGGGATGAGGAATACTTAAAAGAGACAAAGTGACTGCATTTACTACATGTTCATCACTTAATATCTGTTGATAAGCTGCACTTTGTCTAATGTAAACGAACAATGTGTATGCTGTTTTTTTATTTTTGCTTATTTACATGTATATATTTGTTGATTACTTGTATTGTTTATATGTGATTTGTTACACAAGATCATGAAAACCCAATAAAAAACTTAAATAAAAAAAAGGTAATTTAAACAATACATCCAGTCTATAATTATAAGTAGGCCTACACATTAAAAAATACAAAATAATGGCCAAGATTTCAAGGCAAGAGTTTCAAAAATTTATACTGGATTAATTATCATATCCTTTTAAAGAGAAACTCTGAATTGAACAATCGATACATTGATTACAAAATTATGTCTTTTTTATTATAAAGACAAAGGCATGACAAGTTGTCAAAATAGATGTTTGCAGATATGATTCATGTAAGCATGGGGCAAAATCAGACATTAAAAAATAAAGGAAAAACCAAGGGATATCTAAGATTATGAATTACTTAATTTGTAAAATGGTACCTTCATTTGACTTCAACCCACATACACTTCCACCCTGCAATTATAATAACATCTCTATTTTTAAGTCAGTCATGAATTATTAAAACTGTGTGTCCTCGATACAGATTCTGAGAAAAAACACTGACAGCTTTTACATCTAATAACTTATAAGTGTTCTAGAAATGCAATTACCGGTAGAATGATTACACAATTGCTTACTATGATGAAATGTCAACTTACAAATAATGATAGCTACTTTCTCAGGGAGCTATCAAGAGCAGAGCTTACAAAGCCATGTATGCCAATTTTATTAAAAATCAGGTATAAAGGGAACTTCACACTGACAAAAAGTTTATTGTAAAAATAGCAGAAAGAATAATACAAAAATATTGTCAAAGATTTGAGAAATATCCATCAAAGTATAAAAAAAAGTTATAAGTATTTTAATAACTTGATTTTGTGATATATATGCGAGTAGCTTTCCTACATATCATATGAATAAAAAAATCAATAGAATGTCATTTTCTCAGAAAATTGAAAATGGTTTTAATTGTACCTTCCGTTCATCAATAGACAAATCATTTCACACCTGTTTCTATAAAGAAATTTTTAAAAAGTCATCATGAACCATTAAAAATTGAAATTTATGCATTTTATATGGGGCAGCTGCTCATTAATGTTTATCAAAAACTTATAATCTTAATAACTTTTGTAATCTTTGATGGAATTCCTCAAACCTTCTTCACCAATATTTTTCCTGCTGTTTTTACAACAAACTTTTCTTCATACTTCAGAGTGATCTTCCAGCTTCAAACATAAATGTGTCTTCATTTAGTTCATGACATTACTTGAATGAACACAGAATTGAGGAAGAGGTCAAGTCGAGCCACGAATGGCATTACATGTATTTCCACATTCAAATGAGGGTTTACATAAAATTCTAGGATTACGTTTCATGCAACGCACAATGTAGTACCCATCCTTTATCCAGTATTTTGCTGATGCAATAAGAAATTTTGAAGTAAAAATAATTAGAACACACATGAGGCTATTAAAGATTTAGATGAGTTGTGTTTCTTGCCAACGAGATACATGTACAGTCAAAATGTATTGATCCCACAAGCATCCTGGAACTGTTCAGTGTAATAGGGACCTAAAACCACCAATATTTTATCCCTATTATGGATTACAGAACAAGAAAATTGGGAAGCATTTTGTGTTGGGTTATTTCTACTGATATTTCCAACATATTCAAGTCAAATCTATGAATCCAAACTACCACAAAATACAGCATTTAACAAATCTCTATACTCTGAACACTAAAAAAAGAGCAAACCAATTTAAAGGACAAGTCCACCCCAACAAAAACTTGATTTGAATAAAGAGAGAAAAATTCAACAAGCATAACACTGAAAATTTCATCAAAATCAGATGTAAAATAAGAAAGTTATGGCATTTTAAAATTTCGCTTATTTTCAACAAAATAGTTATATGAACCAGCCAGTTACACCTAAATGAGAGAGTTGATGACATCACTCACTCACTATTTCTTTTGTATTTTATTATATAAAATATGAAATATCTTTATTTTCTTGTCATTATCATGTGAAATGAAGTTTCATTCCTCCTAATCATCAAATTCGTAAAAATTGAAATATTGTATAATTCAAACAATGAAAAACAAAAGAAATTGTGAGTGACCTCATCGACTCTCTCATTTGGATGTAATTGGCTCGTTCATATAACTATTTTGTTGAAAATAAGCGAAACTTTAAAATGTCATAACTTTCTTATTTTACATCCGATTTTGATGAAATTTTCAGCATTGTGCTTGTCTGATTTTTCTCTATTGATTTGAATCAACATTTTCTGAGGTGGACTTGACCTTTAAGTACATGGCAACATTTGTTC
The DNA here is from genome assembly GCF_018143015.1 of Lytechinus variegatus. NCBI lineage: Eukaryota > Metazoa > Echinodermata > Echinoidea > Temnopleuroida > Toxopneustidae > Lytechinus > Lytechinus variegatus. Next base: position 37,544,036 of record NC_054742.1, on the reverse strand, counting down.
CAGCATTTACTCCTGCATCAGTACATCTAGGTTGTCACCAAATTCAACACTTACTAAGCTTTATATACCATGATAATAAACACAGGATTTCATAAGAAATGCACAGATTACTCATCAATAACGATAAATTGACCTGCTTAATTATTCATAAAGACTTTCTATCCAGGAGCTACATGTTTCAAGCTATTGAGTGCAAATAACTAACAACTCCAGTAACAAGGTACTTCTGCATTCTTGTTGCTACACCACTCTGTAATTCCCAAAACCATCTGCATTTTATGAATTAAAAATGAAGGTTGTGACAAATAGAGAGAAGTTACATGCAAAAGCTCTGGGTAATTTATACAGCTCTTGATCAAAAATTAAAATGATATTACAAAGTACCCTTCTGCAAAACATAAAAACTATAACATGGATTATTGATTACACACAATAAAGTTTATGCCTATGCATTGCAAGGTAAGAAATATATTAAACATCTGACTTCTAGAAATTTCAAATGACCTTTGACCTTGCAACCCCAGACCGTCATCATCACATCATCATTTACATATCTATGTGCATACATAGTTAGGTTTAAAGTTAGTCACATCAATGTTTTCTACAAAATCTTTAGATGGCAAGATGAATGTGAGATAATTGGTCTTGCCATTAAAGATCCAGACCGGACCCAAAAATGAAACTGATAAATTATATACCAATCGAAAGCTTATAAGCTACTTAATACAGCAAGGTATGCTTTATGCATTTTCACCGCTTCCCAGCTGAGTATTTTGCTTAAGAATATTCCAATTATCGGGCTTCGAACCCCGTTTAGAAAATAGGCTTTATTGTGCTTTTCACCTGCCTCGAGACCGTGACGTCACGTTGTGTAAGAAGCGTCGTGATTCCATAGGTTTGTACACAGAAAAACTGGGTGATTTTTTTGTTTTCCAGATAACGCATTTCATTCTCTTCACTTCTATCACAGAGGGATATCGCATATATTTATTCCCACAAGCTTGAATTTATGAAATCTACAGTTTTGAACTAGTTTTTGCCATATTTTATTTCCTGCTTATTTGGCGCAGATTTCAATTCTATCTGCATTTAGATTATGTATAACAACTTTTCCTGACATAGCAATTTAGGCCCAATAAGAGCCAAACAAAGAAATCACAAAAAAAAGGTAGTGAATAGTTGTAGGTTTACAACAATTTGAACAGTGAATAATTTTGAGTGCCATTTTCATCTGAAAACGAAAAAAAAAATGGATTCATAACATGGAAATGGAAGAAAATACCCAATGCTTTTGTACACAAACCTATGGAATCACAACCCTCCAGACACAACGTGACGTCATCATTTCCAGGCGACGTGGGGGTGCTCAATCAAAGCGTAATTTGGAGGAGCAGTTTCTTTGATTTTTATTTAATATTTTTAACTATTGGAAGGAGATATATGTAATATTTTTGGTATATTTGTATTGTATGAATCATTACCTTTATTTTGATATATGATTGTTTTTACACCGGTCAGGGTCTTGCCATTAATGTTATCATGTCAATATGGCAAGATCATTTATGTCACTATGTCAACTTATTAGAAATTGTATGGTCACATTGTCAACATGATGAAATAGATTATCTCACTATAATGACATAGCTTTCATAGATTTCTAATATTCTTAGAACAAGATACTTTCCTGCACATGATTACCTCTGTACTTTACCCTGGACCTGATGAATGGCTACCACTAGTCAGGGATTACTAAATGATATTTGAAATAAGCATTTTCTTAGCTGTGGATAAGCAGAAAATTTGGCTTGTGTAAAAAGGGAGAAAAAAATAGCACAGGGTTGAGGATAGTACATGGTTAGCGTCAATACAGGGTAAAGAAAATCCAATGTAAAAAGCCCACAAGCTGGATAACTATTGTTGGAGCAACAAATGCCATTGACCTTGTTAAAATTTTAAAACTATGCCAAAAGTATTAAAGGTCAAGTCCACCTGAGAAAAATGTTGATTTCAATCAATAGAGAAAAATCAGACAAGCACAATGCTGAAAATTTCATCAAAATTGGATGTAAAATAAGAAAGTTATGACTTTTCAAATTTTCGCTTATTTTTAACAAAATAGTTATATGAACGAGCCAGTTACATCCAAATGAGAGAGTTGATGATGTCACTCACTCACTATTTCTTTTGTTTTTTTATTGTTTAAATTATACAATATTTCATTTTTTTACGATTTGACAATTAAGACCTCCTTGCCTGAACCACAAGATGTTAAAATAATGGAATTCCACATGTTCAGGGAGGAATGGAACTTCATTTCACATGACAATGACAAGAAAATCAAAATATTTCATATAAAATACAAAAGAAATAGTGAGTGAGTGATGTCATCAGTTCCCTCATTTGCATACCGACCGAGACGTGCATATAACTGTTTTGTGAAATGAAGTGAAACTTTAAAATGTCATAACTTTCTTATTTTACATCCGATTTTGATGAAATTTTCAGCGTTGTGCTTGTTAGATTTTTCTCTTTTTATTCAAATCAAGTTTTTGTTGGGGTGGACTTGTCCTTTAAGTTTCACCATTGGAAAAAAGCAAATAATACTAAGCTCAGCTCACTCAAGCAGTTAAAAAAGGGGTTGACATAAACCCATTTAAAAAGCATTTAAATAAACACAGTAAAATTCACAGAGCAAAATGCTGAAAATTTCATGAAAATCGGATACAATTATAAGCACATCGTCTTAAATTTTCATTAGGTGGGTTGATGTCACATCCCCACATTCCTTTTTCTTGTTTACATGAAGTCATAATTGTTTAATTTTTTCATACATTTGTAAATGACTTTTCTCCATTATGATGAAATAAGTTGTAGCAGTGTATATATAATGCACTTAATCAGTTGTCAATCCAATTGTTAAAAGTTCTTGGTAGCAATTTTTTCATAAACCTTATTTATGACCAAGAATGCATGGTGTTCAGTGAAACCTACTATACTATTCTTCTTCGCCATGGAAACCTTCAGAAGTTAAACCTTATTTCAATTTCATATAAAATTCAGAAGAACAAGTGGGGATACGACATCATCGGCCCACCTAATGAATATTCATGAAGACATTCCTTGAACTGTTTCACTGGAATAATGAAAATCTTTAAAATTCAAAAACTTTATTATTTGTTATCCGATTTTGATCAAATTATCAGCATTTTGATCTGTGAATTTTACTATATTGCAGTATAAATTTTTTCAGCCTGTTCTCGTAATTTAACGGGGATTCTTGTGATTGAGGCGGTTTGAAACCACCTTATGTTCCTTCAAAGACAGGCAACCTGTATATATTGCAGAGGGAAATGCTACAAACCCTTTTCACTGCAATCATTTTATGTTGAGAAAAGTTTTGTTTACCTACAGTAGCATATTTCATGCATTTGCAAATCTCATTACAAGATAACATTTTTTAAAGACAATTCCGGTCCCTCCCCCCCCCTCGAAAAAAGGGAATTAAAAGAAATTGCCATGCCCAGTAATATTATTAAATGTGACTTCTTGAACGATACCCTATTCAGCCTCGTAATATGATATGAATAATGATGAAACCATTGATGGCAGATCAAAAATTTCATTCAAGTTTTACTGATGCTGCAATGCAGCAGTCCAGGAAGATGATTTTATGAACATCAAACACCTGTATACCAAGTCTATTTTGGATGATGAGATTCCCACACAGGTGGGCAAAACCTGCTGGACATTCAAGTCTAATATCGGTTTGCAGGGGTCAATTTTTGTGATTTGCATTGGCATAGAGCCAAGTGCACTGCCCACACAAAACAGAACTTAGACTAGAGATTGCAACCTCAACTTGGCTTTGATTTCCTCAACTCAATTGATACTAGGTCTGTTTTCTTTCTTCTCTCAGCCACAGAGGGGTAAAAAGGGGATCGGTATGTCAACTATTTTGTACAAAAGATGACCTTTTCAGGGTACTTCTTTTTTTTTCTTTTTTTTTATCATGTGTTTTATTTGCTTCTTGTGCATGCCCTTTTAATTCCAGGAAAATTGATCCCCAAATCCCAATGAAATTGCAAAAACAAAATCTCCCAAGACAAACTTTGTTCATGAAACACAACAAAAGATTTCAAATTTTCTTAAATCTTATTTCCTTTCTTTGGATTTGCTTTATTGAACAGTTTCAGTTTATTCTCTTTTTTGTCATTTTTATTTTTTGCTCATTTGTTTGTTTCATCCACTTACTGAAAATCTATACCGGTGAATGAGAGATTTTGCTTTAACACATTATATTTATTTCATTTAGACAAGTCAAAACCATGATATATCGTTTTCCAAGGCAAATAGTGGCTTGCATATTTTCACCTAGGCCCTCCCTATACAGTATGTATCATTGGTTTATAAAGTGACAGATTTTATATTTTTAAAGCAGAACATGAAAACATAGAAACATGCCCTGTGGTTTATATCACATGATAACACTCTATATCCACTGATGATAGCTAAGCTATTTTGGCAGCAATATGTGAATATCGCATAACAGTGCCTGTGTGAAAATCAGGGAAGAATGAATAAGTTCACTCTCTTCATCCAAGCCACAGTGGTGGAAGAGTCAGCACAGCTAGCTCGTATGATAATTCTAAGCATGAATTTTGGGCACAAAGCCAAGTGCACCATTTTCGCACTTGAGAGCTGCCGAGCTGCATGGCCGAGGAACGTGGGACAAAGCACGAAGCGTGGGTTTCCTCCACTGAACTGCAGCAATGCACGGTTGTACTGAATTACAACAAGCGCTGCATGCATAACAACCCACAAGGTGTTCTGACGTGTGCATGTAATATGCATTTATTCATCCTCTAGAGTACCTGTGCAAGAGTTGCAGGATGATAGGTTCCTAAAATGCAGCTTACAGTTGAAGTAAATAAGAGTGACATGATCTCAGTTGTCCATATTGTGATTTAAGTGCACACAATATATGCAATAGGTACTGGTACATAGAAACCAGTTCTCCTTTGCTGTACATCATGCATAAATTGTAAATGGATCTAGGCCATGAACCAAACAATGTTTGCAAGCGCACACACACTGCAATTTGTAATAAAAACAAAACAAACATCATGGAAGGGACTTTGAATGTCAAGATATGTGTTGTTGGTGACTATGGTATGGTAGATGTTCATCATTACAATAGTCTTTAAAGATTTTTTTAAGTGTTCTGACCTTATTATCAACGTTCTCGCTACCAGGTATCACGGTTGGCGGGCGCCGACAACCCTGAAAATTTGCAGGGCAAATCCGACAACCGTGAACTTCCCTGACAACTGTAAAACAGGCCTAGATCTACACACACAAAAACTGAATATGTTTTTATAAAAAAAATCTCCTTTTCAGATCCTAAAATAAACTTGTCGATTATTTCGTCCACGATTTCTTCCCGAGATTTCTTTGACTCGCTAATATGCTGTATACGTATAAGATACGACCTCGACTCGAGACCCAATTTAACTCTCTTTCTCTTATGTGGGAATGGCGAAGATGTTTACCTCGCATTTGCTCACATTATTTACGTCTTTAAAATGGTAGTATATACGCTCAAAAATAAAGTGAGGAGAGAGGGGTACCGTGGGTTATTGGGTTGGGCAATGTAATTTAGATGTTACGAATTTAAGTTGATATTGTCACTTATTTTTTAACTATTGTGTCAAAAATAATATAAAAATTTGATCGAAATTTAGTTTCATCTCGTCCCAGGTCCCAGCCTTATAATATAGCTACATCTACATGAATTCATTGAATGCATTTCTGATGGCACTGCCGTAGAGCAAATTGAGAAAGTTATCAAAAGATCACGTTAATAATGACAAAGCCACAGGAATGGATTGATATATAATGTCCAACTCATTTACTTACAGCAAATTGAATTATTCACATTTATATTCCGATTTTGCTCCATAATTTCCAAGGTCTTAATCTCTACATCGATCTTTTGAAAGTGTTGATTAATTTCGCGATGGTGTATCTCCAAGTTCTGTGTCACTACACTCGCGCTCGCCACTGCCACATACAATACAAATCGCATATGGCATCAAAATCGTTGATCCGCGGGATCCGAGTCTTCCAAAATTAGATGGGATCCAAGATTGATTTAATTTGAAAGTTTTTTTTTATTTTCAGATATTCATTGAATCTGTTATAATTTTCATAAGTAAAAATCTTTCTTAATATTATTCACACTTTTTATCGTTTTACAACTCATTTTTGAATGTGAGTTATACGTACAGTGTATTTTCATTTGTATTGTTCTTTATTACTCTTTGCCTGCCAATTAAATAATGAACACACCTGTCACGGTCCTGAGAAATGTTTTTAGTCATCACAGTGAATGCTTCATGAATTTGTTGCACAATTGCTTAACAACTCCCGGTAACAACTACGATTTAAAATAAAATATTATTTGAAATTAATTTGTGTAAAGGAGAAAGAGAATAATGGGAGGTGGTCGTGGGCAATGTAAATGAAAGTGATGGCCGTTTGTGGCCGGGGGAGGGGATTGGCGAAAAGAAGTCAATGTTTGGAGCGAATTAAATTAATATTCATTCATGGATGTGTCTACTGTGATTGTGGCTGCATAATCTTTATGGCGATTGGGTAATCAACCCTTGGTCAGGAGGGGTACGTGATTCAAATGATTTTGATAGTACACATTCAACTAAGTGGAATTGACTATTCATTCACAGATATTCATTTCAGGGGCTGCAGAAACAGGGGAGGGGGCTGGGTGGGCTTCAGCCCCCCCCCCCCACTTTTTTTCCAAATCCATGTACAAAAACATAAAATGGACCACCTGATTGTGTTTTTTTGCATGACCTTTCCGCAGCCCCTGCATTTCAAGTACAAATTATTGAAGTTGATACGTGTGAACATTCTAGAGGATATATGAGTTGCTAGTATAACTTGAATATCGTTGGATGAATTTTTCAATGTCACTTATGTCTTTATATGTTTTATTTCAGAATTGTGTTTTATATAAGAGTTATCTTTACAACGTTCTTAGCCTAAGTACTGCGAGTGGATGATATTTATGAAATGAGTTTGAATGTGAACGAGACGCCCCAAAGCCGATGGCACATGATCTAATTAGTATTCACTTTCTGTGTTGAGCCAATCATTGCGCTTGAAAATGGGTTTCCCCGAATTCCCACCCTTGGAATGTGTGCCATGTGCATGACCTGTTAACCTGTTCATTGTTTGAATGCGAATCAGCTGGTTTCGTGACCTAAAATATTCTTCATGTTGTTAACGCTGGATGGGGACTATAATATCAAGAAGATCTTTCTTCTTTTTTTTCCATTTTTAATAATCTGTTCGTGAATTTCTGTAACTTAAAAACTGATGCAATTTATTGAATCACGTACCTCGATCTTCCCACTCATGGTGCAAGAAAATATTTTTAAAATTTAATATCACCAAAATGTACAGGTAAAGAAAGATTATTCAGCCGTCATCATCAGTAGTAGTTTTGACGTCTATAAATATGTATTTGCTTCGAATATTGACTTCTTCACCAATCCCACCCACACGTAAGATCTCAACATCCCCTTGTCATTGTCCATGCCACGACCCCTCCCCTTCGCTCTCTCCCTTCAACCATCCGACATGTAGCTACAACCCCCCCCCTCTTCCTCTCTTTCACACATGCTGTATTTCCAGGCCTACATAGTGCATTATTTAAAAATAGAAATCTGCTTTCCTGTAAATTAAGCTTTACTTTCAAAACATTTAAAATCGCGATTAAATTATAATAAGAACAAAAACGTAATATTTAAGTATTATGAATGACTAAAAATATTTCTCCCGCTCGTGATGGGCACATTCATTATTTTATAGATGAGTATAGAACAATACAAATGAACATAGCAATAATTGACAGTGATAAACCTAAACGAATCTTGATTGGATATTATTGGTATAAACATCATCAACAGAATATGAGAGTTATAGTTTCATTGAGTATCTGAAAACAAAACAAACATACATGCAAATAATATAAGTTCGGGACCCGTCTCATGAATACCGATGCCTATTATTTGGAAGCCTCAGTAGTTTTCTTCCGAGGATTCCAAATAAAGTCGGAACAATCTTTGGATTTAGTAAGGGCGTGGCACGGCGCAAGCTCAAGGGCTACGCATGCAGTCCGTAGATGTACTTGGTAATTGACACGCATTCACAAAATTAATCGCACTTTCTAAGGACATAGCGATCTAGACATTGGAAAGTATGGAGTACAATTATCGATGTCATTGATGTGAATAAACCTATAAACTGTAAGTATAAAATGAGATTGAATTTAAATCAATTTCCTTTGACCTTTTTCATCAGTACTTCAATCGCAATTCGCGCAACCGTTACAGCTGTGTGGGTGGAGAAGCATTAAATAGACATAAAATGTGGTGCATTTAGCAGCAATCTAAGCTCGTCGGTATTGATATTTTCGATAGCTACCACGCGAATTCCCGAACCCTCCCCCCTGCGTGCTTCCCACGCACCAAAGCCGCTATGCGGCTTGCGTCACTTCGTGCCGCCAAGCATCAGAATGAACCTGGCGAGAACTTTGCTTATAATTATCCCAATAGGTCAGAGAACTTGATTAAGAAGAAAACCACCTTGATGGTACCAGTTGATTTAAGTTTTATTGCATAATTTACAATACTGCTTGATCAATTTTTTGTACATTATGGCTTATTTACCACCACCATCAAATAGTTAAAATTATCTTGAGCTAAAAATTACAACAACTAAATGATCATTGAAAACGAAGAATTAGTCGTTGATTTGCTTGTTGTGACATACCACGACCATTCAAGTACGATTGGTCAAATTAGAAAAATACATGTAATACTATTTTTCAGCTTTTCTATGTCTGAAGCAAATAGTGATCAATACTCATTCATTCAATTTGTTGAAATATATGTAAGCCATATTTTTCTCTGGCATGCAGTCCCCCCCAATGAATAGGCCTATTCATATGCTATAGAAAGGAAAACAAATGCAATCAAGAATTAAAGAGCAAATCAATTTGAAGCAATACAACATAAATATAATTTTATATCTAAAATAATTCAACAGGCAAAATATGCGTTGAGAGTTTCTTACCAACAGTCGCATAGAAGTAAACAAAGGTGATTTAAATTTAGTCATGTATAAATAATCAGTAGATTAAAATGGCGTAGCTAACAAAAATAAAAATAATAATTTCACTTCAGGAATATTTCTCTTTTACTTGAAATATTATACTGCATTTGTGTGTGTGTGTAATTGGAGAATGGACAGGGTTTTTGGGGGGAGGGGTTATGAAGACTTTTAAATCCATCATCAACTTGAAACCCTATTTCAGACAAGTTTAATTTAAATAGACACATTTTAGTTTGTCTGAATGCTGGAGATCATCAAGCACTATGCAGTGATACAACTCTCAAGTTACAAAATTGCCATAGAATAAATGATCTATCATTTTTAAATATCATAATCATTTGATAGATTACACACAAGCAAATAAAGTTTTTAAAATAATTTTGGCTGGAGGCTCTGTACAACTTCCAAGTATGATGTTTTCCAGTATGTGATTTCATTAGCTCAATGCAGGATTGCTTGATTGCCAGGTAATGAGGCGAGATCCAGTCTTATAACATTGAAGTTTTTCTCCCCTTAATGTTTGGCTCAGCATTTAAGTTTGTCTCCAAAATAGTGCTCGGATAATGGAGCCACATGTAACCAGTGTTAACTAGAGAGAAGATGTGACCTACATGAACCTTTGACTACTCAGAAATGGCTTCCAAAGTAGAGCAAAATCCTTTCAATCTTTCAGTTTCACTGGCATCTGAATATACAGGCCTACATAAACACTATGCCTCTAGATGGAGAAAAAGTATTTTATATGAGAAGGGCCCAAAAGACTTGGTACAATGGTATCTATCTAGTATGGCATGCTCATAGGGAAACAATTAAATATATATTTCACTTGAAAAAAATATGTTTCTTTTCCACTAAACCATTTCACTTTTAAAAATTGTATTCCACTTTATGAAAAAAATATATTTCACTTTTCAAAAATATATATTTCACTTTTCAAAAAAAATATATTTCACTTTTCAAAAAAATGTATTTCCCTTTTCAAAAAAAAATATATTTCACTTTTCAAAAAAATATATTTCACTTTTCAAAAAAATGTATTTCACTTTTCAAAAAAATATATTTCACTTTTCAAAAAAAATATTTCACTTTTCAAAAAAATATATTTCACTTTTCCAAAAAAATATATTTCACTTTTCAAAAAATATATTTCACTTTTCAAAAAAATATATTTCACTTTTCCAAAAAAATATGTTTCACTTTTGAAAAAAATTCATTTCACTTTCCAAGAAAATTATATTTTTTTTCGAAGAAGAATCACTTGTTGAAATTGAGTGAAATGAATTTTGCAACACGAGTGACATGTTTTTCGTAGCGAGAGGAATGGATATTTACGTGAAGAACGAAATTTACTTACGGTCTAATACGGCAGCGGTATGTGTTATCCAACAAAAGTGAAAGGATTTGTTTTATCTCAGATTTAAAATGTAACAAGTGAAATTAGATTTTAATTCGTCGTGCAGACGAATTAGGTGGTCTGTCATAGATACAGAGATAAACATAAACAAATGAGTGGATATAAGTATGAAAGAAAAATAGACAGACAGACATACATATTCAAACAGATAGATATAAGAAAGATAGATAAATAGATAGATGGATGGAGAGATAAATGATAGGTGGATAGATTAATAGAAGATAGATATATTAACAGGGGGCGCGGAAGCTGGGGGGGAGCTTCAGCCCCCCCCCCACTTTTTTCCAAAACCGTGTACAAAAACGTGAAAATGACCATATGATTGTGATTTTTTGCATGGTCCCCCCCCCACTTTGAAAACCGTTCCGCGGCCCCTGCTATAGATAGATAGATAGTAGGCCCGGTTTGAAAGTCCATTTTTGATGCACGTGTACACGGCGTGTTTTTCGGTCGTGTACACGTGTACACGTTGTAAACACTGAGTGAGAGTGAGTTACGGTATTTTTTCAGTGTTTCCTACATGTAGCCTAAGTCACGGTTTTAAAGCTTACCTGAGAAGTTAGAAGTATCAATCCACAAAAATTGGTGCAATTAAAAAGTTTACTCAGCTTAGCAGCGCATTAAATTAATAAAGAATGCAAAAGTAAATCAGTGCAGGGCCCTAGTTAGCGCCGACGTTCGTTGGATGCGCATTTTGCATACTGTACTGTACATGCATGCACAGATCGCTGCAGAATTAAGTGTAACTGAAGTTATCGATTGATTTTCATTATTTTATTGCCAATTTGAGGAGCGTGTGTTTGTAGGCTTGTAGCACATGTTTATGAGCGTATAACACGTAACTGGAGCAATGATCGCTGTCGCAATTGGTGATTCTCAAATTGGCTCTAAAAGTGATTGAAGAACGCTTTCGAGAGTCTCCAGTTACGTGTTATACGCTCATACACATGTGCTACAAGCCTACAAACACACGCTCCTCAAATTGGCAATAAAATAATGAAAATCAATCGATAACTTCAGTTACACTCAATTCTGCAGCGATCTGTGCATGCATGTACGGTACAGTATGCAAAATGCGCATCCAACGAACGTCGGCGCTAACTAGGGCCCTGCACTGACCGGAGCATACCCATTTCGTGTGGTACAAAAACTTGAGTCTCCAGAATAAATGTGGATTAAATCGGCGATTTTGGAAGTAAACTCACTCTAGGTTAATTGAAATATATTGACATATTAGTGATTAAAACATGTGCAGTGTCTGAGAACTAAGAATTAATATGAGGCTGTGAGCTTGTTCACTGACTTTACAGTCCCACGCATGCTTTATGCAGATGCTACCGTGTACACGGTGATGGAATTTAGTACACGTGCACTGACTTGACCGTGCGTGTACACGTGTACCCGTGTACCCGAAACGGGCCTAATAGATAGATACATGTACATAGATATAGATAGATAGAGATAAAGAGACAGATATATAGATTTGTAGATAAAAAGTGAAAGGATTTGTTTTCTCTCAAAATTAAAATGTAACAAGTGAAATGATTCTTCGTCAAAAAAAACATTTTTGTTTTGAAAAGTGAAATGAATTTTTTTCAAACGAAAAATATTTTTTTGAAAAAGTGAAATATATTTTTTTGAAAAGTGAAATATATTTTTTTTTTGAAAAGTGAAACATATTGTGGGGGAAAATGTGAAACATATTATTTTAGAAAAGTGAAATATTTTTATTTTTGAAAAGTGAAATATATCTTTTAGAAAAGGGAAATATGTTTTTATGAAAATTGAAATATATTTTTTTTTAAAGTGAAATCAATTTTTTTTCAAAAGTGAAACATATTTTTGGGGAGAAGTGAAATATATCTTTTTTGAAAAGTGAAATATATTTTTTTTGAAAAGTGAAATATATATTTTTTAAAAAGTGAAATATATTGTTAAAAGTGAAATATATATTTCTTTATTAAGTGAAATGGTTTAGTGGAAGAGAAAGATATATTTTTTAAGTGAAATATATATTTAATTGATTCCCTATATGCGTGCCATAATCTAGTGTACATATCATTCAGTGAAGTCAGGAATTTTATCTAAAGCTGATTTCCTTATGCTAATATATTGGTGGATGTGCTGGGTGTTCAAGCCTACAACACTTGACCACCATGTGACAGGAGTATTGGCTAACATGAGTATTGGCCTACAAGTACAACTGCAAAGGATAATAACAAGTACTGAAGGGATGAAAAATCATGCTTGTTGAAGAACACCCATAACCACAAGGTTCATGGACTTTCTCGTCTACATATCTATGTTATTAAGTTAACCTACATCCGTAGCTGTATGGCACTGATTATGACCTCGACATCCATATTGCCACCTTCATACTGTAGTAATCGCTTTTGATTTCACAGAACATCCTCTGCAGGTTGTATAGCAGTCATGATTCAGTCAAATTTAATTCAAAATGCAATGGGCATTCAGACAATGTTCAGAAACAAGAAACATCCACCTCTGAAATTATAGGATCAAGTGCCAATTTATTAATTGCCTTTCAAAAGACTGTACTTTATTTCCTAGTCATTGTAATCATTTATGGCATCCATTAGGAACTACAGTATTCTAGAATATCGCGCCAATATTATCGAAGTAATTTAATGTTGAATTGTTATGTTTGCATTATTACACAAGCCAATATATGGTTTTTAAATAAGTGTTGAAAAATATTTTAAAATCATGCTTTCTTTTGAATTAACAATTACATGTATGACAATTTATTTATTTTAATTCCTTTGGGAATGTAGCTTTGATACATACAACAGATATGTTGTAGTATGGTAGTTGTCTGGCAATCATTAAAGCAGAATAATTCTATCATTTACAAATGCTTTCAGGCCTAAATGATTTGAAATTGTTCACCACCCATCACCTCAACGAAAACTCACAAATGTGGATGAACAGGTGGCTTGCTCATCTAACCTCATTTCCATGGTAACAAAAAATAAAGTCAAAGTTCAATCCTAACTAGAGTAAGCTAAAGTCTGTGTTTGCTCTGGTCCAGAAGTCTGTAGACACGAGGTACATTCAAACAAGTCTCATTACAAAAATGTCTGTAAATCATTAAAACTTGTTCAGGCTCAAAATGACAAATGATTGATTTTTTTTTTGCATTAATATTTTGATTCACCAAACTACTTGCATTCCAACGAAAACGGATGATCTTAAGTTTTACTTTCTTGCAATTTATCTCCATTCTAACCATGTTCAGACATAATTTCCTAGTAAGAGTAAATTTTAGGGTACAGAAATTTAAATTCCAATGTTATTTAATTAACTTTAATGTCACGATTCTGTATCCAAACGGCAGTCATGGGAAGAAACTCCAGCCAATTTACCATGGCCTTCCTGGGGATCACAACAGAGGGTTGGTGTAACTTCCGAAAGTATTTAGGGGCGCACATGTCAACCTTCCAATTGTAATTGTGCTAAATCTGTATTTTGATGGAGAAGGTCCAATAATGTAGCATTGTTAATCTGGATGATGGATTTGTTCAAAATAAATGCTTTTTGCTCTTGTTTTCCTTCATTATTGATATTCCTGTCATGAGTAAATGTGTAATGTGGAAAAACAGTGATTGTTACTTGAATGAGAAGCGAGGAGCACATGCTTATAACAGATACTTTCGTAGCAATGCCCTCATTCAGGAGAAGTTTGCCAGCGAACCTCGAGAGGTGGAGAATTTCCCCAGTGAAACTGTTTCCCCGGCGAAGTTCGCCGGTGAAACGGCCAGTATAAAAGCTAACCGGACAACTTCTCCTCTTTTAAGACATCAGAGATCTTTTTTTTCCTCCCCAAAATCCCCTGAACTGATATTTCACGCGCTAGCTATTATTTCCATGGCTAAATGTGGAAGGCCACGCTTTATGAGCGATTAGATCATTCCATAGTGTTAAATACTCTCGAACATACAATTTTTTTCACTAACGATATTTGTTTACAAGCGGTATTTTACATGCTGAAAATACGCTTAAAATATCATTGTACTTCGATTCTTTTTTTTTGTTTTCCTTCTAATATTTCTGAAATATGTTGTAATCTAGATTTTATTTTACACCTTTTGTAATCGGTTAGAAGCAATGTTTACAATTTTCTTTTCGTTCGTTCTAATTCTGCATGCACATGCCGAGTGAGCTGATCAGCTGAGAAGTGTTTACCAGCCGTCATCTCCAAACTTCACTGACAAATTAATAAGGTGTCTGCAACTAATAAGGAAAGAGCATGACTAAAATTCAAATTTAAAAAAGCGTGCGCTTTCATTGGCACTTTAAAAACTTGGGATGATGGAGATGGACCTACAATCATAATGTAAGACTTGCTGGTCTTATGTAACACAGACCCTTAATTATTAATTAAAGGTTTGTCTCAAGAGGAAGAAAACTCACTTCCGATATAGTACGCAGAACAAGTGAAACAAAAGGTCAATTTTTTGGTGTGACCGGTGACTGCCCAGGATTATACAATATTTCAGCTTTTGCAAATCTGGCGATATGGACCTTCAATTACTCACAATTGTTTTCAAACAATGTCAGTTCCACATGGTCAGGGAGGAATAAAACATGTTTCATATCATGAGGAATTATCAAAATGATTTCATATAATTAGGTACAGAAGAGATAGTGAGCAGATGATATCTCCGGTTCCCTAATTTGCATACCAACCAGCATACATGCATAAAATACTCTTAGAAATTGAGTGGTAATTTAAAATACCAGAACTTTTTTTATTTTGCATTAAAATTTTGATAAAATTATCAGCATTATAATTGTTAATTTTTCTTTTCTTTCAATTGTGGTGGACTTCCCCTTTAAGGGGTATATCACAACCTGTCACCACTTCCCCATAAATTGTGCTCTAGATTTCCCATCTAACAACACAGGCCACTACTTCAGATCAGCATGCCTGTAAAGAGTATACAAGGAAACACAGGTTTGTTTACAGTGTCAAAAAGGTTTTGTCAACACCTTCCAATTATATTTCTCATGCTTCTGTAAGACATGTAGGCCTACATTTTTAAAACGTGTGGATGATACAGGTGATAAAGAACAGACACATGTTGGAGGAGTAAATTAGCTGATGCAATCATGAATGGATTAAGAATAGGAGCATAATGAAGGTAAAAACTTATACAACACTGCAATGATAAAAACATTATCACATTGTTTCGAACACATTTTGGAACTTGATTTTTTTTTGGGGGGGGGGTTGGGTGAGGACAAATTAAATTGCAAAATATCAAGATGTAAAAGCAATACCAATCTTTTCACAGTTCAAATATTGGCCCTGTCTTACAAAGAGTTACGACTGAACCGATCAACCTAACTACATGGAAATCCATCAATGTCATTATTTTTTTCCAATGGAAATTTGCAAGATGTTCTTTGTAAACAAAGAGAAGCACACTGAATTTTCTCCAAAAAAAATGATGTATGAAAATACATCACATCTAGAAAATATTTAGAACAAACATACATGTAGATTTTGACATTGTTGGCTTTCCATAGTTGTCGTTGATCGGATAAATCACAACTCTTTCTTTTTACGATGGGGCCCAGATCTAGATAGTTTCTTGAATGTACGCATTTGAAGTTTATGCTTCCTCCATTTCCTGTTCTAAAATATGTATTAAATTTTCAAAAACTTTCAGAATTTCATAATTGTGATTTCCAACACTCATGATGATGGGATTGACAGTTTGATAAATATCCACCTGATCCAGATTAAATTATCACTATTCAAGTAATACTGAAATAACTGAATAACCTTCATCAATTTTCCCTGTATTGATTTGTTTCAATACATGTCAAACAGTCAACGCAGGAAAATGAGAGGAAATATTTGTGAGCAATTACTCATCAAAAGAAACCAAACTGTTTTGTTTTGTTTTATCATTGTTTATACCAGGAACCTAAACAATTTGAATGACTTACAGTAAGCAAAAACAAACCAATGCTCAGATAAACTTTACTTAGAAAAAGGCATCGGCAAAAATTTAGTGTAGTCCCCCAGAATCTAGAAAAACTAACAAGTGATGTGTGAAAAAAATAAAATAAAAACAATCGTCATCTTGATTGCACAACATGCTAAGGTTAAACAGGAATACTGACGATGCTTACCAGCAATTTGGAGAAGTGCTTCCTGACTGCACTGAATCCCTGTTATGTTTTTGACACAGCACCTGTAAGTCCCACTGTCTCTTTGGGCCACCACGCTATCTATGTAAAGTGACCCATTTGATAGCACATACTTGTGCTCGTTCATTGTAGAGTTCAAAATTTGATGGCCAATTTGATGGCCAAATGCCCATACTCTCTCGAACGGTCCATGGTCTGGTGTATCCACGAACCTGAAGTCCGCCTGACAATTCCATGTCAGGGGCTCCTCTGGAAACGCTATCACATCTTGAGGTTTCCTAATAATGACGTTACTATAAACCGTTGTGCCTGCAAAGAAAAAAATGGAAAGAAGCAAAGTAGAACATTAGATGTGACAATAAATATCACATTGCAATGGACAATTTTTATATTTAAAAAAATCAAAATATTAATAAGTTTTAATAAACATGACCCTAAAGGGTATAAGTCTACCTTAATATGAAATTGGTATTAATAAATAGAGAAATTATTTCAACATTTGTCACGACTTCATATGAGAGAAATATATTAATGAATATTCGGCAAAAGCCTATCAAGGATAGTGTTTAACGTTTATTTTTGTAATGTCACAAAATTATCTACCTATCATGTCACCATGGTAACATAACTTCCATCAATGTGCCAATTCTTTTGGAAATTGTACCTGGTGGGTGTTTCATAAAGCTGTTCACAAGTGCGACTTTAAGAACTGGTGAACCTTTCTTAATCACAAATGAATATTTAATGGTGAATATAATTTACCACAATATTACAAACTTATATAGCTGTTCGCAAGTTAAGTGCAACTTTAAGAACTGGTGAACCTTTCTTAAATAATCACCAATGAATATTTAATGGTGAATATAATTCACCACAAGAAATAATCTCCAGTCATTCTTAAAGTCACTCTTAGCATACGAACAGCTTTATGAAACAGCCCCTGCGCTCAATCGTAATGGGACACTTTACTACTATTTCCTATGCTTAAAACATACACCATTATTTCAAAATAATTTCCAGGGACTAGGCTTACAGGCAGTGGCCAGACACACCAGGGGACCGTTTCATCAACATTTTTGTCCGACAAGTTGTCAGATCTGACATCTTTCCTTGATTCTGAATGGCTGAGAGGCACTGTTACTATAGTAACTGTCGGATAAAATGGGACTTGTCATATAAAACGTCCGACAAGTCCTTTCATGAAACGCTCCCCAGAACCAATTTCTCCCTAATAAATTCGGACCAATTCTGCCTGAATACGGCCTGAGTCGGATCGATTCAAGGGATTCAGAACCTATTCGTCTTTGATTCGGGGAGCTCCTTCAATAGAGATCCATGGGTCCCAAAGAGGTCCTGATTCAACACAGAATCACCAAGAATTTCGGCCATCCCGAATAAAGCCGAAAGCCACCTGAAGAGTGGCATGAATCGAGACAAATATGGTCAGAATCAAGCTGAATGTGGCCTGATTGCTCAATTACAGCGAAATGATGACCCAAATTTGGACCCGTATCAGAATATAGCAGAATGTAATGAGCTGGGACCATTATTCCTCGAATGATACGAATAGGTCCCCATTTGCCCATAATACTTCAAATGCCTCCCTAATCCAACCGAATGTGGCCTGAATTAAATTTGTTGCGGCCATATTTGGGAGTATTTGGGAAGTGTTAAACATTTCAAAATGAGCCGAATTCCTCAACGAATGTTCCTAAATCCCTCCCAAATTTTCTTGCATTCGCGGAGAACAGAATACTTCCAAATCCACCCAAATATTTGTATTCGTCGGATGGATTTGCTGCAGATTCGGTTCAGGTGTAACCCATGCTTTACACGCTTAAGCCGACTTCACAACAGGGTGGACTTCCTCTTTCATCATAGAGCTATTACAGAAGGAGAACCATCTTCCAATTCCTCTGTTAATCCTTTGTTATCGCTTCCTTCGGGCGAAGGAACGATATCTAACATCAATCGGCGAGCCGCCAGGCGAAAGTTAGAGCCCGTTTACGTAACGCGATAAGCCCGCTCGTAAAATCTGCAAGGCACCGCGGTAAACGACGTTCTCCCACATAACTTCCCTTCAAGCTCTGTTTTTTTCAAAATCGAAACACGACTTGCTGTTCTTCCAACATCCATATCTCTTCGTATGGATTCCTGATGTACTTCTTTTCTGTATGGTTGAACTTCTGAGATGATCCCCTTTGCATACATACCAAATACGTTAAAATCTCATTCAACCCAGCCACGGTACTTACAGAGAAAGTTGGATACATGTCATTTATGAATGTCTGTCTTTCTTGCTTTATAAAACCTTTTCCTGTGAGCTCATGTCTTAAAAATTACAATGAGGGGGTAAAGCATACTTCAAAGTTGATCTCGATGGTAAGATTATTTTGGTGGTCATGCATGCCTTGAAAATATAACGACAAAACTACTGGGCATTTCTACGTCGATTGATGCATCGTCGATTATCTTCCGGTGCCCCACGTACTCCTATTTGTGCAAGTTGAAGGTGAGCGTGATGCTTGAGCTTCGAGCTCGCTCAGCTCATTCACACAGTACAGGCCTAAGCTCCGGACCGTTTCGGAAAAATACTAGAATTGACGCCCTTGAAGAAATAGATCTAAACCGAACTTTTATGATATTTCGTTGATTATGATCTGTAAATTTTATTCATATTAATATCACCCATTGGGTCCAAATGACAGCGTTTTAATTTGCATTCAATCAACTTTCCCTATCTGATTTAGGGTTGATTTACGGGCGGCCTGCGCCTGTAAGTGTGAAAGTGCCGTGATGGACCACCCTGCTGTGAGGGGATTAGCGGTGCCGCGCATGGGGCAAAGCATTCGAGAGAGCCGGTCCTCCTTCTGTAATTGCTCTATGCTTTCGTTGAACAAATAAATACACAAATCCGTGCACTTCTTTTTTTTTCATTAAAGATGTTTCAGTAGGTGGTTCTAAGTTCCACTTATTTTCTGATCGGGAAATTTACCCCAATCAGAAAAAAAACAGGTAATATCTGCAGTGTGAAAGCAAATTACATGTAGTATCTCCAAAAGAAAAAAAATCAGCTAAATAGTAGTTACTTGTCAAATTGAGAACTTTCAGTGGGAATTTTCCAAGGTCACAGGTATTTTGGCAGTGTGAAAGCAAATTATGGGAACTTTCTCAGCCCAGCATGTTGTTGGGCGTGGGTGCCGTGGGTGGCTGCTGAGCTGGCAATTTTGAATCTTGCGCCTTGCCTGCATATCAGAATGTACTGCACATGCTCGTAACTTTGAGAACTTTCCCCCAAAAGATATGTTTCAGGGCAGTGTGAATGCACCGGAAATAATTATCAGATATTTTTAGCCTGAAAGAGTTCTTGTAATTTAACAGAGATTCTTGTGAAAACCACCTAGTGGGGATTGCATATTTTGAGTTATAGTAAATGTCAATGAAACCCTACATGTGTCTTAATTAAAATTCTGATTCAATAACTTGAAGCTAAGTTTGATTCTATTTTTTTTTTACAAGTTTCCATTCCCTCTTTGTACCTGTAACACTCGGGGGAAAGGTCATAAGTGATTTGTGGTTTGAAGATAAGTGTAGACTGACAGTATTCTTTTCTTAAAGGGAAAGTTCACCCTGAAGAAAACTTTGTTGTGAAAATAGCAGAAAAAATAGTAAACAATATTGGTGAAGGTTTGAGGAAAATCCGTTAAAGAGTAAGAAAGTTATTAGAGTTCAAAGTTTTGGATTTGTGACGTCATAAACGAGCAGCTGCCCCATGTGTTATGTAATATAAAATGCATGAATTTCAAATTTTGCATGGTTCCTGATGACTTAATTTTGTTTTCTATTCATGATCAGGTGTGAAATGATTTGTCTATTGATATACAAAAGGTACAGTGAAAATCATTTTCAATTTTCTGAGAAAATGACATTTCATTGATTTTTTACCATTCGCTATGTAGGAATACTGCTCGCATATGACGTCACAAATCAAGTAATTGAAATTCTAATAACTTTTTAATTATTTGATGAATTTTTCTCAAACCTTCAGCAATATTTTTTATTATTTTTTCTGCTATTTTTACAATAAAGTTTTTGTCAGGGTGAACTTCCCCTTTAAGAGAAAAGAGAAAAAGGGACAAAGCACAAACCTAAGGCAATAGATCACAAATCGAGCCACAGAACATATTCATAGACATCAAGTTTAATCTGACTACATTGCACAGTCACATACACTACCCGTCACATTCTTTGAATCAGTTAGGGTGTGTAATGCTTCCATTGCCAGGACAGAATCAGCGTTTTCAAACGTCGATTCAAAACGCCGATCGTTAACATGGTTCTGGGAGTGCTGTTTATGCTTAACTTTTCAGAGGCGAAATCATGATCTCAAGCTGGCTTCGCATCGTAATTTTCATCGAGCAGGAAATTGAGGTCAAATTGGGCGCGCCTTTTTTCGAAAGTTTTTTTTTCTGGGTGTTGTTATTACGTGGAGATAACATGGAGCAATGCGACTGTATTCGCCCACGGATTTTCATCTCACCGGAAACATGTACCAAATGACGTCATTTAAACACGTTTGCGATCGTGGTTCTGTTTATACTTCCCCAGAAAGCCTGATTCTGGTCAAACAACATTTACAAATGCACCTTTTTGTGAGTTTACGACCGGCGTTTTGAAACAGTGTTTAAATGAAAGTAGCATGGATGCAACCGTGTTTTGGACTTATCACGTTTGGAAACGCTGATTCTGGCCTGAGAAGTGGAAGCATAAACACGGCCTTAGAGCGTTTAAGAATGAGTGAACCAGAACGGTGTATCAGTCCACAGATCTGGTGTGTCAATATAATTGTCTGCCTATGTTCACTACAGATATGAATCTTAGTTTTTACCGACGTGCATGTGTACGTACGTCCATATGAAACAGCATGATGGTCAGCGGGTCGTGACACAATGCCCAAACCTGGAAGATCTGGCGTACCATCGCGTCACGACCCGGTCGGGTGATGCAAAGGTGCAACTTGTGCACACTTGTTCTTTCACTTGCTTTAATTCCTTCTTACGTAAGTTAGGAGATAAAGCAATATCTTTTGAAGTTCTGAAAACAATTTCATATATGATAAAGATACATGTATTATGCATCAGTTCTTTTACACTAATTTTGTGCAAATTCACTGAAAACTGTTTTATAAGGGAAAAGATCCATTGCAATTGATCTTCATGCTGAGCTTGAGCGGTTAGAACAATGTCACTCATGTGTACGTCGACTATGAATTACGACAAGGCAAAAGCGATTTTGTGTCTCGCCCACTTACGAAAATAACCATAAATATCGTGATTTGCGAGGGCATGCAACAGAATTGTATCGAAACTTCATTGTGAAATGACTGGGATGGAATAACACTTGTCATAAAAGCCTTGCACGTAAACTTCAATGTTGACCTGAAAATGACCTTTGACCTTACCATGTGACCTCCGACTGAAGCATAACATGCAGGTCGCCTAAGTACATCTACCATCCAAGTTTTATTGAAAAGTGACCTACATGTACGTTGCGGAGTTAGGTGTCATATGAAAGTCTTGCATGTAAACTTTAACATTGACCAGAAAATGACCTTTGACGTTAATACCACGTGACCTCTGACTGAAGCATAACATGCAGGTCACCTAAGTACATCTACCATCCAAGTTATGTTGAAAAGTGACTTACGGTTGCGGAGTTAGGTGTCATAAGAAAGTCTTGCATGTAAACTTTAACATTGACCTGAAAATGACCTTTGACCTAACCACGTGACCTCTGACTGCAGCATCACATGCAGGTCCCCCAAGTCCATCTACCATCCAAGTTTGGTTCAAAAGTGACTTACAGTTGTGGAGTTAGGTGTTATAAGAGAGTCTTGCATGTAAACTTTAACATTGACCTGAAAATGACCTTTGACCCTACCATGTGACCTCCTACTGCAGCATAACATGCAAGTCCCTCAAGTCCATCTACCATCCAGGTTTGGTTGAAAAGCGACTTATGGTTGCAGAGTTAGGTGTCAGAAGAGAGTCTTGCATGTAAACTTTAACGTTGACTTGCATGTAAACTTTAATGACCTTTGACCTTAATACCATCTGACCTCTAACTGCAGCATAACATACAGGTCCCCCAAGTCCATCTTCCATCCAAGTTTGGTTGAAAAGCGACTTACGGTTGTGGAGTTATGTCATTAGGTTTGTGAAGGACGGACAACGGAAGGAGGACGGACGACATTTGGATCCGGGCACCTCTGGTGGGCGAGACAAAAATGGCAATATGGAGGTGCTGAGGTTCTCAATTCTAATAGTAGCCGAGGGTTAGGACGTGACACATGCGCAATGCCTTAAAATTACGTCATCTCATAGCAGTCATCTATGAAGACATGCAATTCTAAAAGCCTCTTCTATTACTGTTCAAACCAGAGAAAAATAGATTCCATCCACTGAATCTATTGTTATCTGGTTTTAACAGGTAGTGATTAAAGAATTGTAACTGGTAGTGTACATGTATCATTCAATATGTTGGTAAACTTATTTTGATGGTTTCGTGAACGCTTCAAAATGCATTACAACATCTCTGTGAACAAAAAAAATATAAAAGGGAATAATGCAGTGTTTTATACACTTGTTATTTGTGAAGTCTATTTGTATGCCTCCTCATGACTAGCAGGTTCTGACTTCCTGAGTATAAAGAGGGAGGATGAGGCATAGATTAACCTCAAAACTTGGCATACATCACCAGTGAGGATGACCCCAATGAAAACAGATAGCTTCCTTCTATTGCAGAGTGACATACAAACTTTGCTAGTATCAAATATATACCTTCATTCTCTCACTTTAATTTTGATGCAACAACAAATAAACAATTTAGGCCTAAATAGCTAGAGCTCTGCAATCACTTACAGGGAATAATCCCTTTCACCTGCAAATGCAAAAAGCAATCCAGGACCCTTAAATCTCTAAATCAATACAAAAGAAATCAACTTGATGTGGTCTTCAGGGTCCCCTCACTTAAATAAACCTCTGGTTTATCTCTAATTATCTATATGATGGATCAGATCAGGGTTAAATATGACTAGAAAATGTGCAAGGAACCATTATTGATAGGAGACACTGTGTGTTTTTGCATGGGCTTTTATATATTTTACCTTAAGTATTAAGATGAACATGAAAACTTGAGAATTTGGTTGCAAGATCTGAGAGCATGAATACCTAAAAATGGTCCAAAAGCATCAAGAGGACACTACAGCTTACTGAAAGTGAATAAAGTGAATTTACCTATGGACCTGTCAAGCAAAGTAACTTTGAAAAGTGCCTTAATTTGTGTTTTCTTATAAATACACAACTTGACTCATTTAAGACTTAGAATTAAAGATAGATGTATCTCCCAAAACAAAAATATGTACGTTTTGGTTTTATTTTATATACTGTAACACAAGGACCTGGATGACTAGTATATAGAGCCCACATCCTTCATTGTGTTCACATAGTATATTTTCTATACAGACTCAGTTTATTTCCACACCATGTGCATTATGTTTCCACTGCTTGTGATTCAAGGGCCCCAAACAGGTAATCCCAAGTGAAGACAGAAAAGATGAATCAGCAGGTCTCTCCACCACCTGGATGTTATTTCACAAATATGGCAGAAAAGTTTCAAAGATGGAAACACCCTGCATCAGATGAGATTACAATTGTTACCTACATGTTCAAACATTTAGGCCTTCATTCTTTGAAGTATCTTCTATTGCAAGCCAGAATATAAATTATACAAAGTAAAAAAAAATAATCCTTTAAGCAATTTACCTCTAAGTTCTTTCTGTCACATGGTGACATTTCACAAAAGCTAATATAAATCATACTTGAATTCATTGATGAGACTATACATACTTGACTCTTTGTGGAAAAACTGCCACGTATAATTATAATAATGTTGATGAGACTTGATGTTTGAAGGATAAAAAGTGATCACCGTCACTTTGCACATTAATATGCATGTATTTTCATTTCAAGTGATGACATTGAAATCATGATTTAGAAAAAAAATGTCCATTACAAATTCTCTTGTATTCATCTTATCAATGTGAGAAATAAACTCATTATCTGATGCATTCAGGGGGATTATTTCCTAAAATGATAAGCATTCATTATCTTTGAATGCATCCTTCAAAGTTCTAAGGGATTCTTTACTACATGTATATCCACCTTAAAAAAGAATAGAAACATATTCAAAAGGCTGGAGCATGCTTGAGTTGAAATATATAGGCCTATATGCGTGCAGGTGGATTATTAAAAAGTTTGATATTGGAAACAAAGTATCTCCATGTGTAGGCCCTATACATACATGAAGACAGATGTTACAAATGCACACAAAGACAGAAACTCATAATCAACCAAACAATGTGTCCAAATAAATAGGCCTAGGGGAAGGCGGGGTAAGTTGTGACACTTTTTACATTTTCCATGTTAGAATTGATATGAACAATAACAATGCAGAAATAAGTACATGTACCTTGCCTTTAAATTTGATTCTTAAGAAATATTTTTCACCTATATATAACTTTCTACCTCCACACAAAAAGTCATTGTGACCTTTGAAAAAAAGCGATGTCAAATGGCTCAACTTGCCCGATATATGGGGTAAGTTGTGCCACCTTTTGAGGGTAATTTGAGCCACAAAAACTATGTACATAATGTATGCGGGAAGAACCAGTATGCCAATTTTTTATTTAAAGTCTTTTCACTTGCTAATTCTCTTTAAATACTAACATCCTCTAAAAGTTAAAGAATTGTCACATGGTTTTGCTCCTTTCTGCCTGCATATCAATGGCTTTTTAAAGATTTTTTTTTATTATTATTATCCATTACCATAAGAATTACCATAGCTCAACTTGCCCCATGTTGGCTGGCTCAACTTACCCCAGTCCTAAGTTCATGCGATATTTTTACATCCACACATTTTTTATGCATGCATCATGTGTAAGACTATGACAAAAATGAGAATCCATACCTGGACTAACAATATTGCTTTATTTCTTTATTATATTTAAATACGTGTGTGGGTAAAATGATGAAGAAGAAGCATTTTGAAATTCAGTCAACAATTAAAGAGGCATTTTCTGTAATGTATGACTTTCGCATTTAAATTAGCATAAATAATTTTCTACTCCAAATTTAAAAATTCGGTGTAGAAGTTTGGTAGACCTCATGAAGCTCTACCAGATGCACGAAAAAAAAAATCACGCTCTGTTTGGTAAACCCATCAATATTCATGAGTTGAGGGATAGTCCGGGGTTAAGGCATTAACCACGGTTGAGCAGATAGTATGGGGTTAAGAAAGACAGTGTGAATCGAAAAAAAGATAGTATGGGGTTAAGGATAGTCCGGGGTTAAGGATGGGGTTAAGGAGATGCAAAGTGAAAAGCATATTAGGGTATGTCACACAAGTCACAAAACGAGCAGTACTTTGGGGAAAGAGGATAGTGAATTTTTAGGCAGATGTCAATTATTTAAGGCCTGAAAGATAACTTTTATTCAGAAAAATGTTAAATGCTATTAACACATATCGGATTACAATATGTAGTCCCATATTTAAACTTTCATGTAAGTACATGTATCAGAGTGTGAC
Source organism: Lytechinus variegatus (assembly GCF_018143015.1). NCBI lineage: Eukaryota > Metazoa > Echinodermata > Echinoidea > Temnopleuroida > Toxopneustidae > Lytechinus > Lytechinus variegatus. Next base: position 37,517,596 of record NC_054742.1, on the reverse strand, counting down.
TTTAAAATTCTTCTGTTTTAAAGATAAAAGGGGTACAAGTGACCATAGATGTTTTGTTTGAATGAAATTTGGCCCATTTTACTGTATAAAATCATGATTATTTGTTCAATTTGTAGTTCAAAATGATGTCACATGAGTCACACTCCGGTGTCCCGCGGGTCACATTTTCGAATGGCAATCAACTCACAACAACAAATCAGACGTCAATGAATTTTTAACAGATATTCCAAAATACTCTCCAGAAATTTTTATAAAAATCTGGTATCTTCTCAGGAAATTACACATACAGTAAGGTCAGGAATCTTCTTAAAGGTCAAGTCCACCTCAGAAAAATGTAGATTTGAATCAATAGAGAAAAATCAGACAAGCACAATGCTGAAAATTTCATCAAAATCGGATGTAAAATAAGAAAGTTATGACATTTCATAGTTTTGCTTATTTAAAAAAAAATAGTTATATGGAACGAGCCAGTTACATCCAAGTGGGAGAGTCGATGATGTCACTCACTATTTCTTTTGTTTTTTATTGTTTGAATTATACAATATTTCAATTTTTATGAATATGATGATTAGGACCTCCTTGCCTGAAGCACAAAATGTTAAAATAATGGAATTCCACGTGTTCAGGGAGAAAGAAACTTCATTTCACATGACAATGACAAAATCAAAATATTTCATATTTCAAACAATAAAAAAAAAGAAATAGTGAGTGACATCATCGACTCTCTCATTTGGATCTAACTGGCTCGTTCATATAACTATTTTTTTTAAATAAGCGAAACTTTGAAATGTCATAACTTTCTTATTTTACATCTGATTTTGATGAAATTTTCAGTGTTATGCTTGTTGAATTTTTCTCTTTTTATTCAAATCAAGTTTTTGTTGGGGTGGACTTGTCCTTTCAGTGTAGCATCATGAAATTCTCAACAAACAAATTGATATATCTCCTACAAAACGACTGTAAATTCAAATTTTTTGCTGGACAATGTGTATACCTACTGTATCAATACTTTCACTGAAATAGGAAAAACAAGTCTGCAATATACATTTTTCAAGTAATTAATCTTAAGTTGAAATTTTGTGTGAATATCACGCAAGTCACAATGGAATGGCTGTATACATTTTTTCATGCCCAATCAATGCCTAAGAAATGGTTTTATACCAAACAGCAATTTTCACATAAGACATGAAAAATTTAATTAAGACCTTTTATTTTAATTGTAAATATTATTTGATTGTGATAACATCTTTCACACAACAATCTCAAGTCTGAAATAATCTAAACTTTAAAAAAATGAGCTGTAGATATAGTAAAAAATCAGATACATTGTATATCATATAACTCTCCAGGACAAGATCAAGAGATGTTTGGCAAAATTTGTTTTACTTCTCATTTAGGCATACAAGTATCAAAGGCATATGCTTGATAGTTGGCTCATAAATGGGGAGGAAATTGAAGAGCCTATGTCCCCTCTCTTTATTTTTTCTGCACTGGCACAGGCTTTAATCTGTCTAACAGTGAACAGTAATATGCAAATGGTCTTGATCCTCTATCCCATTGACAGTGTATAGATTATTCCTGAGTACCCCCTTTAGAGTGAATAAATTGCCCTTTGGAAGAGCCTTCCAAGAAAGAATCACTCCCCTGCTTGGGCTTTGGGCTTATGGAGCCTTCCTCAATGGCTGCGTTTATGCGACCTCGACCCAGAATCATGATTAGAATCATGATTTGAATCATGATTCAAAACAGCAGCATGAATCACGATCCGACAGAATCAGCGTTTATACGACCATCTTTCTAAAGCTGTTTCTCCCTGAATTCGGGCCGATCCAGTGCGCATCACAGTGCGCAGTTTGACCCAGGAAGTATAGGTCAACATTTTCGCACGTGTTTCTAACTTCACGTCGGCTGCTATAGATTTTTGCTGCCGCCGGAGCTAACGCGCGATCGTTTGTGCAAGTGCAACGCTTACTCGGCTTCCGAAAAATAAATCTTTTACTTCCAGAATTCCGTGTATTGTACCTCGTATTGTTTTTGATCGGGAACCAGAAGGGGTCATCATCCTCCCTCCCACCTTCCGATCGATTTTTCTTGTCTATGATGGTCCTGTACTGGGCACGAATTCTGTTAATTTTGTCTCGACAGGCGGTGCCACATCTCCGTTGAAATCCCTCCCTCGCAAGCGCCGCTGAAAGGGATCGTCTTATTTCTGTGAAACCCGGTAAGGGATGCTTGTGCTTCATCATGCAGGCTGAGCCCAAAGCACAAGCAGAGCCCTGAGTTCATCGTCAGTCCAATTTGTGCCTTTGGAACTTGAAGAAATGATTGATGAAAACAATGAAATATAGAAATGACGCTACAGTACAACCCCGGGGGTACAATACACAGATGATAATTCCTAAATGCTGGCAATACTGCTACACGAATATTAACCTGCACGAAACACAGCGCGCGCCTTTGAGTCGAACCCGGAAGAAGCACGACACAATGACGTCATAGAATCATGATTCAAATCACGATATCGTTTATACGACCATTTTCGTTCGTGATTCTACAGAAACGTCTTTCCAAACGCCCCTTTTTTCGTGTTTCATGTTTGTGATTCTAATCATGATTATATTCAATTTCGACTAAACGCAATCGTGATTCTGCAGAATCGTGATTTGAATCATGATTCTAATCATGATTCTAGGGTAAAAAAGTGTCGAATAAACGCACCCTTATTCAACTGCATACCTTTCGTTAATATGCAGGCCCAATGCACAGGGTGTTATGTAATGTGATGCAATCAGCTCTTATTCAACCACAGCCCAAGCCTATTTGGCCAGAGGATCTATTGTACTGTTTGCCTTGGTATTAGCAAGTTCAATTGTGATGAGAAGACTGGCACTGGGCAAACAATAAAACCTTTTTTTGTTTATTACAATACCCATGGTCCAATAACTGCTCTACTCCCAATACTTAAAAGGCTTTCAATAGGCTATGGGGGCCCAGAGTTGCTGTCAGAATTCAACACATAAAATTGAAAGGTGTATGGAATGACTGTGCAATGCTGCTATGACACTTGCACAAAATTGGGACCCAAATATTTTAGTTTACAAGATGTAATATTTCTTATAGCCCTTTCATACTGAATGTTTCGCGAACTTCGCAAGCAAAAGGGAAAGTCTCCAGCATGAAAGGTACAGTACACAGGAGAACTTCCCCGGCAAAACAGTTTCCCAGCAAAGTTTTTTTTCATGCATTGATAAGCGGTGTCACAATACACACTTTGGTCAAAATTTGTATCTGCCATTGTACCAAGAATGCTTTAAAATCCATGTTCATCAAATGTAAATGATTACATCAAGGAGATATCACCTCCTTGTTTACAAACTGTAACATCTTTTAACAAACATATTTAGCAAAAATACCTTCTCACCTTTCATGTTATTAGCATTATTTTAGGTTTGGATGAAATTTCATTAATAATTTAGGGGCTTTTTGGACATCGTTCTGAGCAGTCAACAACTTTCGACTCGCTGCCATTTTGATATCGTGCTGCACATCTTTAAACGTAGAGGGCCAGCAAAACACACGGCCATGTGCTGCCTTCTACGCTAGTTGGTACTTGTTTTTGGTTGCTAAAATTGAACTTGTGCTTGTGAATGTGTTCTATACGATTGAATGGATTTGAGTGCAGTCAAGATGTTTGGATTGTCATGGTTATTAAGTATTCATATTTTGTTCAGATTTTGGAGGAATTTCTATTGCTGTTCTGAGCATTTTTAGGAAAAATATGCTCTCCGTGGCGTGACTTTCTGTTTAAAAAGCCACTTTCAAACGGCTGTTCCTGTGAATTCTGTCCGTTTTCCGTAATCGTGGAAAATCAGTCATGTGCCTACATAATAGCGGGTATTATCAACAACAAGAGAAAGGTTATCAATATTGCTAGGTGGCAAAAAAAAATGGGATTATCTAGTCTTACAAAGATTTGTGATTTATCCGATCAATCGCGTCTATGGAAAGCCAGCAACATCAACATCTACAGTTACATGTTTGTTCACTATATTTTCTAGAAATGATGTATATTCACACATTCACTGTTTTCTTGACAATTCAGTATGCTTCTCTATGTTTTTATAGAACATTGAGCAAATTTCTTTAAGAAAAATTATGACATTTATGGAATACCATATACTTGAGATTGATCAAATCAATCGCAACTCCAGGTTGGCCCAGGTCAATTCTATACAAGAGCCCTGTGGTAACTGGTTGCTATCATCATTAACGAATCAAAAAGAACTTCAGCAACACCATCTTAAAACCGTTTGCAAAGGTTTACAACTGTTTTTCAAACGTACAGTAGCAACTGTTTGTGGAAAAAAAAATCGCAAAGAAATGAGCATGTTCAAAATTTCTTTTCTTTATGAGGAAAAACTGTTTGAACGATGAAATATGTTTACTAACTTTTTTGCAACCTTTTTTTTGGAACATTTTGCAATCTTTTATTAACCACAGCAAAATCTCAAATTCACTATGTTTACAAGCATTTGCCACTCAGTGAGATACCCCTTTACTTTAGCACACATGTATGGAAAACCCAGGTTTTCCATATTTCTTATGAATACATATACTGTGCTTTTCAGTGACTAAATATAAAAAAGCAGTGAATAAATTTTATTGGCAGATTTTTCATCAAAGCATGGGTTTATTTTATTGGATTTCATTTTTTATTTTCACTATTTCAGTCACAAATAACACAAACTTGGATTTGTACGTGAAATCACATTTTTGTGCAATTTTGGCTCCGGCATGCACTTACAAAATGTTACGTAACTTTTTAACTGCGTACATCCGCGTCGTAGATTTGGCGTTAAAAGTTTCACAAGACTTGAAGGTAAAAAGTAATGACTAGGGGTCTGACTGGAGTAACCAGTTGCAGAAATCATAAATCAAAAGCTTCATAAACCAGTTGTAGCTAACTATCCTGTTTTCTATTCAATTTTTTTCTTCATTATATCAGTTTATAATTTTTGTACAGGTATGCACTATCAGATAATTTCCATATCAAAGGTGTCTTTGTTTATATGGCTGTGAAACAGTTGATTGTTCACTTTCTTTTCCATGATGAATACATGCCACTGTTGTTTATTTTTAGCTACCAAGTTGTCAATGTACATGTCACCCTTGCACATGGATTCAGCTACAAATGATTTGCTCATGAATACACCATACCCACACCCACACACACACACATATCAATCCAGTGCGCATACAAAAAGCAGGGCCAAGGCAATGTGTATCCTAATACCCCATTCACATAATGTGATCGCTGGCCTTCATTCATGGACCCATGCATGAGTCATGGCTTCAGCATACTGTATTGGATTGTGTGTGCAAGATTCTGTGTGTGCACTCTGTGTCATTGTAGCATGCTGCTTTATAGACATGTGCAGATTGAACACTGCACATCAACATATTTTTACTACAATGTTTTGGTTTTGCAAGGCCTTTGAATTAAATCTTTAGTTGCTAGTACCATGCTACAATGTAGTACACTGTGAAATTAATCAGATCACAGGGAATAATTCTACTGCTCAAATTTAATTAGCATTTTTGGTTGTAAGAGCAAAGCTTTAAACTATGCTCTTTAACTGTATAGTCATAGTCCTATATGTAAAAAAATAAAAAAAATTATTAAACTGTGCTTAACAAAATTTCTTTTGATGTAGCAGCCATTAAAATATGAAGGGGATGGTGATGTTATACAGTGAAAATAATTACCTGTATTATTTAATAATGTAATTGAGGCCCCAGCTCAAATATTCAGGATTCAAAGGAATTAGATTTAGGCACTGCTATATGCTGTGTGTGTGGTATTTGAGACAGTTGCTTAAAATACATGTATATCTTAAAGCTAAATGCTAGTTTTGGTAACGATATCAAACTGAGTTCATACAGAATCCAATGAAATGTCCACCAAAGTGTCTCTTTGTATAAATAAAACGTATGTGCCAAAGGATTCTGGAAGAAATTGTGTAATTGCTGAGAAATCAGCAAATAAGCACAGGATTCGGGTAGAGCGTCGGGCCCGACATTCGAAGCAATAATTATACACTGTCCTACGTACCTGTGCTTATCTGTGTTGGGGATCTTCAGTCTGAACATTTTTCAGTGTAGATTTCAAGATTTCACAAAGTTCAGTTTATGTAACTGTACCAGATCTAGATCCTCAATGATATACTGAAAATTAAGCCTTGTTTTACAGACTTTCTCATGAAATCAGTGTTTACTGCAACTACTGGAATTTCTCTTTAAGCATGAACTACATGTATGTCTTAAGTAAGCTATAGCCCAATGCATATGGCCAGGAGGAGCAAAAAATGCAACAGCACCTCAAAATCAAAATTTTGAAACATCGCCACTTTAAGGATGCGAGTACTGTACCCACCCAGTAATTGTCGTTAACTTTATCTTAGGCCAAAAAAAAAGAAAGTAGTTTATCGTACTCGCACGCATCTATTTTTTTTCTTCAAAATTTGGCTAAAAAAAGTATAAAAGTGATGTTTCTCATCCGCGCATGCTTCCCTTTAAAAGTTTGCAAACTCTGAAAAAATCAAAGATTTCTTCATTTTTTGTGCATTTTCGGGGACCCCGCTTCCCGAATCTGAACTAATTTGTCATGTACTTGAAAATATGGTGCAGATAAATCAATTTAATAACGTAATTTGTATTTCAGCGGGGGGTTTTGGTGAGTCCTACAGATACTTCGGTGTGTGTTGCGGTGATTGACTGTGCTTGGGTGTGCATATGTACTGCGGTGATGTGATTGACTTTGCTGGCTAGACATGTGAATTTGTAAAATGAATAACTTTCTGGCGAGTTTTATAACATTTGAAATATTGAAAATTATTAAAAGGATTGTGGTAAGTACCAATTCTGTTCAAATATGATAAACTTCATCCTTCCTTGAGCTATTCAATTTGATGGACAATAAGTTAGTAAATAGATTTAACAGTTACAAATATTGAAATAGACATTAAAGGTACATGCTAGTTTTGGTAACGATATCAAAATGAGTTCGTACAGAAATCAATGAAATGACCACCAAAGTGTCTGGTTGCATAAATAAAACGCATGTGCCAAAGAATTCTGGAAGAAATTGTGTAATTGCTGAGAAATCAGTAAATAAGCACAGGAATCGGGTAGGGCGTCGGGCCCGACGCCCTAAGCAATAATTATACATTGTCCCACGTGCGCTTATCTGTGTTGGGGATCTTCGGTGTGAACATTTTTCAGCGTAGATTTCAAGATTTCACAAAGTTCAATTAATGTAACTGTACCAGATCTAGATCCTCGATGATATACTGACAATTAAGACTTGTTTTACAGACTTTCTCATGAAATCAGTGTTTACTGCAAATACTGGAATTTCTCTTTAATTACATGTAAGTGAACAATTAACAATCAGGCCTGATTCAATAACCATTTAACGATTGAAATCAATAAAGACAAACAAATAGCAATATAATAAACAGTATTAAACATTATTAAAATGAATATATACAAGCAGGACAAAATCCCAACTGCGATGCGAAATCATGCCTTGAGCTGAAAAAGAGATTGGCTCTGGAAAACTGAACATGGCTCCATGGTAATAACGCATAAGTGATTTTGTGTCTCAACCACTAATCAAAATAAGAAATATTGCGATTTGTCAGGGCACACAACAGAATTGTATCAAAATTGAATGTAAACTTTAATGTCAACCTCAAAATGAACTTTGACCTCACCACGGTGACCTCCAAACACACTAACATGCAGGTCTCCTACATGTAAGTACACCTACAACCCAAGTTTGGTTTAAAAGTGACTTAAGGTTGCATACTTATGTGTCCCAACATTGACCTCAAAATGACCTTTGACCTTATCATGTGACCTAAAATTCCCATGAGATGTTCATTGATACCTGATTACTCTTATGTCCAAGTTTTATGAACTAGATCCATACACTTTCAGTTATGATGGTTATTCAACAAATACCCCAACATGGCTAAAGTTCACTGACCTTCGACCTTGCTCATGTGATCTGAATTTCACACCTGTGTTCAGGGATACTTAATTACTCTTAGGTCCAAGTTTTATGAACTAGACCAATAAACTTTCAAAGTTATGATGGTAATTCAACAAATATCCCCAACTTGGCCAAAGTACATTGACCTCAAATGACCTTTGACCTAGATCATCTGACCTGAAACTCGCACATCTTCAGTGATACAGTACTCTTACATGTACGTCCAAGTTTCATGAATCAGATCCATAAACTTTCAAAATTATGATGGTAGTTCAGTAGATACGCCCAACATGGCCAAAGTTCATTGTCCGTATTGAGGCCTTGCGCTAGCTAGCGAGACATGTCTTGTTTTTTCCAAAAAAAAAGAGAACATGATCAAATGGTTTCGCTGCGCCTTGCCTCTGATAAACTGGAAAATTATCATGTCTAAGTTCTTTCGGTGAATTGGGTAATATATTTTCATAAAAAATGATGCGGTAGAGGTAGACTTCATTGGAAAATTTGACAATTTTGAAAATATGCAGGAAAATGTCAGCTCTGATCTGCAACCTATTAAATGAGTGAACTGGAGGAATTTGGTTAATCATCTTATTTGTAATACTAATTTTCAGTACAAATGTTGTGTATCATTCCAACAAACATTTCTACCAATGGCATGATGTAGTCATTTAGCCAAGCATATAAACAGTGACAGGCATTTTGGGGGCAAAAATGTGAAATTATATATTATTACTTCATTAACTGTTACTGTTAATATCATGGAGGTAAAAGGAATAGAGAGACAACGATGTGCAAAAAGCTTCCAATTTCTAAAAAAGAACAAAGGAATATTCAGGTGCACTGTAGCCTTTGGTGATGACCTACGTCCTATGATGCCGCCAGTTTCATGCGAAAACTTAAGTGACTTGAAATAGATGGGATACTTCCAATTTTAGAACACATGACAAAATACACAATACGTTTAATAGCCTAGTACATGTATGATGGGGTGACCATAATTTGCGCACACTTCAAAACTTATCATGAAGTTGATTTTCAATCAAAAATTTCTCACAGTTCATAACAAAATTAATCAAAATCATTAATACCAAACAGAAGGCAAGATCCTAAAATTAAATTCGCTTGACGAAATTATAATTAGTGGGTTAAGGGTTTCGCTGGAATTGCGATCTCAAAATTCCATGACAATCGACTAGCGCGCGCTTGGCTAAAAAATGTCATAAAGAGATGTGACCTTAATTTGCGCACGATCGTTTTGCAAGGATTTAGAAAAGAAATTTAGCATACAAAGATAATTATATCAGATGGAGGATAAAATGCCATAAATTCAGTTGGTATCACATTTTACTTATTTATTTGGAGACATCTGCTTGCAAACTGGCGATTTCTTGATGCTTGTCGAGAAGTTCGGATTTTCTCGGAGCGACTGCAAAAGGTAATGGTAACAAAATTTAACAATGTTTTGCCAATATTTTCATTAATAGAGACCTTACCTTCAAGAAAATTACCATACTGGCTAATTTTAAGTCGCTCTTACTGTTGGTGTGAGTTCTCCAAATATATTAATTAGAATAGATATTCAGATATTTGACCATGCGCAAACTTAGGTAACGTGCGAATTAACCTTAAGGTCACACTGACTCATTACTTAGTACCGGTACAGTACTAGATCTATACTACTGGTATAGTAACCCAGGGAGCCCAGGACCTTACGTGTAATTGACCATACTCACCTGACTAGCGTGAAGTATGGTCAAAATAATTCTCCAAATAAATAGTTAAAACAGAAATCAAGCACTTACCATGATTACATGTATATGGATGAAGGTCTAACGAGTGGCAGTTTCCTCAAAAAAAGTTCTCTCCTTCCCCCGTCTCGATCGGCCATTTTTGTTATAAATCGTAACAAAATGGCCGATCGAGACTGGGGTAGGAGAGAACTTTTCGTTTTTTTGAGGTTCCAGTTTGTGCCCAGATGTCAGGAAACTGCCACTCGTTAGACCTTCATCCATCATGGTAAGTGCCTGATTTCTGTTTTAACTATTTATTCGGAGAATTATTTTGACCATACTTCACGCTAGTCAGGTATGGTCAATTACACGTAAGGTCCTGGGCGCCCGCCCGCCCGCTATGCGGGCGCCCAGGAGTTCTCTCCTTCTACCCCCGTCTCGATCGGCCATTTTTGTTATGAATTGTTCCCTGGGTTATTCCCTGCCCCTGGGTCATTGTGAGTTGGTATAGTAAACCAGGCTTGAGTAGTCTAGTCTCTACTCTAGATTATGTGTTAGGCCCTACAAAAGATATAAAAAATAAACTAGGCCTAGGTCTAGACTAGGAGCCTAATTTCGGGCAATCCTGTATTTTAGGGGTCTAAATTAATTTAGGTTGCTAACTTCAGTTCAGGCAACAGCTCCAAGACCGTTGTTAACGGTAGTTCAGTAGTGCGTACGTACGTGCCGGTTATGGCGGGCCGTTTATTATTTCTTCATTGCATACCCCCCCCCGGCCCGGCCATGACTAGTCCCGGGTCATGTGACACCCCGAAGGCTTTAGCCTTTTTAGGTATACCGTTATTCTATATCACCCCCCACTGGCCCCTACATGTATATACCGTATAACCGCCAGAACTCGAACACCTTTTCAGTAAAGGTTGCATAAAATATATTTACGGCATTTCTGGCTTACATTCTTGGGCTTGCGGTGTAGCCGAAATTCTAAGCTTTCCGTAGGTGCCGTTCGATTGGGATTTCATCGGGAAAGTTTCGGGGAGCGCGACGATCGCCGAAGGCTTCGTGCCTGCCAGAATTCGTACACTACATGCCAGAATTCGAACACCAGATGGCGCAGTACATTTTGCGTGTTGATGATCGCGCGATCATATCCCCCTCGCTCTGTGATAATTAAATGATTGTTTTTTGTGAATTTAGTGTTTATTGACTTAATACACCTCTTTATCTATTTTTATGTAGTTATTTTTTTAGTTTCTTCAACTATTTATACATTAAATCATAGGTTCTATTCATTGAAATAATAAATTTTCATGAATTTCATTGTTTGAATTAGTTCCTGCTACATTTAACTTATATTTCAATTTTAGAATAATTTCAGTCATATCACTTACTTTTATTTTGAGTTTTGTGCTTATAGATTTTATAATTTCTTTATTTAAAAAAAATCAGAAAGGATTCATTTATTTGCAATAGCTTTTTCTATGTATTACTCTCAATTACTATTCTTCTATGACTAGTCAAATTATTAATATTGTTAATGATTTATGATATTATTTTTAGATTTATTGTCATTATTAAAATAATATTTACTCTTATCAATGTTAACAATATCATCAGCATCATTGGCATCTTCTTTTATGTATGGGCCTAATTTGTGTTATTATTACTTAATTATTTAAACTCACTTATTATCGCAGTGGTATAATTTTTCTCTGCCAGTATATGAACTTATTTCATTGAGAAATTCATGTGGGGGGATATATTTTGGAAGGTATAACCACAATGCATGTCAGTTGTCTCACTACTTTTATTGAGGCAAGTAGGAGTATTTCGGGGGGGGGGGGTTCACATTGAGATTTAACATTATTGATTCATTGATTTCCATATATCACTTACCGGTACTTGATTTCTGTGTTTTATTGCAGGTTTCTTGGTTCATCTAAAGAAGTGCGAAATAGAAGTTTCCCACTTACCTTAGCACACTCTGCATGGGCGCTCAATTCCGATTGCATAATAAAACATAAATTACTGATGATACATATATATCACTCTTGCCTTATTATCGATTCCTTTATCTCCAAAAACATACATAGTTAATACAGTAACTAAATACAAAATAAGAAATACATGTAATAGTAAATTGAAAAAATGAATAAATAAATACAAAAAATTGAAAAAGATCATAAGCAATTTTTATTTGTTTAATCAAATTAAATAAAGAAAAAGATAAAAATGAATAAATGAATTATAAATAAAAAAAATCATAAAAAATATTCATAAAGCAATTTCAATTGGTTTCATCAACTTGAATAAAGTGCTTATGTGCATTAATTAAAATATAATAACACAAAGACATTTATCATGTCCCAAAATGATATTTTAAAACTGTTTTAAGTGATCTTAGACTGTCAATCATATTTTTTAAGAGAGAAAGATGAGACAACCAAATAAAAGTAATTGTTATATCATGCAGGGAATAATTTTGCTTTACATATTCGAATAGCATTTTGGTCATAATTTAGCTCTCAACTAAGTAATGTACAGTCCTATATGTAAAGATATGCTATACGAAAGAATTTATCCGTAGCAGTCTATAAAAAATGTGGAGAAAATTGCGATGCGATACCAGGAAAATTATTCCCTGTCATGCATCATTTCAGAAGACTTTGTTTTCCTTGATCACTGCAGCCCTTATTTTTTATTCTTGATCCATTCTGTATCTTATACATATATTTATTAAGCAAAATATATATTTCTACAACGATGAATTGCTGTAATCATATATGAAACACATTTATTTTGAGACCAATCATTTATGGATTAGAAAAATCAATAATTGTATGGCCTATATACTATGCAATAACAAACACAATGATATAAATGATGTAGTCTTCTTCAATTCAAAATCTTTTGTGTTCATCTTTCAATCAGTTATAATCATTATTAATCATGATTACTGTGAAACTGTGTTCATTAAAAACAAATAAACTTTCCATAACAGTAACCTTTTTTCTACATTTCAAAGTTTATGCATAACCACAGAGAACATTGATGGCTAGGATATAGCCTATCCACAGAAGACATCTTGAAGGACTTGGTAGGCCTACAGATCTTCTTGTAAATATGACAATAAATCCACTTCTATAGTATAGGAGAGAAAGAGAGAAAATCATGTTATAAAAGTGCAGGAAAGTATACAATTATTATTATCATAATTATTATTTTTACAGTCGTGACTGTGAAAATAATAATTACCCCTGATAGAATAAAGGGATAAAATGAGGAAGAAAGGGAACTAAGAAAAGGAGCTTAAAGGGTTACATGTATTAGTTGAGTTATTAGTCCTGTAATTTTGAGAAATAATTAATATTAAATCTTCATTCCATCAAAATAGGGCATTGTCCATGGCAAGGGGCGGGGGGTTGCATTATGGAGCATTCCCCAGTTGTCCCCTAATAAATAAACCTGGAAAAAAGTGTTTAGTTAATTGTAATGTGCTTTTGCCAAACTTGGCCCCTAATATGTCTTTGCCACCCCCCTCCCCCCCCCCCAATGCACTTGCCTCCTAGTCAAAATCTTGGTGCTGCCATTGCATACAAACCTGGATAAATACTATTCAAAGCCTGCATGCCCACAGTGAGCAAAATACCCAGCCTAGTATGTAGAGAAAGAAAAAAAAATGGATTCGGTCCTGGCCATACCACCACAGAAAAAAGGTAAGAATGTTTCGAGATAATGATTATAATTTTAATACATATAGTAATGACAAAAGTAATGTCACAATGATAATGATGACAATAATAGCAATATGTGGATGACATTATAATGTCAATCATAGTCAATGTCTCAAGGGTCATATAGGGGTGGTTTTTTTGATATATAATGACCAAAATTAGATATTGTATCTAAATAATTTAATATCAACCTGACAATAAATCATTGGCATTTAGAGAGAATTGCCCAATAAATAAATATTAAAAATGAAAACCAGGGGTAATCTGACGAAAAGGATCTTTATATGAAGGAAAAAAATCACCCGATGTATACAGAAATAAATAAAAGGAAACAGCTGAAAATTATAATAAAAGGAAACCCTTCCATCTGCCCCCAAAGGTCATAGGCGGGGGGATGGGAGGAATTTTTAGTTGATAACTTTTTTTTTTTTTTGCTTGTCAATTTTGTTTCCTGCGTCCCCCCTAAATTCTGGTGAACCCCCTTAAAATGTCTCTTGTCCGACCCCCCTAAAATTTAGGTTGATGACCTTTTTTTGCTTGTCAAATTTTTTTACATGTGTCCATCACAAAAGTTCAGGTAGGCCCTCCTAATTTTTTGGCTTCCGCCGCCAATTCAAAAGGTAGCCGGGGACCTGACCCCCCCCCCCCGAAAAAAAAACTATCACCCAAAATATAAGGTGCATCTTTTTAGCCCCCCCAAAAAAATAATACCACCCCCCCCCCAAAAAAAATAAATCACCCGAAATAAAATGTAAGATCATGAAGAAAGACAAGCAAAAAAAGTTATCACCCAATATGTAAGGTCTTTTTAGCCCCCCCCAAAAAAAAAAGGTTATCACCCAAAATATAATGAAAGGTCATGTAAAAAAATGACAAGCAAAAAAAAAGTTAATCACCCAAAATGTAAGGTCTCTTTAGCCCCCCCCCCAAAAAAAGGTTATCACCCAAAATATAATGAAAGGTCATGTAAAAAAATGACAAGCAAAAAAAAGATCACCCAAAATGTAAGGTCTTTTTAGCCCCCCCCCAAAAAAAAAAAAAAATCACCCGAAATAAAATGTAAGATCATAAAGAAAGACAAGCAAAAAAAAAGTTACACCCAATATGTAAAGGTCTTTTTAGCCCCCCCCCCCCAAAAAAAAAAGGTTATCACCCAAAATATGAAAAAAGGCAAAAAAAAAGTTATCACCCAAAATGTAAGGTTATTTTAACAGAAAAAAATTGACAAGTAAAAAAAAGGGGGGGTCCCCCAAAATGTAAGGTCATTTTGAAAAAAAAATCAATTGTGAATGGTGTATTTTCTCCATCATAATAAAAATACCACAAATAGTAAGAGGGATTTTGGGTAGGGCGGGGACACGTACCCCCTGGAATTCCCGCCCATGCCTCAAAGCATGTGCTAAATTGAAACAAAAATCCAAGTCCACGTACAGCCCGTCTATCTAGTCCTTAGTATTTGCCACTCCCCCCCAAAAAAAAGTAAATAAATAATAAAATATAAATATGTGTATTATAATGGGCAAATTAACACACAAGAAAAAAGTATTTGGTCAAAAAATAAAAGAAAACAAATTGATATCAAAAGAAAAGAGATCATAATAAATGCTTGATAAAGACTAGTCTACCATTAATTAATTACGTGTTGAAATGCAATTAAATCGGGGTGTTCGAGTTCTGGCAAGAAAAAACTTTCATGTTGGTGTCATCTTTTTCCCCTTCTGAAACGAAAATTATTCGTAATTACGAGATGCCCTGACGAACACCGAGTCGACGTAAGAAGCACTTTCGGAATATTGTATATTATTTGTTCAACTTCTTCCAATTTTATTAATAAATGTGAAATTTCCGTAAAAATACTGATTACGGGCACCCCTTACAAAATCGCGAATAATATCAACTGCTACTCAATTGTGAAGTAAAATGACTAGTTTTGCCAAGTTTAATTATCGTTTTTTGATGCTTATCGCACATGAGTGCGAAGGTACGATCGTGGCCTACCCGGCAGTAGCCCCGTTGCGTATTCACATTCTCCGATACGCGTTTGCGCTGGCAATAAAAGGCGCACTGACGCAGCCGCTGGCAGTTGAGCCAGGTGTTCGAGTTCTGGTCGATATACGGTACATGATATATCGCATGATACCCCATTGGTAAATACAACTTTACATACTACATAGGCGACTGGCGTGTAGCTGTATACTAGGCCTAGTCCTATAATAATGGCATTAACGGCCCGCCATACCCGGCACATAACTAGGCCTAGTACTGAACTACCGTTAACAACGGTCATGGAGCTGTTGCCTGAAGTTAGCAACCTAAAATAATTTAGACCCCTAAAATACAGGATTGCCTAATTTAGGTCTTACGGAGGTCAAGTGTCCGTAAATCACATGACATGACACAGCCGACCTTGGCCTTGGGCTCATGACGTCCTTGCCATGGGCCTGGCCTGGCAGCCCATTCACGCACGCCATTGTGATTAACAAAAACTCGGCCTTGGTCGGATGCAGCATGTACCAGTGTGTACCGTATAGGCATAGCGCGACTAAACCAAATAAACCTGTCCACAAACGACACAAGCGATGCGCACAGTGCAGCCAATGCTAACCAAAACAACGGCAAAATCTCACCTCCTAAAATAACACTGCACAGGAATATTATCCACGCTTGTCGACGACAACGTTGCATCGCCATAAAGGCTGTTTTCCCGATTTAAAAACGTAATTTTTCCATGCTCTTGTGGTGTCCACTACGCCAATGGTTTCATTGTAGCACAAATTGGATTGTCCGAAGTTATTATGACGAACTACAAATTCAGAGGCCGAGGAGGGATACAAAGACCTTCGGCCAGTGGTGTGGCGAACACTTGACCTCGACATTGCCGAATGGTAACTCAGCGCGCGAGGAGCATCGAACTATTTGACGTATGGGCTCTTCCGCTACATAACGTCACCCCTCCGGTCAAATGTTGCTGACCATTTACAAAAGTTTTTCTTCGGAAATTGGGAAGTCATCAAAGCTGCATGAATAAAATGATTATTGCTCATATTTGGGAGTCCATGAACCAGTGTCCATTTCAACACGGCACATTTTCACATTTAACATGAATCATTCAACAGAAACGAGGGGAGAAAAGAGGAAATTGTGTGGCCGTGATGGCGCTATACAAGAACTTAATGAAATACTAAAGAGTAATGCCCATTGAGATGTATATTTCTTTCAAAATAGTATATTGTTAGGAACTGTTTTCATATCATTATTGATGACATATCTGCGTAGGGAAGCATTTGAAGCATCATTTTAAGTGAGTATCTTATTTAAGCAATAAAAGTACCAAAGCTGCTTCTTCTTCTTCTTATTCTTCATCATCTTCTTCCTCTTCCTTCAGCCTTTTCCCATTTCTCCTGCAGCAGTGATATGATTATAATTATCATTATTATTAATATCATTATTATTATTTTTTATCATTATTATTGTTATTATTATTATTATTCATATTATTATCATTATTATTATTATTATCATTATTATTATTATTATTATTATTGTTATTGTTAATCGCTAGAGGGTATTCATTTTGTCTCGCAATCTACTATGGTCAACAAGGAAATTCGTGATCACTCTCGCAAAAAGTGAGTGAAAGCCAGTGAACACTTTTTGCGAGAGTGATCACGAATTTCCTTGTTGACCGTAGTAGATTGCGAGACAAATGAATACCCTCTAGCGATTATTTCAATCCGCAATAATGAACCTATTTAGTATTATTGTTATTGTTATCATCATTATTTCTGCCAATTATGATTACTTATTTCTGAATCTTTATTTCCATCATTGTTTGGTTTGTTTTATATCCCGATGAGCTTAATTGGCCCTTTTGGTCGTCCATAATACTTGGCTAATAAATCAAATAGTTGAGTGGTGCGGCATATTTAGTTTCGCAATTCGCATTGTGCATAATGCAGGGTCTGAAGTCGTGAGACTAGATTCACTTTGTACTATTGTGGCTGGCTCTACTGACAGAGCCTTTGGCGTCTAGTCTTTACTCTAGACTTGTTATTGGTTAAAGTGTCAAATATGAGTATGTGCCTGCAAACTAAGATATTGCACCATGGTTGCATGCAAAGACCTTATGGTTGCATGCTCAAACGCAGCATGTTTAGCATAATCGGAGGGCAAGTGCCCCCCCCCCCCCCCCGCCAAAAATTAAATCTCCTTTGGGAAACTAAAATGCCCTTTTTCAAATTGAAATGTGTTTTTTTTTTTAATAAATACGCTTTTTTAAGTCAAACATATTATTTTAGGATAGAATTTTGTGGCTTGCACTTTGCGCTCGCATCATTTATTGTTTATATTGTTTGCCGACGACACCAATATATTTTATTCTCGTATAAAGACCTTAATTCATTAAACAATATCGTAAATCCTGAAAGTATCAAACTGGTTCAAAGCCAATAAACTTTCTTTTAATACAAAAAGGACACATTTTATGTATTTCAGTCACCACTACCATAACATTAACACACTGATTTGAATGTTTCTTGTTGATATTTATTTTTCATTGCTTTATTATGTCTATTGTTTCATTGTTTTGTAAAACTATTATCTTGAATGCAGAAATAAAATCAATCAAATAAGATATTCGCCCTGCTCATTACAAAAACGCAAAAACGGCATAGAATGTCCAGTTTTTAAGTTGGAATATTGGCTGCATGGTGATTCGCGCTCGCATCAATTATTGTTAAGGTACTCATTCTGTTCTTGCGGGTTATAGAGGGCTTAGATTCCAGTTTTAAGGTGAGAAAATCACAATTTTTCGGGCTCGCGCATTGTGTAGTATTCATACAAAAATGCTTGTTTTCAGGTTGGAATATCACACATTTTGGCTCGTGCCTTGCGCTCGCACCATTTATTGTTTATTAAGGTATAGTCATTCTTTTCCGGGTTAAATATACTGCCTATAGGCCTATGTCCAGTTTTAATTGGTTGGAGTATCACACATCAATATGAAATTTATTTGAATGAATAATAAAATCACTACAAAACAAAAATTTAGTCTTCATCATCACCTGGGGCCCGTAAGACGAAACTTAGCAATGATCGTAGTCTAACTAGTCTTTATTCGTAGAACATTTTTCTATGATTGATTCCATTGACTGATACAATTGTACAATCAATCGTGAAAATCAAGCATACGATCAATCGCTATAACATTTACGGGACCCTGAACCTTCTATTGCGGAATGATGACAGCGCATGCACGCTAAAATTTATAATTCTACAGTTCGTGTGCTAATAATGAATTTGATTTTTCTCTTCATTAATTATCCAATAAGGATTGCTACACTCCTAAACTTTAAATATGACAAAATAACCTTTCTTCGGGCGAACAATTTATTAGTAAGTTAAGTTAGAATCGAACGATTTTCTTCTAGAAATATAACAAATATTTACCAGATTTGAAACAACCGCGTAGCCAGGATTTCATTTTGGAGGGGGCGGTAAATGCACGCAAAGCGTGCCAACACTTACAGAGCGCGCGAAGCGCGATCCCTAGGGGGTGGGTGCAGGGAGGGGGAGTTTCCCCTCCCGCGCGAAGCGCGAAGCTTTTAGTGTTTCATAAATTAAAATGAAAAGGAGCCGTTTCTCTTGTCTCTAGTACCTCCAATTCGGATGACTATATTGCGATTTTGAACCTTGTTTTCAAAAGTGATTGTGAAAGCACAAAAGAGGTATTCAATTCAATTCAATTCAATTCTTTTATTTCATTTCCATTCAAAACATAATACAAAGTAATATAAAACAATATAAATCAAATACAATTTTACAGAAGGGCATTCTTACTTCGTAAAAAAAAAAAACACCGTATAATATAGAGCATAAATGGATATGGAAATGAGGGGGATCCACTAAAAAGCAAAGCTTGTAAAATTGTGGATCCCCCTTGGAAAAGAAGAAATTATAGTCGACTTACTATATGCATACATGCATGTATTACAGGAAAGAAAAAGAGAAAAAGAAATCATATTGACGGAAACATAAAAACTGAACAAATGCAAAGCTTTTCACACAAAGAGGTCTTCGTTGTAAAGGATATGTTGCGCAAGACAGGAAAAAACAGAGAGAGGGGATGACAAGACGTAGAAGACAAGACAAAACAAGAGACAGGACAGTACAAGACAACTAGTTTTTAAAAAGGAGTAAAATTAAGAATGGGAAAGGGCTGACTATGAACCAGCTTGATCTGGTGAAATAACAAAGGATATGACTGGACAATATAGATGAAAAAAAGATAAAATAAAAGTGAAAAATGTAAGGATTATAATCAAGATAATGAAGTGTTAGTTCCGTTGAGAAGAATTATAGGAATTAAGCAGGATACGTTTGAGTTTACGTTTGAATGAATTCAAGGAGACACTGTCTTTAACATTATTAGCGAGTGAGTTCCAGAATTTAGGACCGTTGAATAGGAATGTATTTTTGGCCAGTAAAGTTCTGTAAAGTGGGATGTGAAGTTCGTCAGAGTGTCTCGTGGGGTAGTTATGATAAAATTGATTTTTAGGGAACATGGCATCAAAAATATGGGGAAGTGCATTATTATTATAACTATACATGAAGTGCCCTAACTGTAGTAAATACAGGTCTTTGACTTTCAACAGTTTACTTTCTAGAAAAAGTGGGTCCGTATGAGAACGGAAACATGTACTATGAATAATACGAAGTGCTTTCTTTTGCAAAAGCAACAATTTATCTAATAAATATTGATGGGTATCACCCCAAATAAGAATCCCATAGTTCAAATAAGGCAAGATTAAGGATGAGTAGAGCATGATTAATGATGTGGAGGGAATGCAAAATTTTAGCCTATTAATAATACCAATATTTCGTGAAATTATTTTGGATATATTTTCAATATGATTTTTCCAAGAAAGTTTACTGTCAACTGTTATTCCAAGAAATTTGGTGTAAGGTACCATTTCTAATGGGGTATTATCAAATATAATGTTCATCGGTAACTTGTCTATGGAATTACTAAATAACATGTATTTTGTTTTGTTAAGGTTCAAAGATAATCGATTGGCTCTTATCCACTCAGTAACATTTTTAAGTTCAGAATTAATAACATCAACTAAAGTTTGTGGATTCTGATGAGAAAAAATAAGGTCGAATCATCTGCAAACAAGATAAGGGATAATATTTTGGATGATCTACAGAAATCATTTATATAAATTGTATACAATGGAGGAAATTAAAATGATAATAACTCCGCGCCCCGGGGGGGGGGGGCACTTACATTGACGAGTGGATACCATGCGCGACCACAAAAAAAACACGTAAAAGGATGTCCTTTTCACGATAGGGCACGTTACGTACGTAACGTGAAAAGGGTGTCAAAAACACAAAAATAATGAAAAAAAGGGTATCTATTTCACTAGTAAAATTACGTGTTTAGGGTCGAATTTGCGGGGATGATAAAACAAAATTAAAATGTTTTATAAAGGATGTCCTTTTTGCCCCAACACTACGTGTTTAGAGTCCTATTTGCGCGAGGTGTAGAAGGTGGGGTCGCGTACTAACCCTGATAGCAGACATGGTCATAATCACGTGATAATTACGTCGTATTCTCGGCATACTGGTCGTAGACAATAAATATGACGTCTTTATGACGTAATTGCGACCATTTTTAACGCCGAGTTTATCTTGCATTTTTATTTGACCAGATTATGACGTGATTATGACGTCATTAATTCACCAGTCAATGACGAGTAAATTTAAAATTTTGCATGACCAGAATATGATGTGATTATGACGTCATTTATTGACAAATCAACGACGAGTCTATCCACAATTTTACATGACCAGATTTTGACGTGATTATGACGTCATTAATTGACCATTCAATGACAAGTAAAATTTACAGTTTTGCATGACCAGAATATGACCTAAATATGACGTCATATATTGACAAATCAAAGACGAATATATTACAATTTTATATGACCAGATAATGATGTGATTATGACGTAATTAATCAACCAGTCACGAGTAAATTTACTATTTTGCATGACCAAAATATACAACGTGATTATAATAATAATATGCAACATTTATATAGCGCTTAATACAAATGTTTCTAAGCGCTGCATACCATTACCCCGGCTTTAGCACGGCTACCCTGATCGGGCGCATCGAGCATTCCAAGGAATTTCTTCCTACCGGGTACCCATTTACTACACCTGGGTCGAGAGTGGCAATTGTAGATAAACGCCTTGCCAAAGGACGTGCTGCGGTGGGATTTGAACCCCGGTCCTTGTGGTTCACAGTCCGCAGACTTATCCACTGAGCCACAACACCTTCACGACGAGTGCATTTACAATTTTATATGACCTCATTATGAAAACATTTATATATATATACAACCATAGGCAGCGAAAGCGCGGGGGGGGACGTTCCCCCCTTCTAAATTGTTTGTTGATATAATAACCTTTTTTTTGCTTGTCTACTTTGTTTCCTGCATGCATCCCCCTTAATTCACGTGGGCCCCCACGCCTCCCTGAAATGTTTGTGTCGATCCCCCCCTCCCTAAAATTTAGGTTGATAACCCCCCTTTTTTTTGCTTGTCAAATATTTTTGGTAATCCACTCCCCTAAATTCAAATGTCAATTTTTTTGCCTGCGTCCATCCCTAAATTTCAGATGGACCATGCATCCCAAAATTTCAGATGGACCCCCCCCCCCTAAATTTTGTTGGCTTCCGCCGCCAATGCATACTACAAATACGTTTTCAAAATGTTCCCTTTATTTTTCTCCCGGTGTTTTCTTTAGCCTAAATGTTTAAAGGTTCTACTGTAGGTCGCCCGGCCGGGTAGGTCGTCGTCGAAAATTGATATTTCATTTGACACTTCAACCAAAACATGTTTCGAATGAAGACTAAATGCCAAGTCCGATCGTCAGCAGAGCGCGCACGTGATTCGTGTATTTGAAAATGCAACCGTTAATGAACGAAGTCGAGTCAAAGTGCTGGATCGTGCAATCGACGTCCGTAATAACTTGTTCTCAATTGACTGCCTGCCCTTTTTTGACATGTCAAGACACTTCAGGGTAAGCATTTACATGTATACTAATATTCTATATATGTCTAAATTAGCTGGAGTATCAGTAGAAATCAGAATAACCTATCACTGATGAAGTTATTTCAACCTGCGGTATCGTGCGTGCCGGCGTAAGTACCGCACGGTACACGGTACGTGAAGTCGAACCCTAGAGCTGTGGCGATGACAACGGCTCTCGAGCCGTGGCTCTTGCTGTTTTGACTTTGAATATGTAAAAACTTTTTCTTTGCTTTCATCTTTAAAACCAATCATCAAACGTTGAAATACATTCTTATGACTTCTTAAATTTGATCTCAAAGAATAATTTTAGACCCTATTCTCTAATTTGTATGGTGTCATGGGTGTGGATGCAGCCGGCAGCCATATGGCATGGTGGTGGTGCTCTGCACAGTGCCCTTTCCTTGCCTTTTTCATAGGCCTAAGGCTTTGGCTTGGCCTACATTACATGTACCTTCAATTCAAGTGATGTCCGTGCAGGCTCCACTTAACCACCGCTACACTGCGCTCCACCTACCCGAACCTCAACTCGGTGAACTTGTAATTCGGATACTCCGAGTTTCAAAGGTGGGAAAAAATAAAATGAATAGGCCCTATTGTAAAAATTACCCCCCCCCCCCAACCAACAATGCATTAAAGTTTAAGGCGCTAATGCAGTTTCGCACCGGCCGATTACCAGCACACCTAATCACCAATACTTGTTACCAAATGTCATGACAAGTCTCTCAGTCACATTTCGATGTCAATACATCAACCAATTTTCAAAATATTGTGATCGGGAATGGCTGTATTTCATCTTCGATCTCAACGTTGTTGATCGACATCGCTTCGCGGATCGCTTGGATTCACCGTGCACCGTAATGTTAATATGAACTGAAGTTAGCAACCAAATCATGCGAGAATGTGGCGAACAAACTGCCAGCATGCCGCATGCGAATCTATGCTCGCATGATTTGGTTGCTAACTTCAGTTCATATCAACATTACATTGCACGGTGAATCCAAGTGATCTGCGAAGCGATGTCTACGCCGTGTCGCTTCGCGGATCGCTTGGATTCACTGTGCACCGTAATGTTGATATGAACGGAAGTTAGCAACCAAATCATGCGAGCATAGATTCGCATGCGGCATGCTGGCAGTTTGTTCGCCACATTCTCGCATGATTTGGTTGCTAACTTCAGTTCATATCAACATTACGGTGCACAGTGAATCCAACCGATCTGCGAAGCGATGTCTACGCCGTGTCGCTTGGATTCACCGTGCGCCGTAATGTTGATATGAACGGAAGTTAGCAACCAAATCATGCGAACATAGATTTGCATGCGGCATGCTGGCAGTTTGTTCGCCACATTCTCGCATGATTTTGTTGCTAACTTCAGTTCATATCAACATTACGGTGCACGGTGAATCCAAGCGATCTGCGAAGTGATGTCTAAGCCGTGTCGATCAACGACGTTGAGATCGAAGCCGAAATACAGCAATTCCCGATCAAGATATTTTGAAAAGTGGTGGATATATTGACATCGAAATGTGACTGAGAGACTTGTCATGACATTTGGGAACAAATATTGGTGATGAGGTATGCTGGTAACCGGCCGGTGCGAAACTGCATTAGCGCCAAGTTTAATTTCTTACTCTTGACTTAGACTTGGTCTTAGAGCCAAGGTACTTAGTACATAATGTGTGGTGGGTATGTGCCGCAGTGGGGACCCCCTTTTTACACTCCATTCCAAGGCATAGCATTTTGTATTATTGAGGTAACCGGAGGATTAGAGCAAGAAATCTAGCTTTTATTTATTGTTGATGTCTTTTGGGGGATATTTTTTACAATAAATATGCATTTTCCCCACCTTTGCCACTCAGAGTATCTGAACGAGTTCACCGACTTGAAGTTCGGGGAAGTGGAGCGGTAATGAAGAGGAGAAAAGCCTGCTCGAACATCACTTGAGGTAGGCTTGGCCTTGCTTATAAATGTAATTGTACATAGACCCTATTCAGAAGAGATGTGTTTTTTCTAAAAAATAATCCCTGTCTGAAAATTGGTAGTGATGGACACTAACCAAAAGTGGCAAATCATATATTAATTTACTATGATTAGAAAATATCTCAAACCAAAATATCGCTTCCATCTTTTCCAAACACCTTTGAATTTTGCCGCCCGATTTTGAAGGTGTCCTTATAGCTACTACACACTCGATTTATCATGCAATTGTTTTTTCCTTGTTCCTCAGTTCTCAGTTTTTAAAGCATTTTCTATTGTTGGAAAAAAATAAATGAAGGTGCATACACCTAAAAAACTGCATTTTTTGTTTTCTCTACAATTTGCAATTTGCAATTTTATGTACAAAATATTAATACTAATATTAATACTAAAGGAGTCGTTTGTCACACTACAGTCACGAAGATTGTGCATTTGCCATTGAAATTGCATGTGCAATGAGTGGTGAGTACCTGAAGCTTTAGGACATGTATACCTCGATAGACTAAATAAATAATCATTTCAATTTCAGTGACATCATCTGGGACAGTTGGAACAACTCTATGCTCCACATTTAATTCAGTGTCAATCCTGATTTCATCAACATGGACTGATGGAACAAAAGTCATGCAAATATGCTGTTTTGTGTAGTGGTGAGTACAATTATCACTTTTGGAAGGGATTTTTTTACATGAACATGAGCTCCATGTTTGATTCAGTTTATTTGTTCCAAAGTTAAAATGAGAATGAAGGAAAGTTATGTAATCATTGACAGTGACTGATACTCCAACATTATTCCTGTAGATTAACCCTAAATCTCCTGGGGTATTTTGATTCTTGGGGGCATTAAGGCCCCCCTTAAGATCTCAGCCACGGATTGCGCTATCACAATGAAAATTTGCATGATGGTAGAGAGTGACATTTCCAACGCAGTTGCATTGGTAAATTTCACTGAATTCTTTTATTTTTATTTTGTAGGAATTAATTTTCTAATTTATTCATGAAACTTATGTATTTTATTCATGAAATCATACTTTTTGCTCTGATTCACTAAATAAAGCTCACAGAATGCTATTTTTGGTGAAATATTCTTTATAGCATTCCTAACAATTGTGAATGAAAAAATCCTGGTGCCAAGACCGATTTCTTATGTATTTTATTGCTTTTTTAATTTCTTATGTATTTTTTTTAAACAAGGCAAAATTAATAATGTTTAATTAGTAAAAGTAGAAATAATGATACGTTTCTGAATTTTTGCTAAATACCCGGTACACTATTTGCATTGGATTTGTACATGAAAAATACACTTACATTTTGACGTGTAATGTCGTAACCGCGCACCCGGGTGTCACAAATTTGGTCTCATAATTTATGCGAGACTTAAAAGTAAAAAGTCAGTAAGCGGCGAGGTCAAAAAAATTTGCGCAGCAGATATCGCAAAAATTGTCGAGGGGGGGGGGGCATTATGGCCCTCTCCCTCCCCTGGCAGAATTAGGGTTAATGAAAAATTTCAAAAGACTGTAGTTTAATAAATTTTTCTCTGAAATTATGCATAAAATGATGCAAAAGTGACATCTTAACAATGATAAGAGTATTGTTTGTTTTTGCAACTTAGACAATTTTTATGATGCGAAATAGACATCTAAACAATGATAAGAATAAGAGTATTGTTTGCTTTTGCAAAGACAATGACAATGATTTTATTGGACCATGTTACACTCTTTCGGGGATTAGGGACACTATCAAAACGACATTACACATCAATTATGCAATTTTACATATGTAACTAATTAAAAGATTAAATCCACATCTGGCGTAAAAGATTTTCATTGGATGAATGAGATGAGACTGCTGCATTTTATTCACAGCCTTTCTCATTGGATGTTGCTTCACAAATGGGTGTGTCTTAGAGAGATAATAAAATGAAGATGAAATTATCTCTCTAAGACACACCCATTTGTGTCTTAGAGAGATAATAAAATGAAGATGAAATTGTTCTTAGAAGAATATCAATTCAAAGGGATTTTAAGGGATTCTTTTTTCAGAGATGAAATGGATCTCAAAATACTACCCCTGTTCCCTTCTATGAGTAATGAGTTTTTCCTTTAATTGAATATTGATTCAAATTGTCTTTATTGCACTCTTGCGCTCCTTTTTTTATAGTGAAATATCTCTTCTGCAGTGTCCCCTCTTTCACCTCTTATTAAGTGCCCCATTTATGCCCTCATTTATTTTTTTTCTACTTCTAAATGTTTAGACTGGTAAACAAAGGTGAATGCAATTAGCACCCTTTCATTTTTACATATTTCATATAACAGAATATAAAAGTTTTCAGCTGAGCAATTGGAATAAAATAAACTGAATAAGCAAATGTCCTCCCTCACCTGATGTTGATATTCATATCAATGGATATTGATATCGATAGTGATAATGTAGATCACTGACTTTTGGCAATATGCGATAAAAAGAATTGATAATTGAAACCATTAAGTTTTGCATGCAGATGAAATAGTTTGGCTATGTTTGTTATAAGTTTCTCAATACCCCCCTTTTATTTTTTTACAGGTGTCACAAGATAAAGTACTTCCTTGATGAGTTCAGAGATGGATGATCAATCAAACATAGAATATGGTTTCTAGCAACCCTGCAGGTATCCTTCATACGCCAATGAGAGTGCATAAAGCTTGCACATATTATAAACGGTATCTGTGCTATCCCCAATATATAACATTAGACCAATTACATTGCCAAATTACAATGGAGCCTATCAAAGAAAAGGTAGACTCCAGCAAAACGTAATTTGAATATTAAAATAGAGAAAAACCAAAGAAGCACTGATAATTTCATCAAAATCTGACTAAGATAAGAAGGTTGTGAAATTTTGAGTTTAAAAAAACATTAATATGCAAAACACAGGTCAAATGAGGATCAAAGACGTTCTTTTGTATTTTATCATATGAAACATAGAACAGATCCATTGTCTTTGGCAGAGAGTAATTGGTCTACCGGTAATCTTATACTTAGGGGGATAATAATTTAAGAGATGCTTTACATAGGAATAAGTAATTATGTAGTACAATACATTTTTCAGGAGCAACTTGGTCTGCTCATCATTAGAGTGCAGTGGGCTGATTCATAAATCTGTTAATAAGTTAAGATTGATTTTAAGAACGACTAGTGAACCTTTCCTTTGTGCTAATTGATTATTAACCCTAAATAGACTGGGCTATTTCAACACCTAAAAAGACTGGGGGGGGCCTGATTCAGCCCCCCCCCCTTATGATCTCGGTCGTCCATCGCGCGATCGCGACGGAAATTGGCACGCGCGTTACCCATGGCATTATCTACAAAATTTCAATATATATAATTCTGTGAAAAATCTCATTGCTCATTAATTTGCCAATATATGCGTAAAATCATAAGTTTGCTCTAATTAATAAAATAATGCCCCTAAAATGCTACTTTTTGTTTCACATAATCTAGATAGGCATCTGATCAAATTTATTTTTTTTTAAATTTCAACATCACATTTATTTTCTTAAGCATTCTATTGTTTTCTAAATTTCTTATGTATTTCTCTGTTTTTCGACTTTTTGTTTTTTATTGTTTTTTCAATGGAAATTGTCAGGGACTTCATTTTGACCATAAAAAAGATAAATTTAATTGATTTTAAGCAGTAAATGGAAAAATGATACAATTTATGAATTTTGACTAAAAACACTATTTGCATTGGATTTGTACACAAATTCACGTTTTTGAGTTATTTTGGGTCTGCATGCACTTGCAAAATGATGGGTCGTTCGCACTGATCCTTATTGTTACATACTTTAAAGGAGAAGTCCACGCCAACAAAAAGTTGATTTCACTTAAAGGAGAATGAAACCATTGGAACAAGATAGCTTGTGTGAAAACAGAAAAATCAAAGAAACAGATCAACAAAAGTTTGAGAAAAATCGGACAAATAATGAGAAAGTTATGAGCATTTGAGTATTGCGATCACTAATGCTATGGAGATAGCAAATTGGCAATGCGACAAAGATGTGTGATGTCACTTGTGAACAACTCTAGATATATTTCACTTGAATTGCCTCTTTTATCACATCTATCCATAGATCATGTGTTCTTTCTACATGAGGGCATGTAATACATATTTTTTAAGAATACATCATGGATAAAGAGTTTGTATCATCATAAGAAAAAGCAAAAAGAGACATTTTGAGGGTATTTTATAGTCCACCAAAGGGAAAGTTGTTCATCAGTGACATCACACATCCTTGTCGCATTGCCAATGGGAGGATCTCCATAGCATTAGTGATTGCAATATTCAAATGCTCATAACTTTCTCATTATTTGTCCGATTTTTCTCAAACTTTCTTTATTCTTATTCTTTGATTTTTCTGTTTCTACACAAGCCTATTTGTTCCAAAGGTTATATTCCCCTTTAAAAGAGAAAATTTATTTTATGTGGTATTTGATTTACTCATTTTAGTTAAATTTTTTATACTTGTAAGCAATTATTTCTTATATATCAGCATTATATTCACGCAGTACAACTCATGCTACACAATATCGAGAAATATTTTAACTGGGTCAGGCTCTGGTGTCAGGAATTTCACTCATGTATGCAAGTGAAGTATTCACCTTAAACTTGGGTGTTTTTCATTATTATGTATATATGGAAAACTGCTGTTACCAAGGTGAAACTTTTAAGCGACAATCACAAACCATACTTAGTTAAAATGAATACATGTTGCTTACATCCAAATAAATATGAGCTCCCATTTGAGTATCGCTGCAAATCTGGTATTATTTTCACAGACATATTGTTCAGGGTAAGCCATTTCTTGTTTAAAATAAGGTACTTGGAAGCCATATTTCTTGGACATCAGTATTGTATTTACCTTAATATCTCAGACTCTACATGGGTTTATCAGTCTAACACTATCATTTGGTTTACCATCAGTTCGTCCACCCACCATTTTTTCTGAATAACCAATTGGTTTAATTGCCATACCATTTGGTCTAATTGGACTAAGTGTAATAAGTGTGAATCGGACAAAATGAAGGAAAAGAAAATTGGTATTAGACCAACTGGTTATGAGATGAAATGGTCATAGACAAGCTGGTGATTAGAAGATTATTGGACCAAATGGTTGTTAGATATTTCGTTGATGGACCAATTGTCATTTGACTAAATGAGGTAGGCCATGATCACAGTGGACGAGTTGGCAATAGATGAATAGGCAATTTATCCAAATTGTATCTCTGTATTTGTTAACAGACATTGTAACTGGTTTCATAGTTCTTTGACCAGACACGGAATGGGGGGGGGGGGGGGGGTGCCAATTCTGAAAGCCAAATTACCTTTTTTAGCTTGTCAAACTTTTGGGAAAGCAATCCGCACCCTGTAAGAGTAAAATCCAACTTGTTGTATGTTGTATTTACAAGAATACACCACACACTGTATTCTTAAAGGAAAAAAAGTTTTGTTACGCGATTTCTTGAATTTATTAATAAAATATTTGTAACTGAGTTCATAATTGAAATGTGTATTTGATTTATCGTTTAATGTGTGTGACTGTGTGTATGGGTGTTTGTGTTTTGTCTGTTCTTGACAAGTCTTGGACCTACAGTCAATCTTGCAATCGTAAAAATATTGGAACTGATCAACCCATGATTTGATTTCTTTAATATTTTGAACTAAGCTAGGTTAACTGTACGTTCGAGTTGTGTTTTCATGTACAATTTCATATGTAAATCATTATCACGTCAAAATAAGTCAAAATTCCGTCATTATGACATCGTAGTCGACTATTAAAGACCTTAAAATCATGTCCAGATGACGTCTAATACTGGTCATAAATATGTTATAAAGTGACTATTAATTACGTCATAATCACGTCATAAAGATGTCATAAGTGACCATTAATGACATAATAATCACGTCAATATACGACGTCATTCTGACGTATAATACTGGTAATGAATACGTTATAAAGACGTCATAAAGACGTTGTAAGTAACCATTAATGACATAATAATCAAGTCATAAAGACGTGTAATACTGGTCAGGAATATGGCGTAAAAACGTCATAAAGACGTCGTATTCGACTTATTAAGACGTCATAATCACGTCATTTTACGACGTTGATATGACGACGTGCGTTGGTGCAAATTCTTGACTTTAAGACGTCTTTTTACGACGTCAAAACGACGTGATACTCGTCGTAAAATAACGTCAATATGACGTCTTTTTACCCAGTTTTTGCTATCAGGGAAGGTAAAGCCGATAACCAAAGGACCCGTAACAATAAAACATTCCTGTACTTATTTAAGGGTTCATTTCAGGGAATATTTGCCAAGAGTATCGTTTTGTTTCCAATACTTGTTAAGGGTAGGGTTCCACACGCCAATACTTGTTAAGGGGTGCATTTTCAGAATATGGAAATTACGTGTTTAGGGTGCTTTTCGAGACCCCATGGTCGCGCATGGTATCCACTCGTGAATGGAAGTGCCCCCCCCCCCCCGCGCGAAGCGCGGAAGCTAAAGTGTTATATACATTTTTCTTGCCATAAAAAGGGTCACGAGGAAAGGGTATTCTCAAAGATATATTGAAACTTTCTTTGGAAAGATCAGATTTGATTACAAACAATTTAGCATCAGTGCTTATTTATAACTCGCAAAACAGAGGAGAAGATTGGTAGAGGAAGATATTCCTCCCCGCGCAGAGCAATGAAACTCTGAAATTTCAAAGGGCTGACGTTTCATCAAATGTAGATATCTCTAATACCCAATCGGCTCTAATTCAATTGATTTTCTAAGATTATTGAACTTCATTACAAGGAAAATAGTGCGCAAAAAGTTGAAACTTCTGTGATTTATTGAAATTATCTATCTATATAAAAAAGGATGCTTAATTTTTTTGACTTATCCTGAAGCGCTTCATTTTGAATATAAAGAAACTTAAATGTCATTAAAAATTTCAAACTGAGGGCGCAAAACAGGACAGGAGATGAATGTATACAGGGAAATGACATGAAGTTTAATTTTTTATCAAATTGTATTAAACTTCTTTTATTTAATACGACACGAATTGCATACCTTCCTCTTTCTAAATTAGGAACCTGTTTGCCCCCAAATTATGGTTGTTTAGTAATGAGCTGAAAAGCAGGAGAAGTTGACTTTATGGAGGTGACGGCAGAAACTGATATAAAGATTTTACCCGCTCGGAGCCGACCAGACCAGAAGTTGCGCGATCAATTGATAAAAAAGATAACTTCATATATTTACTTCGGCCTATAAACTTACTCAAATGTATACAATTTTAACTTTAACTGGCAAGAAGCACATAGCTGAGGTGGAAAAACAGGGTTAGAGAAAAGGTGGGGAAACGATGGAGAACTTCAATATTGTCATTTAACCGCGCACAGCGCGGAAGCAAAATTCATATATGAATTTAGAGCAAGAAGAGTGAAGGAGTTTCTCTTTTGAGAAAAAAATAAATAATAAAAAGAAAAAAAAGCTACCTTTCTTCCCTTTCCTTTTCCTTTTCTCCTCTCTTTTTCCCCTTTTTTTTCTTTTTGGGGGGCGACCGGCCCCACCGCCCCCCCCCTGGCTACGCGCCTGATTTGAAATGCCTGCCATTTCTACTAACGTTATCTGCTTATCAGTTAGGGAAAACTCTAACAAATGTAATAAGATGCTTTTCCAAAATATAAAAAATTAAGTAGATATTGAAAATAAGGATTTTGAAATTTTATATCAAATTTCTGCTATATTGTATCACTCATCAAAATGACTGATAATTCGAAGTCTTTCCCACATTCACTTGTAAATTAAATTAAATGTTGGTACACCGATGGAGAGTGACCAAATCGATAACAAGCTTGCTCACAAGATTGCTTGGTGAAAAGGCCTTGAATGGCGCGCTCCGCTGAATTAAACAAGTGCACAGCTAGTTACCAATAATGCATATAGCATTTCCATTTATTTGAAAGCAGGATAAAAGAGCTTTGTAGATTAAATGCCTTGCTCACGGCCAGTTACGGGCATAGGTGCCGCGGCCGGGGATCGAACTCCGGACTCTCCATGTATAGCCAGGCGCCTTAGGCCACTCGGCCACGGCACCTGCACTCATCCACCTTATAACATCACTGATGGAGAGATTACGTGGCCCTCTACGTTCGTTGATCATGTTTGCGCTTGTATTTGTACCGTGCATGTGATATTCTGAATCCTGTGCTGTGGCTCTACCACCTTACCATTGTTTCTGGGGATTTCTGACATTTTACTATCATCCCCATGGTATTTGCTAAGTGGAGCCAACGTAGTAGCAGAACGTAGCAGAACAACCACGGTGGGTAGTACAGAGACTCAACAGAAGCTTTTGGTCTAGTAGAATCTACACCGGCACCCGTCTCTACCAACCCGGTCCCCGTCCCGGCCCCCGTCGGCGTCGCCAACATTGCTTGTCTATCGGGCTGCTGGCCGCAGGTATCTGTGGGCTGTGGCGGCAGCTTGCATGGAATTGAATTTAAGGGCCTTAATTTGGACTGGAGAGGACGTTCCTGGAGTGACTCAGTGAGGAAGGAAGCAATGTTTTGATTTACAAGTTGGGCCTGAGGTTTGTTATTGACACGGAATTCAGAACTGTAAAAGCCTAGCAGCGACAACATTGATAAGTCAACAAACAATGCCAAGTTTATAATAAAATATATGCCAATGATTGGGCAATCTCCATGATGAACACAGAATTAAGAACAGCCACAAAGTAGACTCTCTACATGATATTTTAAAAAATTCTGCCATTTATTGGCTCATTTGGCTTGGCAGAAATCATACTTACTAGATCTAGATCTAAGTGGACAATAATGTTTCATATTGGATGGATATTAGGAAGTTGTCTATCAAACAGAGATGATACCACTCCCAGTCTAGGATTGACAACAGAAAAACATTGGGCCCCACTCTCGTCGACTTTGCAATCTGAATTGCAAAAAGGTAGACTTGTGTGTTTCTTAAACCTAGTTGAATAGATTTCTGAAACCCAGCTGTAAAAAGTGTAAGGCGGAATTTTTAAACATGACTTCCGTTAAATTTCTTCTCTTCTATGGAGAGGAAGTGAAGGAAGACAGGCCTAGTCCAATTCAACAACAAAACTGAGACTGAAGTGTGTGTGTGTATTTGAGTTTTGTCAGACGTATATCAAGCAGATACGATTAATTACGTCTGGGACCAACCTCTCACGACACCATCCGAAAGACGTGACCAGGGCTTGAACCTCTTCATCAATTTATAAATTTCTCACATAGCTTAGATTACAGGTGCACACCACAACGCCCAGAAGTTTTCTGTCTGAAATAGCCTTTACTAAAGGCTAGTACTAGACCTATTACTGATGCATTCAACAACAACAACAACAACAACTGATGCATTCAATTCTATATTTTAGATAATTTTCAGTCATGTTAAACTAAAAATACAATTTCCATTTTAAAGCCATCACAAACCATCTAGGGATGAATATAAGGTGATCTGCCTATTCCAATGCAGCAATGAACCTGAACTGGTAGGTCAGACTGCAAATCGACAGCTTGCTGCTCACATGTGGGTCTGAGTGTTGTGTTCTTTATGTTAGGATCCAATGAGCATTTATTACTAATTAAATTATAAGGACAAGTCTACCCCAACAAAATGGTGATTTGCATGAAAAGAGAAAAATCCAACAAGCATAATACTAAAATTTTTCATCAAAATTGGATGTAAAATTAGAAAGTTATGATGCATAGTATTCATTATTGTAAATATTATTATTATTATTGTAAATAATTATTCATTATTGTAAATATTAAGTTATACGCATATTGATTATTGTAAATATGTTCTTGTTTAGACTCTCATACTCCCGATCGGGGTTGATAGAGTTTGATAAAATCTTCTGACATTTTAAAGTTTTGCGTAATTTCACAATTTACTGTTAAATGCACCTCTTAGTCTGTATGCAAATGAGGAGACATGACGCCATCTATTCACTATTTATTTTGTATTATATTAACTATGAAATGTTCTAATTTTCTCATTGTCAAGTGAAACAATGATTAATTCCTCCCTGACCATGTGGAATTAGCATTGTTCAATACTATATGGTTCAGTCAAGTTGGTTGTAAAATCTGTAAAAAAATGAAACATTTTATAATTTGAGCAATAAAAAATCTGAAATCTGAAATATTCTAATTTTCTCATTGTCATTTGAAACAAAATTGTATTTTTCCCTGAACATGTGGAATTACCATTGTTAAAACCCGTTATGGATCAGTCAAGTTGGTAGGACTTGGTCCTACTCCTTATTGTCTGATCTGTAAGAATTATATTCAAACAATAGAAAACAAAAGGAATAGTGAGGGACATAATTGATTTACTGAATTGTGCATAAAAACAAACAAAACTTAAGTCGCCATAACTTTCTTTTTCAACATCTGATTTTGATGAAATTTTCAGTGTTATGCTTGTTTGATTTTTACCTATTGATTCAAATTCTTTTCTTTTTTTTTGTGGGATAGACTTGACTTAAGTTTTGACACTTGTAAATGGTGGCATAAAGAAAAGACATTAACCTGAGCACTGGTACACTCCAATGACTCCATTTTAGACCAGTTCATAGTTACCTGTACTTCATGGACAATTTTGGTCAAATGACCTTTAATTTCTTTCATTATGATAGGCACAGTTCAAAGGAAGATATTATATTAGCATGTCTTACATAGCAGGATGAAGAAATTGAATCGATCAGGTGAATAGAATAGCACATCAATGAACACTCTATGAAGGTACTTGTTGCACTTCTACTTTGAATGCATAATGGGGCATGTTGTACAATGAACTTGGCAAAGTGTGAAATACCAGTCGTTCGTGGACGCATTGCTGTTTTTTATTGCTGTTTTTTGTGGATGTAAATGAAAAACAAAACAAAAAATATGAATAATCAAGACATCAAATTTGTTGCTTATCACATTAAAATTTAAACCACAATGTCACTTTAGTACCAATGACCTTCTGATGATCCTGCACAGAGTAGAACTATGAACTGGCTTATTAGAATTGTTGACTTTCTTTCTGACAGACACAGACATTCACTCAAACACCTCGGTGAGTACAGTGTATGCAATATGTCTGTACATAATTTTGTTTCTGTTTCTGATATCATTTTTAAAAAATAATGATACTGTATCACAGTGTATGTTAATCATGATAATCTCCAAGACTAATCTCATTTTACCCCCACCCCCTTCTATCCTTTTGGCAGATAGTAATGTAGCATTGATCATCTTGAATAGACCTATCCATGATTTGCAGCCTCTCCTCAAAAGAGTATGGGATGGTGCCATTATAAGAGCAGCAGCCGATGGTGGTACTAACCATCTACTGGAATGCATGACATCAAAAGACCACAGGTGATCATGTTGAAATAATAATACTGCTTCCGGGCATCATTTTATGCAAATTCAGATGTATCATTGCTAAGAGTCAGAGAGAAAGTTGGTCAAGATTTGACATTGCAGTCATTTAAATAGTGATGTACAATTTCATTTTTATTTTTTTAAACGAGGAAATCACACTTTTCACTCCCTTTTTTTTATAAATATTTGACCGAATACAAGAAAGTTATCAAAAGAAATTCATTGTAAAACAGAAAATCAAGATGCACTTGGAACATACATTTTTACATCATGCGCTGTGACAAATTGTAAACATTGAAAACATGGAACAATCGACTTGGTAATATATATAATTGTATTCATTTGAAAAGTATAATCCATTTTATGCATATAACTTCTGGGTATAATAAAGTAATACTAACCTTTAAAATCAGACTTAAAAAATAATTGGTTTGGTTGTAAATTAAGATTCTTCAAGTGTACACTCAACATGCTTTTACTGAATACTAAAACTACATGTACCTGCTAATTTATTTTCCAATTAAAAAAGGTCAAAATACTAAGTTTTCTCACCAAAGTACATATTTCTGCCACCTAAATAAGCTCAAAGCATATAGACCTATGCTTAATATTTTACCCTGATACTGCTTCTTATATTTAAATTGTATATTTTCCAAAGTTCAAATATAATGATTTATGTATTTCAGATATATTCCTGATGTAATCTCTGGTGACTTTGATTCTGTGAGGAAGGAAGTAGTCGAACTCTGCAAAGAAAAGGTAAAACATCTAGTTTTAAAGGCAGATTCTATGAAATTTGATTTATCAGAATGTTTTAAGAATGTTTGTAAGATTAATTTCAGTTGTTAGTGAACCACCTCTAGCTATATGTTATGATTGCAAGTTAGCCAGTGTATAGTTACATTTACTAAATATTATTACTTCTCCTTTGTTTACTTTTCCTATTTTTACTAAAAAAAAAGCTATAATATGGTCCATTTATATAATCCTGCTACTATACTCTACTGCGCTTGATATCATATTATTACCTCAGCTGTAGCTGAGCGGCCATATAGGCGCTCGCTTAAGCATTCAAAGAATAAATCCTACTGGTTACCCATTTATATCACCTGGGTTGAGTGCAGCACAATATCGATAAATTTCTTGCTGAAGGAAAGCATGCCATTGTTAGGATTCAAACCCATGTCCTTCTGATTGATAGACGAGAGTCGTAACCACTAGACTGCGACGTGCCCACATTGAATCTATGTAAGATTAATTATCATCACATATAGACTGTAATGTGACAGATTATGCTTATCACTTAAGCAATCAATCCTACCGCATTTACAGTATTGTTAATTGCATGAAGAAAACCTCAGTTTGAGAACACAATACCCCAGTTTTTCCATGGACCTACTCCATGGTTTTTCTCAATCAATTCTCTTCTCCAGTACGACAAACCCTACTGCCCCTAGTAAGTATCAAAACACCTGTTTCTTGACCTCGGTCCGAAGATAACTTAACAGCCCGAGCGCGGTCCCGGCAAAGCATGCCGCCATTTTTGTCTCACCTGCATAGCAGAGTGAGACTAGGCGCCGCTTTTCCGACGGCGACGGCAGCGTCAACATCAAATCTTAACCTGAGATTAAGTTTTTGAAATGACATCATAACTTAGAAAGTATATGGACCTAGTTCATGAAACTTGACCATAAGATTAATCAAGTACTGTATTACTGAACATCCTATTAGAGTTTCATGTCACATGACCAAGGTCAAAGGTCATTTAGGGTCAATGAACTTAGACCATGTTGGAGGAATCAACATCAAAATCTTAACCTGAGGTTAAGTTTTTGAAATGTCATCATAACTTACAAAATATATGGACCTAGTTCATGAAACTTGGACATAAGGTTAATCAAGTATCACCAAACATCCTGCATGATTTTTATGTCACATGACCAAGGTCAAAGGTCATTTAGGGTCAATGAACTTTGGCCGAATTGGGGATATCTGTTGAATTCCCATCATAACTTTGATGGTTTATGGATCTGATTCATGAAACTTGGACATAATAGTAATCAAGCATCACTGAACATTTTGTGCAAGTTTCAGGTCTCATGATTGAGGTCAAAGGTCAATTAGGGTCAATGAACTTTGGCCGAATTGGGGGTATCTGTTGAATTACCATCATAACTTTGAAAGTTTATGGATCTGATTCATGAAACTTGGACATAAGAGTAATCAAGTATCACTGAACATCCTGCGCGAGTTTCAGGTCACATGATCAAGGTCATGTAAGGTCAATGAACTTTGGCAATGTTGGGGTTTTTGTTGAATAACCATCATATCTCTGTAAGTTTATTGGTCTAGTTCATAAAAAGTGGACATAAGAGTAACCATGTATCACTGAACATCTTGTGCGAGTTAGAGTAGTTTTCAAAGTCAGCACTGCTGCTATATTGAACCGCGTGATGCAGGTGAGACGGCCAGAGGCATTCCACTTGTTATTCACTTACTTTCCTTATATCGAATACAATAATTTCATTCCCTGGCTCAATGCTCATAATCTGGCCTGTGGAGGTGAAATTGAGACAGCGGGGATTACCTGGCCAAGCGGGGTTGATCAGGCGGGTGTTTCATAAAGCTGTTTGTAAGTTAAGAGCGATTGGTGATCCTGTCTTGCAGTAAATGGTACACACCATTGGCGATGATCACCATTTGTTTTTAAAGCCGCTCTTAACTTATGAACAGCTTTATGAAACGGCTCCCAGGGCTTGGAAATGATCTCAAGCACAATTTGGGGTCTAATACCGCAGTTTGCAGTCTGAACTGCGGTCTTTCTCCAAATGGGGGTTTGACGAAATGGGACGCTATTGTTTTGCTGAAATAGGATGTTTTTTGCATTTGTACAAGTTTGTCAGTAGATGGCAATTAATGCGAATAGACCTTGCCTAGATTTATGTTTTAAAGGAAACCAAAACCCAGAAGAGAAGTAATATTATTGGAAAGAGTAAAATGAGAGGAACAATTTTAAAAAAGTTTCATCAAAATCGGTTATGAAATAGGCAAGTTATGGGAGTTTGAAAACTCTTGTTGTACTTTCTATGGGCATCCTCAAATTGGCAAATGTGCTTCAAAATAGCTGATTTTGTGGACAACTCTCCATTTGTTTTGTACACAAATTTTCAGATTTTCCTCATTGTCTTTCAAATTGCATCTTGCCTCCTGAGCACAACATATGTCTTGGGAAAATATAATTCACACTACATAAATTATGTCAAGGTCGGGAAGAGATAATGTGAAATATCTCAAATAAAGGGGAAAATCTGAAAATTTGTGTACAAAACAAATGGAAAGCACCCTTAACACGTATTTTCCATATTCTGAAAATGCACCCCTTAACAAGTATTGGCGTGTGAAACCCTACCCTTAACAAGTATTGGAAACAAATACTATTGGCAAGTATTCCCAGAACTGAGCCCCTAAACAAGTACAGCGATGTATTTTCCATATTCTGAAAATGCACCCCTTAACAAGTATTGGAAACAAAACGATACTCTTAGCAAGTATTCCCTGAAATGAACCCCTAAACAAGTACAGAGATATTTGATTGTTATGTCACGTGTCGGTCGGTCGTCGGCTTTACCTTTAGACACCATTATTTCGGTTTAGTTCGGCCCCACCTTCCAGTGCATCTCGTGCAAATCGGACTCTAAACACGTAGTGTTGGGGCAAAAAGGACATCCTTTATAAAACATTTTGATTTTGTTTTATCATCCCCGCATATTTGACCCTAAACACGTATATTTTCCGAGCGAAATAGATACCCTATTTTCAATATTTTTGTGTTTTTGACACCCTTATGACGTTACATACGTAACATGCCCTATCTTGAAAAAGACATCCCTTTTACATGTTTTTTGGTCGCGCATGGCATCCACTCATCAATAAAGTGGCCCCCCCTGGGGGGTATAGCAGTTCTGACTCTCACCCTGTAATCAGATGGTTGTTTGTTCTTAGATCTCACCTTTGGCAAGGTGTCATTCCACACTTTACCACTCTCCACCCAAATACTAAAAGAGTACCCAGAAGGATGCAAAAGTCGATGTAGTATGCCTAGCAATTGGTTCTGGAACTCTTTCTTGAATGCTCCCCAGAAAGTGGAGAAAGTGCATACATTGTGTGCAGGTATGCCAGGATCAGATGACCGGGGTAATAATGAATACATAAGGCACTTAAAAAAATGTATATAAATATATTACTACCGGTATTATTATTGTTGCTATACTGCATTCTATACTACAATACTAAAGACAATTCTAAGTTATATGAAGATTTAACAACTCTTTTTTTCTTTCTCCCTCTCTCTTGTTATATTTCCATTTTTCTTTCTCGCTCTTTTTATGTAGGGGAGTGATGTGATCCATACACCTGATCAGAATTACACTGATTTCACTAAGTGTCTTAATATTGTTGTGAATATCATCAAGCAAAAATCATTGAAAGTAAGTGTTAACTCTGAGATTCAACTGCATGTATGTCTTGTCAGTCTGCTTATTTGTACAATTTTTGAAAGACCTCCTGCATTGTGTCATTTTGCTGCCATTTTAGAGGTTGAACCGTTGAAGATATTATCTTGCACGTGTTGGTGATATTGAGCTGGCTATCTCTGTTTATGTGTATTCCTGTGTCCTCTGAGGGAGGCAGCCATGAGATTACGATGTCATAGGATTATTGTGTAGTTTTACATTTTTCTTCCTATATTTGCAATCTTTCAATTGAATTTTACTAAACTTTCTTTATCTGATATATCAAATTAGAAAAGACAGAATAGAAACAAACTCGTAAGGATACATATATGAATATTTTATTCTTACTCCATGGTTCTGTAACTACAATGTTTTGTTGTCAGTTTTGATAGATTCCAGTAGATCATTTTTCCACCTATTATCAATAATGTAATTAATTTATGGTGTAATAATTTAATTTATAAATTTTCTCTTTTGTACAGGTTGATAGCATTATGGTGTTTGGAGCATTTGGCGGTCGATTAGATCAAACTCTTGCCAACATCAACACCCTTTTTATAGCATCATCAATTACAGACCTTCCTGTATATCTTCTGGGAGATGGCTCTCTCTGTTGTCTACTACTTCCAGTAAGTTAGTAGGAGTAGTAGTAGTGGTAGAACTTGTAGTAGTAGTAGTAGTAGTTCCGAAAATTCAATTGATAGTGGGCCAGGCAGGCACTGCAGTGCCAGATCAACGAGGCTCTATCCCTTAAATTTTGGCTCTCTCTGTTGTCTACTACGTCCAGTAAGTTAGTAGGAGTAGTAGTACTTGTTGTAGTAGTTGTAATAGAAGAAGAAGTGGCAGTAGTTACAAAAATTCAATTGATCGTGGGCCAGGCAGGCACTTTCCAGTGCCAGATCAACCAGGCTCTATCCCTTTAATTTTGAATGCCAAACCCTTAAATGTTGAATGCCAAACAGGGTAGCAGCAACTTCCATCTCTTTACGTCTTTTGGTCTGATGCGGCTTGGGTTTGAACTCCCGACCTCCCTGTTGTGAGACTGACGCTCTACCAACTAAGCCAACACACCGGTTGGCTGTACTTCCAAGTCAAGATTTTTTTTTTTTTTTTTACCCTGGCCTCCAGCAATTAAAAAGGAATTACTGCTGTCATATATTCACACCATCTGCATAAAAGGGCTAATAATAAAGTAATAGCAAAGTAATTCTGATAATTTTTAGTGGTAGACATTGATGATGTAGAAGGGCATGATGATATAAAAAAAAAATGAGTAATGATATTGTGTATTCATACACCAACGAATCAAATCAACTTTGAAGAGTGATCAGGGTGCATCCAACAAATGATTGAAATTAAACAGATTGCAAATGTGACTCAAGCAAATTAATTGTGAATTGCCTTTTGATGCCATGATCAAGAAATCATGCCACTTGGCAGTTACACATGAAATTCACAAGCCTCGTAGCATCAGACAATAGACTAATTCATAGTGCAATTGAAAATGAAGATTATTTATGTTATTGTTGTCAATACAGGGGAGGCATAGGATTAAGGTAAACACTGGCCTTGAAGACAAATGGTGTGGGCTCATCCCAATTGGTGCCGAGTGCAAGAGAGTTTCAACAACTGGTCTCAAATGGAATCTAGGTGGGTTATCTTACTTTAATAGTGGCAGGAATGTCGGTAAAGCTTGATTACCTTTGAAACAACTGAAACAAGTTTTTCCTCCACCCAATAGGGTTTGAAAAATAGACTAGGGCACTGTGCGTTAACAGGGGTGATCATGGCTAGACCGTGCCGAGGCCTTTG
This sequence comes from Lytechinus variegatus, assembly GCF_018143015.1. Classification (NCBI taxonomy): domain Eukaryota; kingdom Metazoa; phylum Echinodermata; class Echinoidea; order Temnopleuroida; family Toxopneustidae; genus Lytechinus; species Lytechinus variegatus. Next base: position 37,475,217 of record NC_054742.1, on the reverse strand, counting down.
CTAACTTACATGGCTTATATATTTGCATTACGGTATGTATGAGGTTAAATGATCACTTCAATGGAGAGTGCACTGTGACTTCGATCAGTCCATCCCACCGAACTTTGGGCAGTTTCCCCAGGAGATGCCAATGAAACCTGTGTGCAAGTTGCACTTGCAGCAGTGTCTGTGGCCGTGTGCTTGAAGTCCTTGCAGAGAGGAATTGCTTGAAAACCCATAGTAAGATTGACAAAACATATTCTTTCAAAACTGATCTTCCAGCTTTAGATTGCAAATCAAGAAGTGGCAAATGTGGCAAGTTCAACCTTTCAGCCACATAATCCAGGCTTTTTAACATATCTTCGCTGACAGACACGATTTTGTCCAGAGTGTAACAAAAACAAATCGCTATTGATCATTTTCATGACATTGTTACACACCATGACACTTCTCTAGCATTCCTGTTATTTCATCAGATTTTGAAGAATTTTCTTTTTTTTTTTTAAATACCGACAAATAATAAACCCATTGTGATATAGTTGTTTCATTTCCCCATTCATTCAAACCAAGTCATTATTTGGAGTGGTCTCACACTTAAAACATTTCATGGTATATAGAGGAAGTGAAGCCTTTCACATCCTTTTCTCTCTTACCCCTGATTTAACAAGCTTCCTGTAAAAATGGGAAATTAATGGACCTTCACCTGTATTCTGAACTCCAGTTCAATGTTACACAAACTTCTATGAAAGTTCAATCCATCTGTTAATTTTGCCTCTCATATCATTGATATCTGGGAATAACAACTAGGTGTTTTTTTTTTGTTTGTTTTTTTTCTTCACTATTAAAGCATGATAAAAATAACAGCAAACATCTGAAACACTTTCAAATTAAACAAAGTGCCTTCCATTGTAAAGTGCATTTAACTTTCAGCGAAATCAAGTGGATTTCTAAATTCTATTTATTTTTGTGATCTTACAGCATACACCATTCCTTGGGTGCATTTATATAATTGACATTCTTTTTTACTTTCAAGCAATTCATTCAACATTCTAATCTCACAACCAGACTTATTTTTATTTTAAATATCAGAAAACCAGTCATTGAAGTTTGGAGGTATGGTGAGCACATCTAATAGCTATGCACCGGATGCACAAGAAGTGACAGTGTCCACTGAACAGCCTTTACTCTGGACAATGGGGATTCAACCTTTGACCTCTGAGGGTCATGCTTCTGAAGATGATCATCCTGATTCATCATCCAGTAGTCATGGAGCACTGGATTCCTCAAAGTATTAGCAATTTTCTTGCTGAAAATTGTTTTAAGGGAAAAAATGAATATACTTTCAGTATTTTTTTTTAAGTCAACTTTTTGAATATATCTTAATGCCTCTACCCATTGTAGGTGTTTGCCATAGCTAATTATTCATTGTTTTGTTCTTGTGATAAGTGAAAGAAAAACTTTGACATATCAACTTTTGATGAAACTCAGTTCACGCATGCATCTAGGGGTCACAATTATCTGATTATTTGAGAATTGTCAAGATCACAGGAATTATTACACGAAATTTCTTTTTCTCAAGACAGACAGACAATGGACTTTGGGCCTTGTACCTATAGTCACAATGATCTGTTCAAATTTTGAAGTAAAAAGGGTCAAGAATGAAAAAAGCCTGTTTTTTCTCACAATATAAACTCATGTATATACCTGTCTGATAATCTGATCATATTTAGGTGGTCAATTCGTAGAGGTAAATTTGAAGATGACCCCTTTCTCAAAATAGATCTAATAAACAAAAATAACAAATCAAATTTAAACTTGATTTATGTTTGTTTATATGAGAGTAGTGTTCTGATAAATTTTCATGAAAGCATTTGAAAATGTTAGAAGCTGTATTGATGAGTCTGCCCCAATTCAAATAGGGACCACAGAAACCTGTGTCAAACCTGTTTGGCTTTTAAGCAAACCTTTACATGGAAGAACTAAGTATGCTTTGCATATTTTGATATAATTTGCTTGAACTTCGGTGTTTTATTAGACTTTATGAAAGTCAACTTATGCAGACTACTCTGTATTTAGATTGGACTATTGCTGACGCATGAATATTGACCTCATGCTGTCAGGAATCTACTTTGTTTCACTTTTATTCGTGCAATGATGACAATTGATATTTATTATGTGCAGGAAAGTCTGAATATGATCGGAATGGTTCATGAAAGGACTCATTGGATGTTTTATCCAATAAAATCTGCCTTATCTGACAGTTACCATATTAACAGTCAAAAACTTGTGCTTCTCATCCAATGAAACCAAAGAATATTTTCTGACCCAACAATTTGTCAGATGAAAAATGTTGATTTAATGTTCCCCAGGTGTGTGATATTTTTGCAGGATGCAGAGAGAAAATAGCCACTCAATAGTAAGGAATATTATGACTATTTTTTCTTTGCCAGTATTTTGTTTTGTTTTTCTTGACAAAGACACAAGATATTACCTTAAAAAAATCCTTGCCTGATGTATTTCTTTTTTATGTGAGAAATGTGACAAGAGAGGTTGAATGTTTTTTCCTATATACATTCATATTCCAGTTTCCCCTGTCAATAATGCATGATGTAATTGGAAATAATTTTACTCCATATTATGCCTCTGCTCACCATCAGTGGTGCTAGAGGCATAATGTTTCTGAGTTGCTTGTCCATCTCAGTGGGGGGGGGGAGGCTGAGCCAAAAGTGGGGGACTGACCATGCAGAAAATCACAATCATATGGTCATTTTTAAGGTTTTTTACACGGTTTTGGAAAAAGGTGGGGGGGGGGCTGAAGCCCCCCACCCCCCCGCTTCGGCGGCCCCTGGACGGATCACATTTGGATCATGGATGCATGTAGGAGTGACAATGAACGTGAATAGTTTTTAGGGTATGAAGGTCAAAGAGGTGATTATGCACCTCAAAACACCTGTTTTCGTTTGAATTTTTTTGTATTTCAAGAACCCTTTGACAAATTAATTTCATATTTCAATCACGTATGCATATGGGAGTTTTGGGGTACAAAGGTTGAAGGTTGCAGTGGTCATTATATAAATTAAATGCCTGTTTCTCGCAATACTGTTTGACATTTTATCTTCAAACTTTGGTCATGTGTGCATAATGAAATTGTGTTGGTCTGATACATTTAATGGTTTTCACCATATTAGAATTAAGTATACACTGTAATTTATATCTGCAGTGGCAGAGACATAAATGTTAACTGTGTGCAGTCAAGAATCCATCTAGTTATAACTTGCTTTCTAATTGATAACCTCATTTACTCAATTGCTCAAAGTATATAAATTTCTCTACATCATATTCTATGAGGATAATGCTTCTTGTTCTATCATTATTTATTTTATGTCAAAAATGGGAGTATGAGACAGTGCCCAGTCTTGATTTTTATTTTTTAGCATTTGCATGATCTGCAAAGGCAAATTTTTGCTCTAAAAATCTCAAAACTTGTCTTCCATACTTCAAAATGTGTGCTGATGATAGTCATTTGTCAATGATTATCTTATTTCATAATAAAATAGAAAAGGTTCATTCTTGTGCCAGGGATAATAGGACAATTTCCCCAACCCTGGAAATAGGCAGGGTCAAACAACATAACAGAACGAAACCCTGGGGAGATATCCATTTCAATTAAAGGACATAGAAGCAATTTTTGAAGAAATTTCAAAATTGGTGACAGTTTGAATAGTCCAAATTTACTCTGTATAGTAACCCATTAATTCACAATACATCTTCAAAACGGCAGGTTGAGTTCACCTAAATGTTAGTATACTCTAAACATAAAATTTCCATTCGTCTTCATTATATTTGAAGGTGCTTTTTGTCTCTGTGAACTCCACATATATTGTCAAAATTTTCAGTGAGTAATGAGATAAAAGTGCACCCTTAGAGACTATGGGGAAAATGTGGGTAAAGTGAAAGAATGCAATCTGCCACTAACTAACTTTGATATTAAATGGATACTACATGTTAGGATGTGGGTTTCATTATGAAATTATTATGTCTTCATTTCTCGGGGAATATACTCAGATTGTATTCAATCTTACAGACTTATTGATAACACAAGTAATGTTATGTACCTCAAAATACTGAAATATGATATAGAAGAGTTTCTTTTGTATATTTTTATGAGGGTACAGTATTATGATTCGAGTGTCTAACAAGTGTGACATGTTCCAATTCAATTCATTCATGTTGAAATAATGTGTTTTTATTTTCACTGTGTGTAACATGATGTTATATTTCACATTAAAAAAATGAATCTCATTTAGGTGAGGACTGTAGGAGGTATGAACTTAATGCATCTTATAAGGCCCTATTGGTGCTATGGAGTATGCTGCTGTCTATGCATGAAATGTTGCATAGAAAGTGAACCAGCGATGTCTATTACTTGCTCAAAAGATGAGTTGGCCAATTATGACATGCCTTTACCTTTATGTTAATATTATTATTCAAATATTCATATTTTTTTATATAAACATAGATGGGCCAAAATAGCAATCATAAAGGTAGAATTAATGTCCCATGAGATATTAAACATTTTATACTGAAGGGAAAATTATATATTTTGACTCTTAGTTTTATGTAATGAATAACTCTTGTCTTTACTAATGCAACGTTTAGGCTGTAAGATGTATTGATAAGGTTCTAACAACTCAAGTGCTACTTGAAAAAAAGTTCTTCTTTTAGTACTCCAATTGGACTATAAATATTTGATCAGTACAAGTACATGAAATACTCACATTTTGTTATCTTGGTCTTGTGAAGAATATATATATAATAAAGATGTTTTATGAACAATAAATATGTATGGTATTGTCACATTGTTTTTATTGAAGATTTTTTATTGATGATATTGAAAAAGCTGGCCAACAAGAAAAGCAATATATATTCTATTAAGTCTTTTTGTCTTTTTTTCACATCTTTGAGAGCAGTAAATGTGTAATGATTTATTTACCACCCCCCCTTAAAGTTTTAATGGGAAGACACTTCTATTTAAAAAAATATATATAGTCCAAGCTATTTCTTAATTGTATAGGCAGGCTGAATAAACCTACCTTATAAACCTAACTTATAGCATTCCAATCTTACAAAAGTACAGTGACTATTTAATCTTTTTATCTATTGACTGAGAACATTTTTCAGTTCTACCGTTGTAGATGTTAAGCATCTTCTCTTGGTTATGCTTTTTGAAAAGTTTCAAATCTTGTTTGTGAACTTTGGCTTTTTTTGGTGTCCATCATTTTTACACTCGCCTGTTAAATCTCCCTACAGCAAATATATGTTCAAAAGTAGAAGTCTATATTCTTCTACACTAGTAAGAGTCAACAAAAGTTGGCCATGGTATATGAAATTTTTGAACGTAAGCCACATATAGTAATACCTACATAAATCTAATACGAGGTGTGTGAATGAAATTTAGCAATACTTAATCGCATTCATTGGAATCTTGCCAAGAGCCCATTGTAGTTCATTTCCTTGAAAAAAAATAATCAAATCCAAGTGTCATTACAGTTCCTGATTTCAGTGCACCATAGAATAATTCTACAGGACAGTCCTGTTTGAAATTCTCCTACATTTTTCTCATTTCTTTGGCAAGATTCAAACCTTATTCAATCACTTAAGAATATAAGTCTTAAAGGTGAAGTCCACCCCAGAAAAATGTTATGAATAAATAGAGAAAAACCAAAGTAGAATAATCAAAATCGGTTTTAAAGTAAGAAAGACATTTTAAAGTTTCGCTTATTTTTCACCAAACAGTGATATGCATAATTCAGTGAAATTCAAATGAGACAGTCGTCGATGTCCTTCACTATTTTTGACGAGGGAAAAATTAGAACATTTCATATAATGAAATACAAAAGAAATAGTGAGTTGATGACATCACCAGTCTCCTCATTTGCATACCAACCAAGATGTGCACACAACTGTTTTGTGAAATCAAGCACAACTTTAAAATGTCATAACTTATTTTACAACCGATTTAATGAAATTTTCAGTGTTATGCTTGTTGGATTTTTCTCTTTTTTTCGAATAAACTTTTTGTTTGGGTGGACTTGTCCTTTGATTTTATAATCAGGTGAGCAGATTGTAACAAGTTGTAAAGGCAATTCTCCAAATGGTTTTGTTCTTGTTACCCTAGGGATTGCAATGAAAATATATGATAGGTATCTCACTGTTTATGTCTTCATAGAAAAAAACAAATACAAGTACAACAAATGATTGTGTTCTAGTCATCACCAAGTTAACCCATTTTAAGTCTCCATAGAGATAACTTCTCCAATTTTGTTCAAACTTTCGCCTAATTGCATCTCTGATTGTTTGCCTCTCGTTTAGAAACTACTATACATGTGTGTTGGATTCTACTTTTGGGGAAGGGGCATAAATTCCAATTTCTACTTTAATTTTTTTTAACTCTGCAGTGGAAATCAAGGCTGCAGTCTGTCTCAAACTGTATAATCTGAAGGGGGAGGGGTCACTAAACTCTGAAGAGTTACAGATTACCTAACATATATATCTAGAATATGGAAGCTAAATGTAATTATCAAAGTATTTTAAATTAAAATGATTTAGAATAATCATTTCCCTACAAGATAACTTTTTGCCATGTTACAGTAATGCAAAATAGTTATTACTGTAATGACCTGAATCAATGATTTTTGTCTTGACTTTTTGGGCAAAGTTGCTGACTACCTTTTAAGGGTACTCCGTGTTGAAAATATTGTAACAGATATAGGAAAATCTGAAACCCTAATAATTTCAGACAAGGAATAACGTAGTGGTGGCATTTTAAAGATTGGCATTATTTTTGTGAAACAATTTTATGAATTTCTTCATGAATATACAATAAGCAAGCAGATATCTTATCCCCTCATTTCTATTTTATCATATGAAATCATATTTTTAGAATTTTGTCCTCTAATTTGAAAAAAAACCCGACTGATTTGATGTGTAAGATATACATTGATGCAACTTATTTTGTTACAAGGGAGACCTATCATTAATGATTTCATGTTATATCATTGCATATTCATGATGCTGTTCATGTAACTGTTTTTTCAAACTATTGCGAGTTTAAAAGTCCATGACTTTGTTATAAGATTTTGATAGAATTTTAAGCATTTTGCTGAACTTTACTTTATTTATTCAGATATTATTTAGCCTGTAGTACCACTTAAAATCATATTTATCTTTGCACCACTTATTTGAGTTGCACTTTTCTTGGAACTTCTTTCAACAAGTCCCTGTGACATCTCATTGTTTCTCATATGAATAGAAAGTGTTCTTGGCCCCAGTGGAAAAAGGGGGAATCCTACCTTAGTCATTAAATTACTTTTGAGACAAAAAACAGAAAGAGTGAAGTTTGAGAGAGATCTAACCAGTTATAGATACCTGATATAGGTCATCACAAAATATCGAATATCTAATTGCCAATTGCGAGAGTATGATTGCAACAAATGGTAGGTGGAAACAACTCTCCAGCTTGCCATGAATTTAGTATCAATGATTAGTTATCCCGAATAACACCACACAAACACTTCCTATTTGACCACTGATTACAGCTGTTGAAAATAATAACTTCCTTCTTTGTTCAACATTTTATCAGATTAATTTTACATCTTTCAAACAACTTGACATTAAGGTTAGATTTCCCCTTGGTTCAAGCAACAAATATATACTCTGTATGATGGGGGGACCTAAAGCTACGCACTTTGTTTACAAGAGATGTAAAATATGCCAAGTTTTATATTTGAACAATTCATCTTTTACTAATTAGTGGCAAATATTCTAAAGATCCTTAACCTAAAAGAAAATATCACAAAACTCACTAATAGGAAAATCCCGTCGTGTTTTCCGAACACCTCTTGAATTCGCCGCCCGATGTAGAAGGGGTCCTAAAGCTACGCACTCGATTTATCATGCAAAAAATAATATTTCCTGTGCCTCAATTTTTAAAATTTGCTCAAATTATGATAGGATAATACATAATTAAATCGAATGTAACTCCAAAATTGTAAACAATTGTGGGTTTTCTCTGCATTTAGAGATTTACTGCAGCCCATGTAGAAAAAACTGAAAAGGAATCGTTCGTCACACTGCAGTCACAGTTCCACACACAGAGTGCGCATTTGCCATTAAAAACTGGATGCGCGATGAGTGGTGCGTAGCTTTAGGACCCGCGTAGCTTTAGGACCCCCGACCATACATGAATTGCGTTTACTGAATTCTAGTTCAATGTTGGAGGAAAAGGACAAACTATTCCTACCTTCTCCACTATGGCATTACCAAGGTCAATTCTTACGTTGTATTCCCCTTTTATGGTCCAAGACTGCCTCTAAATTGAAGTGTGGGGAAGAAGTACACATCAAACATAAGCTTAATATTCAAGAACTTTATTTATCTATACAATCTAACAACATTGGAATATGATTTACTTAACTAAATTAAGATAGGTTTCAAATAAATGAATTGCTGAAATGTAACACATAAAGTGACATAACAAAAATCAAGTTAAACATTCTTAGACATTACACTTTCGTTTTTACAACCAAATCTGGTAACATTTATGACTCCTAAACTACTGTAATACTTTACCTTCAATATTTCATGATCGCTGACTAAAATGTTACTTTTTGTGTGCATATTCACCATATAACTTTCATAGAAATTCTTAATCTTATTACATGGTATATATATAATGCATTCCTAGAGATGTAATCTTGCACCCCCCCCCCCCTTCCAAGAGACAAATAAAATCCTTAAAAGACTTGGATATGTAAAGCATGCAGCAATATCATCAAAGAACCAAGACTATCCTCCATTGGAAGTTGAAAGTTTCCTCTCCTGCCCTCTAAGATTCACGTCTATCGGAAATTAACTGTAATTCTTGCTGACTTTACACTGATGTGAAACATGATCCTAAGGTTAATCACTGCAGTTACTCTTTGTATTCAGATATTGAGGAAAAGCAAAGTTCATGCAGTGCTTTGACAAGGGAAGAATGTTCTTGATTCTTTGGGAGATTGAGTCATAACAGATGAAATGGGAGTCCATGGTTCCAGCACAGCATCCAGTGTGAATGCTCCCTAATCCCTGGAAAACATCTCACATTATGAGCCACTATAAAAGAAAAATGAAATAAAAACTTTCATGTTAAAAGGTATGTTAAAGTTACCATTAATTACTTGGCAGAGGAGAAAATGAACAAAGAAGGCTATATTCATGCAACTTTGTTCATCATTAGACCATCTCAATTATGTATGAATACACCGTTTTTGAAGATTTGAAATCCCCGCCCTTTAAAAAACATCTCCTACTTACATCAGACTGATAAACATATGATGTACACAAAATGCTTTTCTCAAGTTGCAAGTACAGTAGAGGTAATTAAACGACAACAGTGCTTTTACCACAATTCTGATTGTACCCCTACTGCACACAATAAAATAGTAATTTCATATTACTGCAGAAGGTATTACTTACACAATGATGTTGTTGATTGGAATGTGGATAAGCTTAACAAAGAATCCGATGAACCCCATGATGCAGAATCCTATTGCTGTTGCCATTGCAATTTTCTGGAACTCTGAAAGAGAAAGCAAGGATTTTATATGGTAAGCAACAGACCAAGCTAAGTTGACATAGAGTCATTTGATAAAAGTACATCACTCGCAGCTTGCATCACAAGATCACAGGTTATTTATAAATACATACGGTGATTAAGTTTTATTTCATATGATTCTTACAAACATTCTTAAAATCTATAAGTCAGTTTGATAAGTACAAAAATAAACCCTACTTCAGTCAATACACAAGTTTCCTTGAACCTTGAAGAATAATTCCTTTCAGCAGCTTCAAAGCTATCCCGGGATGAAAACATGTTTTGTATCAGCGTGAGGTGTCATGGTACATTATGGTAAAGTAAGTTGAAATTTCACTTTCAATGTGAATGAATAAATGATAAAAGAAAAATCCCAAAGAACATTTTGTGACAAGTTTACGAAGTAGGCATAAAGAAAGTAGAAAGTAGATCTACATAATGTTTAAAGAAAAGACAGAAGTATAGCAAATAAAATAATTTCCATAGATAAAGGGGCATACAATTTTTATTGATAGCAAACAGATATTACCTTTTCTATCTGGTTTTGTGCATCTTTTGACAAGTCTAATGGAGTCTTTGGTAAACTGCTTAGCAGGCTCAATCATTTGCTGAATCTGATCCATACTTGTAAAGTAGTGGCTTTGAAAGAAAACTGGAAATTAAAACAAAGTACAGAGTAAAACATCAAGTAATCGATTAGTCAAAGCTGACATTACATTGGTTTACATAACAAGTGTAACACCTTTGGCAGTCTTGCTTGCATCATGCGATGTGATGCAATATAATATACAGTGCGTGCCAGAAAAAACGAAACCAAGATTAAGCGATGATTTATCATAACTTAATCACAAATACAATAAACAAATGACCTACCAATGTAAAGCTTAGAATCTCCTCTTTTATCTGATATTACATAGATTATTCCTCCTTCACGCATGAGTGAGCAAAAACAATTTGAAGAAAGGATACCAAAAACTCATTTGGCGGGAGGTATCTGAATTTCAAAAAGAAAATCATATTCCTAAAAATTTCAATATCTGTTCTTTTATTTGATACCTTAATCACAAAAAATGGTCAAGAAGTAAAAAAGTTATGTTCCCTCGAAAAAATGCTTGTATTTCCATAGTTTCATTAAATAAACATGTTTTCACCCGTTTCCCACAGAAGCTATCGCATGGTTAACAAAAGACTTAACCCTATCTAGGCCGGGGTATTTTTGGAGTTCATATGGCCGGGGGGGGGGGGCCTCCCAGACCCCCCCCCTTAAGATCTCGGCAGTTGACCACGCAATCGCGCCGAAAATTGGCATGCGGGTTGCCTAGGACATAATCTAAAAGATTGTATAGTAATTTATTTCATGCGAATTGCTATTAAGTGATTATGATAATTTATGCATAATTAGTATGCGAAATCATACTTTTTCCCCTAATTCCTTAAATAAAGCTCCAAATGTATTAATTTTTGGTTTAGAAACTCTTTGTGGTGTTCTCAGCAAGTGTACATGAAAAAAATTGTGATATCAAATCATTTTCCTATGTATTATATTGTTTTTTGCAATTTCTTATGTATTTCTTTGTTTTTTTGACCTTTTGTTTTTCATTGTTTTTTCAATGGAATTTGTTGGGGACTCTTCTGTGATCATAAAAAGCATAAAATAAATACATTTAGACCAGCAAAACTAAAAATAATCATGCATTTATGAATTTTGGTTGAAAACACAATTTGCATTGACTTTGTACACAAAATCACGTTTTTGAGCGATTTTTGGTCTGACAGGCACTTACATAATGTTGCGTGATTTCTGAACCACGTACCCGGGTGACGCAAAATTGGTCTCAAAGGTTGCGCAAGACTTGAAAGTAAAAAATCAGCGAGCGGCAGGGTAAAAAAAATTCGCGCGGCAAAAATATCGCGCGATTCGTTGAGGGGGGCCTCTGAGGCCCCCCCCCCCCCGGCCTAAATAGGGGTAAAAGCATGGCTAATCGTCAACAAAATGGAGTGTCCAGTGAATTTGAACGCTAGCCTGTAAAGCCTCTTCATTTTATGAAATTATTGAAATTCAAGCCTTATTTCAAATAACCAGAACTTTGTTATTTCCTGATGCTGCCTTTAAATGCCGACTTAAAAAACTACTAAGATAATTTTTTTTTATTTGATAACACAATTCTAAATTTGTTGACCCAAAATGGCCTTTGACCTTTCCTAAGAAAATTCTTATTCATTTCATACCATTGATGATATCTAATAGCCACCATCTTAAACAAGTTTGAATTAATTTGGATTTTCTTTAATTTTCTTTTTAATAATGAAAAATCTATTCTTATCTAAGATGATTCATCTGTAGGCCTCTCTGAAAAGGCCTTGAATTTGACCAAGAAATTGTATTCATATAGATTCTTATCAGGGAAACAACCACACAGGCTTAGGATCATTGGCGGCAGAAGCCCAAAAAAATTAGGGGGGTCCACCTGAAATTTTGGGATGGACACAGGAAACAAACTTGACAAGCAAAACAAAAATTCACTGCAATGTTAAAGCTTATCAAATGTTTCAGATTTAAGCAGTACATGTATGTAGGTTGTAAATAGTAGCCCCTGAACATAAATTTTTTGTCAGCTACTTACCATTGCTATGTAATTCAACATGTGACAGACCTACATAATTTCAACTTAACCTTGAAAATTCCAAATCCTAACTATTTTTTCCTTTTATTTATTTATTTACATATCTTTTTGGTATATGGATGAAGCCTTTGTTCTGTCTGTGATTTTTAATGCTGCAGTATAGTAACTAAAAGTCACATAACATGCATAAAGATAAACTAGATTATAACATCACAGGCCAATATGATTAAGGAAGAAAAGTTTTGAAATTGAATCTTGTTCTGTAAATTGCCACCCTTATTTTGCCACACATGGAGATGTAACTGAGAACAAGGTTATATCATACCCTTGTTCATTGAATGAGTGTTACCTTGTTCTCAGTTACATCTCCATGTGTGGCAAAATAAGGGTGGCAATTTTGGCTTATTAAAATCTGGTTCTCTTTTTCTATGGGACAAATGCTTGATTTTCTTAAACTGTCTTAAACTTATACTAAGTTAGTAACCTCACATAGTCTTGAGGACGCAATGATGATTTATTTTTGACAAACTGACATATACTTCTTCATCATTGACGTCTTGACACTTTTGTAATAGTGTCCTAAGCGAAGCACCATAGTAAAGATGGATTCCCCTTGGAAATCAATCTTTTTTATTAAAAATCACGTAATTAGTCGTGATTTTTTATTTAACTTTACACCTTCCTACACCTAATGCGTAGGAAGGATTAAAAAAACATTGGAAAAAAAGGGGAAAAAATAAAGGATTCTTACCAGACCGATGTCACGTAGACCCCTCGATCCACATGTTATACCGATGTAAACAACGCAAATACAATGGCGTCGACCCTTGAACCGCTTACATGTATGTATTACGTACTTCCGGTTAGCGATGCTGCTCTAAAGATTAATTTATAGATAAAAATCATTATTTTACAAATAATAAAATATATTACGTGATTATAAATAATTAATAGTATTAATCAATTATTTATAATTACGTAAAAAATTTTAATATTTGTAAAATAATATTCTTATCTATAAATTGTTCTTCAAAGAGGCATTGCATATCGGAAGTACGTACGTAATACATAAGCGGTTCAAGGGTCAATGCCATTGTATTTGCGTTGTTTACATCGGTATTACATGTGGATCGAGGGGTCAACACGACATCGGTCTGGTAAGAATCCTTTAATTTTTCCCCTTTTTTTCCAATGTTTTTTTAAACCTTCCTATGCATTAGGTGTAGGAAGGTGTATAAAATCACGACCAATTACGTGATTTTTAATAAAAAGGATGGATTTCCAAGGGGAACCCATCTTTATTATGGTGCTTCACTTAGGACACTATTACAAAAGTGTCAAGACATCAATGATGAAGTATACATGTATGTCAGTTTGTCTAAAATAATCATCATTGCGTCCTCAAGAATAAACCTCACACTACTGTGAGGAGATGAGGACTAAATCTCCTATAAACAGTAGAGGCGCTGGTCCAAAAATTGGGATTGTCCCAGAAATCAAGGATATCCTCAAAACCAAGACAAATCATGTCTTGATAAATTGAGACTGTCCTTGTTTATGGGGACGTTTTTTTTTCACTTCCCCCACGGGACAAAGACAGCAATTACGGAAATTGAGAGTGCTAAAAATAGATTCAGTGACCTCAATTCCCCCCAGTTCACCTTCTATTTTTCATGACTTACCGTCTTCCAATAATCTTGTTATGAAACCTGATATGTTTACATTGACTAGCACACTTGATTGGTGTCGGCACTTGACAGGTAAATGAACATTCCTAGATTTCTTGTGTGAATAAATCCTTATAAACTGAGACAGTCCCTGTAAACTGGGACGATCCCAATTTTCTGACCAGCTCTTACTCTACTGATAAAAATGAATCCGAGTCATTGAGTGATGTCATCGAACAGAAATGAAACTTAGTTAGGCCTCTAGTTCCATGAAAAAAAAATGAAAAATTGGAAGAAAAAAAAAGCCACAATTATAAAATTCAAAAAATTAAAAAGTAAAAAAAAAGAAGAAATTTAGATCTAATTTTTAGTCATTAATTAAATTATGAAGTAATCAGTAATGATTTTCAATAATTTTATTTAATTCCTGTTTGAACACGACGCTCATGCAAACTTTATGTAGAATAGATTAACCTCGAATTTCAATGCCAAGCCCAAACTTTACCAATGGCAATGCCACAATTCTAGATGCTAGCGACTTGGCGTGCAAGTTGTAGTTTACGCTTACATCAGTACCAGCGAATGGGACCACACCATGTCATACACGGTAAGTTTGCGAGTGACTTATTTGGTTGGAGACCATGTTTTATTTTCATTCAGACAACAAACAACATCAAATTACTTTTATCTAAAATTATATGCTATAAGGAACATCGAGACTCGTCAAATTTACCTGAAAATTTTTAAAAGGTGTCAAATCACAAGCAGAAATTCTGAATGGTAGGGCAGCTGTGAAAAGAGAGACGCCAACAGAGCAAAGGATAATTTATAGCGGAAGTTGTACGTTGCACTAGAATTATTGCATGATGGGATATCACTTGGAGATCCTTCCAACGAATTTCTGTGGATCCTTCCATTTGCTGAACTGGAACCACAGTCGGGTTGAACTTTGAACTTTATTGAAAGAACGCCTTTAGGCCCCATGGAGGCAGATAAAGGCTTACACATATTACATATACATGTATATAAAAGTTTTACAGGATATCAGTAACATGAGAATCGAGAATGAATAGTTGTTTTTTTTTATTTGTTTCCCCTCCACAGGGATTTTATTATTATTCAAACATAACAAGATCTTTTCAATGACAAATCAAATTGATAACAACGAAATACAGCAAAACAGTAATTGCAACAAATATATAAATTGAACTGTCACGCAGGTTCACATAATAGTAAACAATTTAAGGAACAAGCAAGGAGTAAATGAACAATAATATTCATATGTATCATTGTACATGGAAAGGGAGCTGAACAGATCACCTCATGTAAACATGGCACGTAATTGAAACCATTTCTTTGTAAACTTTACCATTTTACAATTTGACTCTGCGATATATTTTTCATTCTTGAAATAATTCTGAAGTGCAAATTTGATATTATCAAAAACAGGTAATTGATGTTTTACTCTGGAAGTGTAAATCATCTGCCGTATCACTATCAATAAACAATTTAATGCATAATTACTTGAACCTCTTAAACCAAATAATTTTTTAGAGAAAAATATTCTATTTCCAGTTTTAAGAAATATCCATTGTTCAAACCTGTCCCATATATGTTCGATACATGTACATTCACAAAGTAGATGAGTAACTGTTTCACGGTGTACAATACAAAAAGTACATTCTTTTTGTTGAGCTAAATTAATTTTAAACAATATTTCATTTGTATATAAAATACGTTGCATTATTTTGAACTGAAACCAACGTAAATTCACATCGGTAGTACAACTGAATCCAATAGAGCAATACGACTGCCATTGCTTGTCATTCATATCGAATATACACTTCCACTTAAGAAAACTTTTACATTCCACTTTTCTTTTCTTTTTAAGAATCGTATAGATGTGTGAACAACCTTTATTATATTTCATAACAAGTGCGATTGTATCAGGGATAATAGTTTCTTGGAACTTGCTAAAGTGTGTGCCATTGCTAAAACCGTCTCTTATGAATAGTTAGTTACAGACTAGTCAGTTGTGTTTGTTGACGCACATTATTTTGTGTTTTCAATTAAAGTCAATTCATTTACTTGACATCATTTAAAAATAAACAAGCACATGCTCAAGGATGATAATGATACAACAACAAAAAAGTAAAAGAGTTTAAATAACATTATTAAGCAATAAGAAAATAGTAGAATTAAAGGGAATAAAAGAAATGGAAAGAAAATATAGCGGGTGTAGGGGATGCAGGAAGTCGGAATTTAAAGGCCATTGACCTTTCAAAGCTGACTCCCTAGCTAGATTACTAAATTATCGTACAATTAAAAACAGACTAATGCAAAACGAAATTTGATAAAATAACCGAGACGAACAATATCCAGGATTACATGTATTTGTACAATAGGGGCGCCAGGATTAATATTTTGATCCTGAATTTTGATGATGGGTGGGGCGGCTGGGGCCAATATGCACTACCTAATAAAGGAAACTTCTTGTTTTTCAGTTTGTTTTATTTTTTTAGTATTTCTTTCGCACTCTTTTCCCCGTTTTCGAATTCTTATTTTTTTTACAACTAGGCCTACTCTAAACCCCTGTTGTACAAAAATACATGAAAGTTAGAGCTCTAACCCACGGGGGCGGTCCAGGATTTTCCAAGGAGTGGGGGCACATTTTCCCGAGGAATTTGACAAGAAAAAAAAAGGTTTTAACCAAACATTATGGATATTTCTTCCCAGAAAAAAATTGTCAAGCAAAAAAAAGGTCTTCACTTAAAAAAAAAGGGGGGTGCACAGCATTTGTAAAAATTTGAAATTTGATTTCGCTTCTCAAAAGGGGGGCACGGGCCGGCTGTGCCCCCCCCCCCCCCCGGATCTGCCCGTGCTCTAAACAAATTAGTTGTCAGAAGTATTTGTATTTCTCACCAAATGAAAAAAATAAGGAGCTGCACCACTACATTAAATTAATTCAAGCCAATTCCCCTGGACATTGACTATTCATCCTGTCATCTATCCTAACTTTTTCAATATGATTTTATAAAAAATGTAGACCCAATATCTGACAAATTTTTAATTAAAATAACCATCTTTATACTGTAGCTTCAACAGGGTGTTTTTATTTATTTCCAATACGTCTAACTCGTCAAATATAATTTGGTCTACCACCAGTTCATTGCCCACATGGTCTAATAGCTATTTCTTCTAATCACCATTTCGTCTAATTATCCAATAACCAGTTGGTCCAATAGCCATTTAGACCATATACCATTTGGTCTAATTGGACCACTAGCTGTAAGCGGCCTATTGTGCAAATAAATGAAAATGAAATGGATATTATAGACCAACTGATTATGAGGCGAAATGGTGATTAGACGAAGTGATGATTGGACCAAATGGTTATTTAACCAAATGATTGCTTTTAGGCGAAATATCGATGGACGGAATTGCATTAGACTAAATGAAAGTAGACCATATTCGGTGAGTGGACGAGTTTGCAGTAGTTGCCAATTTTCCTTATAGGCCTACAGTTGGTGTCACTGCACATAGAGAACCAATGATGAGAATGATGTTCAATCTGACACCCAAGAGATTGAGCATAAAAGCCCAGAGTAGGCGTGTAAAAGTAACAACCATTGTGAGTATACACCCATTAATGTGTTGAAATTAATTAAACACCATTTATTTTTTAAGATAAATGACTAATGGTGTGCATGTATGATCACCACAGCTTTTGCTGCAGATATAAAATAGAAACTCAGTTTCCTCACTCGTTATACTTTCACCATGAGCCCTAAAGAAATAATCTTACATGAAAGAAAAATAATGCGTTTCAAAACAATCATATTGTTTTGAAATACATTATTTTCGGGGATACGTTTGCTCATCAGTGTCTGAAAGAGCTCGGAGCCGGGGGAGTAATGAGGCCTGCCAGTATAGGCCTTTGAAGGAGGGGTTTATGGGTTAAAGAAAGAAAGAAAGAAAGAAAGACCATGCAGGTTCCTCGGAGAGGACCTTAAGTCGTCGGTCCTCTGGTTGGTTGCTTGCTTACGGCCTCATGCTTTCTTAGCAATCAGGTAAAAAGCACCGACCAGTCACCAAAATGTCACATGAACCTCGGACAAATTACGCCGTAGAAATCATTTCAGCAGATTCGAATTAATTAGTACATATATAATATGTATCTACATTGTCATATATAAACGTTCGTTGAAAATAGTAAAAAATAAAACTAACAAAAGCTGAGCCCCAATTGTACACATAATTATTTTTAACAATACGAATTGGGAGGACCATTATAGCGCTCCATTAAAGGACAAGTCTACCCTAACAAAATGTTGGTGTGAATAAAAAGGAGAAAAATAAAAAAAGCATAAGACTGACTGAAAATTTCATCAAAATTAGATGTAGAGTATGAAAGTTATGACAGATGTTGTTTGAAGGTTTGCATGGTGGCATGTATAATTGCTGATGTGGTTTTACGGTACACCATGTGGAGTGTTATAGAAGCAGTGGATAGAAGAAGAGAGGAAGTGGATAGGCGAGAAAGTGGAGATTTTGAGAATAGAGTATTCTTTCTTGAGAATAGTCCTGAAAAGGACTGTAAACCAGAAGGAATGTTGAGTGAGAACAGCTTGAGTAGTAGAGCTGATGAGGAGATGCTGAATATAAAACTAACAAAAGACGGACAGTCAACCTGTCCGAAACGTCGAGTCTCTCTACTACTCATCATCTCTACTCGCCGACGCAAGCCAGCATCTCCTCATCAGCTCTACTACTCAAGCTGTTCTCACTCAACATTCCTTCTGGTTTACAGTCCTTTTCAGGACTATTCTCAAGAAAGAATACTCTATTCTCAAAATCTCCACTTTCTCGCCTATCCACTTCCTCTCTTCTTCTATCCACTGCTTCTATAACACTCCACATGGTGTACCGTAAAACCACATCAGAAAGTTATGACATTTTTAAATTTTCGCTTAATTTCTCAAATATCTATATCACATCCAGATCGGTATGCAAATGAGGAGACTGATGACATCATCCACTCACTACTTCTTTTGTATTTGATTAGGGCCTACGGAATGTGAATTTATTCTAATTTCCCCTCATTGTCATGTGAAACGATTAGTTCTATTCCATCCTGAACATGTGTATATTTCATTGTTTTAATATTTTGATTTGATTTATTTTATTTCCACATTTCAAAACAAAAACAAAGTATATACAAGTATAATATTTTTTTTTCAATATTACATGATAGGCAAATATTTTTTAAACATAATGAATAATGTACATAAATCATTATAAAGTATCAACTGTACTGTGAAAATGATATCTATATATACATTTTTCTTTAATTACTGAACACACACACACATATATATATATATATATATATATATATATATATTTAAGCTTGGAGCTTGAAAGTGATGGAGGCCTCGAAAGGAAAGGGTATAGAAATGTATATATATATGTATATATAGAAATGTGGGAGACCTCCATCTTAAGCTTGGAGCTTGAAAGTGATGAAGGCCTCGAAAGGAAAGGGTATAGAAAACCAGACTATAGTGCAATAATAGAGACTTATCTTTTATTGCACAAAATAATAGGAATATATCAAAAGTGGATAGGGAAGGGAAATTTGAATGAGAGAAGATTAATAACGTTGATAAAAGTGCAGGTGCAAGTGTGCGAGTGTGCATGTGCAAGGGGGATGGGATTATCAGTTGTTTGGGTACACAGAAAGTTTTTCGGAAATTATAGCTTAACAGTGTATTTTTTTTTCAGAACAGCTTTGAATGAATAAAGTGATGTGCATAACTTAATGTCATGTGATAAATTATTCCACAAATCCGCGCCGTAATGTCTGATTGATTTGTGTGTTATTATTAGTTTTGGATTTGTTAAATGAAAGTTTTTGGAGTTTCGTGTTGGATAAGAGTGGATGGTGTTGTTCAGGGTGAACATATTTTGATAGGAAGGAGGAAGTAATCCCTTTTTTGTATTTGAACATGAATATTGCTGCATGAAATGTATTTGTATCTGAAATTTTTAATGTTTTTAATGAAAAAAATAAAGGATTGGATCTACCAAGATATTGTGATCCTGTGCAAATACGGACTGCTCTTTTTTTTTGTAATAAGTAAATCGGATTAAGTTTCGTTTTACCACAATTACCCCCAAACTATATTGCAATTATGATATGTGAGGAAGCACCAAAACATTATAAAGTACAAAGAGAGGGTTTTTTCCGGGTAATATGTATTTTAATTTGGAAATTATCCCAACACCTTTGGACACGGAAGTTGTGACTTGGCTTAAATGATTATTCCAGGATAAATTTTCATCAATAGTTACCCCTAAAAACTTTGAATGTTGTTTTTGCTGTAGAGATACGTTATCAATATTTATCGTTATTGCATTGTTAACTGCATGTGTATTGCAATGCTTACAGTGCATAAAATGTGTTTTGTTTAAGGACAATTTGTTGCATTTGAACCAAGTAGAACCAAGTAGAACCAAGTAGATATTACAGTTTCTATTTCTGTGTGAGCATAAAAGATATTAGTATCATCTGCAAAGAGGATAAACGATAATAAGGCCGAAGTATTTGATATATCATTATATCATTGACATATAATAGGAAGAGGAGCGGCCCCAAAATTGACCCCTGAGGCACACAGCATTCGATAGTTTTAAAGGTTGAATCTTTTCCATCAAATGTAACATATTGTTGTCTGTTTGATAAATAATTTTAATTTCTAACCATCTGTGTGCATTTCCACGTACTTCCGTATAAATGTAGTTTGTGAAGTAATTTTTGTGATTAAGTGTATCGAAAGCTTTGCTTATAGGTCCAAAAATATTCCAATAACATGTTCTTTATCAGCCATCGCTTTAGTAATTTTGTCGTAAATATTTACTATTATAGCGCTAAATCTGTAGAGTGATTTTTCCTGAAACCATATTTATTTTGATTCAATAAATTATGCAAGTTTAAAAAATTGTATAATCGTGTGTATATTATTTTTTCTAAGATTTTGGATATACTACAAAGTATAGAAATTGGGCGGTAATTACTTATTTCATGAGGATCATCTTTTTTGTAGATCGGGGTAACTTTTGCAATTTTGAGTAAATTCGGACAAACACTTAATGATATAGAATGATTAAAAATATAAGTTAAAGGATCAACAATAGCATGAATAATTTCTTTAATAGATGTACTTATCCTATCATGTTGTGACTTAGAGTTTAAGGATTTCGTAATATGAGTTCAATTGGGTTGGTAGGATTGAGAAAAAGAGAATTTTCGAATGGCGTTGAAATAAAATCAGTAAAATGTGCATCGTTGCAACTACTTATCTTATTTGCTAGTTGGGGGCCGATGTTACTAAAAAAAAAGTTGAATTGTGAAGCATAAGTGGAATTATCTGCGATTTTATCACCGTTTAAAGTTAGTCCATCTTTAGGTAATTCAGTTGTTTTTTTTTCCAATAATCTCATTTATAACCCGCCATGTCGCCTTTGGATTAGCGCTAACTTTAGTTAATTTGTGGTTCAAACAAGAGGGTCCTTATTGTCAAATCTGTAAAAAAAAGAAATATTGTATAATTCAAACAAAAAAGGCAAAAGAAATAGGGAGTGAGTGGCATTATCGAGTATAATTTGCCTGTTATACTAATAAGCGTAATAACTTTTTTTGGGGGGGCGGGGGGTGATCTAAATTTAAAATCTCATAACTTTCTTATTTACATCAGACTTTGATGATATTTTCAATGCTAGGGTCTATGCTTGTTTGATGAATTAACTTTTTTCTGGAGTGGACTTGACCTTTAATACGTCAGTCACATGACGGCACCGAGTCGAAAACATGCACAGGCCGTTTTTTTTTTCATTTTTATTCAAACAACCTTCATGTCCTGCTATACGTATCTTGTACAAAAATGAAATGTTAAAACTTTTAACATTTCATTTTTAAAACGACTGTTTTCGTCTCGCCGTATAAGGGAAATGTGAGTTCTTCTAATGATGTATTTTTCATAATAGGGGCCTCAGTTTGATGGCAATTGACTTTTTTTCCACAGCTTTCTCGCATACTTTCCAAACTTGTGAAAACCGTTCCTGACTTCCCGTCATGTCACTTTGATTTATTTCTCATTCCTGGCAGTTTCCATACAGTTTATGTGCTTGTTGCCCTTTATCACGACTGATATCATTATCACTCAGTAGGGGAAGGCGGGGTAAGTTGTGACACTTTTTGCATTTTGCATGTTAGAATTGATATGACTAGTACTATTGTAGAAATAAGTACCTTGCCTTTAAATTTGATTCTTGGGAAATGTTTTTCACCTACATATAACTTTCTAACCCCACACTGAAAGTCATCGTGCAGAGGCGTCGATTATGGGGGGGGGGGCGATCGCCCCAATTAACAATGAAAATATTGGGGGAGCAAACATATCATTTTGCCCCCCAATAATTCCGCATGTGCTAAAAATAAAATAAGATTGTAATGTTACACAGAAATCAGCAAGCGAGATTGAGATACACAACTCGTTCTTCGTCTAAAATCGTGCTCAAAATGTCCACTTTTCAGATTGGAATATCAGAAAATTTCAGCTCGCGCTTCGCGCTCGCATCATTTTTGTAACAAAAAACCCATACTTTCCATGATTAAATAGGTGAATATGGTCCCGTTTTCAGTTCTAAACTTTAAAAGAACTTCCACTTCGATTTGCAATAATCTTTTGTTGGATATATATCTTGTTCTTTATTAAAAACGTCCATTAAACTCAATTTTTTTTCAGATCGAAATATCAAAATTTTCAGCTCGCGCTTCGCGTTCGCATTAATCTGCTGGTGAGATATGGATATATATATATATATATGTGTGTTTGTGTGTGTGCGTGTGTGTGTATACATATATATATGTACACATATATATAGGCATATGTGTGTGTTTGTGTGATCGAGCGCCTTTGGAAAATCGATTCATGATTTTGCCCCCCCCCCCCATCTGAAAAATGGATCGACGCCCCTGTCATCGTGACCTTTGAAAAAAGCGATGTCAAATGGCTCAACTTGCCCCATATATGGGGTAAGTTTGAGCCACCTTCTGGGGTAAGTTGAGCCACAAAAACTGTGTACAAAATGTATGAGGTGAGAACCAGCATGTCAATTTTCTGTTTAAAGTCTTTTCACTTGCTAATTCTCTATAAATACTAACATCCTTTAAAAGGAAAAGAACAGTCATGTAAATTTGCTCCTTTCAGCCTGCATTTCAATCGATTTTTATGGTTTGTTTGTTTTTTAAGATACATTACCATAAGAAATACCATGGCTCAACTTGCCCCATGCTGTTTGGCTCAACTTACCCCAGTCCGAACTTAGTGAGATAATTTTGTATCCACACATTTATTATGCATCCATCATATAAAAGACTATAATAAGAATGAAGATCCATACCTGGACTAACAATATCTTTACTATATTCAAAGACGTGTGTGTGTATAAAGCACTTATCTATTTCACACTCTTTTTTTACTTTTTTGGCTGAAATTCATACTTTTCCCTCTAAAAAACTACTTTTTGTTTCAAAATGGAAAACAATGTGGTGGGGTTAGGGGTTATGCTATGGGTCATCAATACATGGCACCACCACAATGTCTGACTCATTCATTATTGGCCTGGGGCTGGTGGCTCAACTTGCCCCTATGCTCAACTTACCCCGCCTTCCCCTATGTATCATTTGCAATGTTTATATGCCGAGCTGAGGCTGCTTGATAGAAAGGGGGCGTGGCATCGCAATACTACTTTATGTAGTCAGGTGACACAAAGTCATATGTTTGCGACAGAGTTTGCAACACAACGCGAACTTTTTATTCACAATCTTTGCAGTTGGCAACCCGGATTTCATTTCACGTCACAAATCACCGTTTACGTCATCAATACATCACACTTTTTGACCAACAAAATCAGGAGTTATAAAGCCGGTATTTCTGATCCACGTGTAAAGATAAAGAGAACTTTCTTAATCTTGGACCGCCGGTCTTGGACAACAATCCACGCGGGCATGCTCCCATACTCAGAACTCATCTGGAGCGTGATGCC
Organism: Lytechinus variegatus; assembly: GCF_018143015.1. Taxonomy (NCBI): domain Eukaryota; kingdom Metazoa; phylum Echinodermata; class Echinoidea; order Temnopleuroida; family Toxopneustidae; genus Lytechinus; species Lytechinus variegatus. The sequence continues at coordinate 37,451,200 of NC_054742.1, read as the reverse complement.
ATTTTCTCATACTCGCGAATGACACAATCACTCCACAGGACGCTTGGTGGAAGAACAAAAATAATTTAGAGTGTGTAACTATAATCTTTACTAGATCGGGATGCCAGACGAAAGACAGCCAATGTTACAAGGGTAGGTATACTATGGTCATGGAGTTTGATGGAGAGATCTACACAAAACTTTGGTCTAACAAATTACGAGGTTTCCTGAAGCAGACTGAACTTGAAAACTGAAACCAATTAAATTTCATGTGTGAAAGGGTCATTTTTTATCTGTAGAATCTATGCACATACCCTTATAGTATGATTTTAATCAAGTAATTCCAACAACCATTAGCACCATTAATAGTATCAGATGTTGAACCAAAATTTCAATGATGTTAAATTTATATTTCGGATTCTGATCAGAAATTGATTTTTGATTTTGTGGTTTTTTTTTCATATGTTTTCTCATACACGTTTAAATGATTTATCATTCTCGCTTCATGAAATGAAAAGTGAGCATTAACCATTGAAATATAAAAATAATAATAATTTCATGTCATTTGAACAAGAATAATAGTACTACAAATTACTTATTGTATTGAAGCAGAACTTATTGTATCTGGGCTCCAAAGATTAGCATCAGTCTGCATCACTAGTAGAGGCCTTGTGTGCATTGGCCATGAATTCTTGACTGATCCATTGCAGGTCTATGTAGTTTGAATTTTTAATGATCAATCAATTGAATGTTGGTAAAGCATCATGAATAATAAGGTCAGCACAATTGTCTATTCCAAATTATTAACTTACACAAAGGGCACTTTGCAGATAAAGTAAAATAATATCAAGAGTTTTAAAAAAAAAATTAAGAAGCAATTATACTAATAATTTTTGAGGCTTGTGTTTCAGTTGATCAGTTTGCATTTGTTATTAATTCAATTCCACTAGGTAGTATATTTTTCTTTAAACCCCACAAAGAGAATAGATATTAGATTATTTTTATTTTTGGTCTGTAATTAACAGCTCAGCTTAATCTTTGAATGTCAAAGTGGTGAATTAAAAAATTTGACAATTTAAGCAAGATATAGGAGCAGAAGGGTTGGTTTCCATGTGTCACAACTCACATACCACTGGAGTCCTGCACTTTGTGCTCTCATACCCTTTTCATAAACCCATCCTCCAATTAGCCGCCTAAGAGTAGTGCGGATAATTCAATAAAATTGCGTTCACAAACTCCGAAAATAATCCGCACTATTTTTACAAGCGCCCGTCCTGAAAACGGCGGATAATCGTCATGACAACTGGACACGCCCCCTCCGATGCAGTGGTGTTGGAAAAGGGTGACCTTGTGACCGCACCATGGCAATTATCTGCATTATTTGGAAATGCGTTTATAAAGTCAAAATCTGGTCCCAATGCTGCTATTATGTGGATAATAGCAGCATCAAAATAATGCGGATTACTCTGGTCCTCCTCCGATTTTACGACCAAATTATGCTGCTATTAGCCGCATAATTGGGTTTATGAAAGGAGTATCAAGCTCTGTGTTTGGTGAACCTTGATTTTTAGACAGTTGATTGCTCCAATTTCTTTTACCAGTAGATTAATCAAATTGTCCTTGATCATATAGGATCTAGTAGGAAGAAAATACTTCCCATCCATTGGAATATTTTGTTTGATTTTTAATATTACCAAGTTGATTACATATCCCTTTAAGAGCTTACTTATACTGCCTTTTTTGGCCAGGAAATGCTAGTATTTCCTGGTACCAGTACATGTAAATATATCTCCCCCCACCCCCATCTTTTTTTATATAAAAATGAACATAAATTTGGGGAAAAGACATAAGAAAAGAGTGGAAGAAAAAAATAGGAGTGTGATCAGATCAGAGTGAAAGAAAATGGACAGGAAAATCGTGAATGAAAATTTTAAAGAAAATTTTTTTGGGGGTACAATACAGATGCTGATAATGAGGATAATGTGTATGGTTAGGCCTATATTTACCAATGGGAGAATTTGGATAAATCCTGTATTTGTTTATAAAAATTAAATGCATTCCCACCTCCCCCTGCCATCCAAACCAGATCTTGGCCCAACTTGGGCTGCTGAGGGTCTGTGTTTGCAGACTATAGATAACCATGACAATACATTATGCTGGCATCATCACAACCATACCCTTAGCCACCATTCCACTTCCAGTTTGGTGCACACACAATTTGCACAGCACTTCACAAGGGGTCCCTTTCTAAACGAGTCCACCCAACCAAGGCCAATCCTGTTTTGTAAAGTTCAGGTGAATGACAAGGAATTTGTGTGAGACCAATGTAAGTTTAATCTGAAAGTGAAACTGTCTTTCTGCCAGATGATATGGTGTATGTATGGATGTAGATTATACTGCTGTTTGATATATTCTTATTATTCTCAAGGTGAATGAAATTATGATATGAATTCATTGCATGCATGCCCATGCTAGGATACAGGATCATGGTATGGAGTAGGGCTGCAGGTATTGTATGTGGATTTGGATGAAATTGTGTACATGTATGATGTATGCATGCCTATATGGTACAATGTACAATTTCATATTATGTGTATGTTGTGAATTTGGATGAAATTGTACAAATAGTACTGTGCTGTTGAAAAGCTTCCATGAGGGCATGAACAAGTGATTCCAAAGAAAGAGCTGACTGAACTGATTTTGAGGGTTGCAAACTCATCTGGCCAATTGAAATCATGATGAAGAGTTTATGTGGCATGTTTTTTTTTAGTAGTATGGTGTTTTATAGTAGAATGCTGATTATGTAAAACTTATTTAAAAATTGCAAAAAATACATCGCCTTCATTTCTTGATTGATCAAAGCTGTATATTAAGAACTTGACTGTTATATAAGAAATAATGTGAAAATATATGCTCAAAAGTCAAAAGAAAATAAGACCAAGAACAAGAATTGAAAATTTTGCCTCACATTCCATCAAACAGACATGTCCAGACATCTGGTTCGTAAAATCAGCACATTATTGATGTAGGCCGGCCTCCTTTTTTAAATTGTAAATTGAAACAAAAGATGTTTGTTTGGTTGTAATTTTATGAAAATATTAAATAACAAGGATCCAACTACTAGAAGTTCGAGTGGGATCCATAGTGATAAGCCAATTAAATTGCAAGGTCAAATCATTTTTTTAATTGTTATGTGCTTTGTACTGGTAGAGAAGGAAGACTTTGTTGTTGTCAATTCATTGCAGTGGTAACAACACAATGTACACACAAGCACAGGGATATCCTCCACAGCAGCAAGGGGGTTACCCCCCTCCCCAACAAGGTTACCCTCCCCCTCAGCAGCCTGGATACCAACAACCCCAACAGCAACCTGGATACCCACCTGCACAGGGTTACCCCCCTCCACAGCAGGGTGCTGGTGGTTACCCCCCTCCACAGCAGGGTGCCAGTGGTTACCCCCCTCCTCAGGTAAATTCAACTCTATTCATTTCACATTATTTTATTGTGGGGCCTCACATTATTTTAATTTGGGGCCTGTTGAAACCTATATTCAAAACCATCTTTGTGAATTTGGCCATTATGTGTGTAGTATAACTTTTTTTTGTGTGTGTGTGTCTTGCTATTTCTTTGGAGGCTATTAAATGTGAAATTAACATGACATCGTACATGCACATGGTCTTACATTGTTTTGCTTAAACAAACACAAAACAAAGCTCTTTTAAACATAGATTATCTTAAAGATTCAAAGGCTGACTAACCTGATTTGAGTAAAATACTACTTGAAGCGTGTTTATCTGTAGCTTTTTTTTTGGTGGAAGGACAAAGGTCACTATTGATATGGTGTTTAAGATCTTTTGGATAAGAACCATGTGTCAGTATATAGATCTGTGTCAATGTAGTCCTTCTATATTACACTAGAATTATTCAGCTACAGGAAGTCAGCTGGCAATGACATCCTGTATGCATAACAGGTAGACATAAGTAGACATGTGACAATATGACAATCACAGTTTTTACGATCTTGATTTTGATAATGGATGAGGGGAGAATGTGGTGCATGTAAAGTGTCTTGATTGACGTCATTCACCATATGTATAAAAGTCAAGATGCAAGTATAAAACTTCCTAACGCAATTATGGTAATTGAATCACATGCATCTTCCCAGATCTTAATCTCATTTGTACACAGATTCAATCTCTATTTACTCACATCTATCTTTTACTAGGGGGATCATTCAAATTGACTTGGAATGATAAAAGAAACAATATGAGCAGAAAGTATACAACTTTATTTGATTTTTGATTGACCTTTGATTCCAAGAGGTACTTGTTATTTCTTTCTATTTGAGATGGTGTCTTTGCAAGAATCTATATACATGTGCATGTTGAACTTCCTAAAGTTCCTATCAAAAAGGAAATTTTAAGAAACAAATGAAAAGTCAAATGGAACCAAGATGTCAGTGCTCAAAGTTGATAGTTATAAACCCCCATTCCAATGAGAGCAAGACTACTGAAAGATCCTGAAGGACCATGAAACTTTTTGGACCTTGAAAATTGAAATACATGTATTGTTTCAGAACTTTCAATGATCTTCAAAATATTCCAGTATTCCAGACTAATCTCTCAGTAGTCTTGGTCCTTTGGAAAAATGGTCTTCCAGTGATCTTTCAACAGTGTATCATCGGTCTCTCAATGAGCCTTTGAAGGTCTTGTTAGTCTTCCCATGATCTTTGGACAGTCTCTCATCATATGAAGATCATTCAAAGGTTGCTGCAGGAGCTGAGAGATCATTGAAAGACCAGTTTAAAGACCAGTGAAATAATATTAAAGATCACTGTAGGATGAGTACAAGTTTAGCAAGACAACAAAACAAGAATTGGTTCAACTTTCAAGACTATCTTAGAGGGTCTTGGATAGTTCTTTCATTGGTTTTTTGTCAGATTTTCAGAGATATCTTTTACTGATCTCTCAATAGTCTTATTAATTTCTCAATAAACATTCAGCTATCCATAATGTACAAAGATGATCTTGCTGGAAAAGTTTTGTCTTTTCTTGGTATTCCTTAGTTTCTGAGAGCCATTCTTCAGAGACCACAAATTACAAAATACCTATTTTGGGGATATTGACATAGATTATCAGTGTAAATTTGAGCTTGTGACTATATATAACCACCATGTTAAACTTGTGAGCTGAAAAATACATACTATGCGATAGGGAAATGGGAGAGCTGGTATTCATGCTCTAGTTTCTAACCTTAGGATCTGAATTAAGTGTATCATTCATTCTGTGTGCATAATTATTTGTTCTTATAGGAGAATGAAACTTTCAATAAAGCAAGTAAGCTTGTGTACATAAAAGGAGAAAAATCCGAGCAAATATAAAGATAAACGAAAGTTTGAGTAAAATTGGACAAGCAATAAGAAGTTATTCTGAGCATTTGAATGTAATGATCACTAATGCTTTGGAGCCAATAAATGTGAAGAAGATCTATGATTTTACCCAAAGACAATTCTCCCCTCTGCAGAATGAAAATATAGCCCAAAACATCTCTTGTTTGCTCATTGTAATAGTATGACAACTAATTTTGTCCATGATATAATGTTGTGAAACCTCTATTACATGTGAGGGCATGTAATAGAGGTTTCACATTATGTCATGGACGAAAAAAAAAATACTGATCTTGTGAAAGACATTAGATGAAAGAGAAATTTAAGGTGACTCCTGATGATACCAGAGGATAATTTCATGCATGTCAGATGGCAAATGTTGATTAAACACCTTCCCAAATGTTTTTATTTATATGATCTATTTTTGTTTCGTTCTTCCCTCAGTGATTGTATTGAGATGCTCCTTGGAGATGCTGATTAGCAGACTCATATTAATACGACTTATTTTCTGTTTATTTCCTTTCATATCATCTAATTGTAGTGCTCTGACTGGAGCTCCAGGATCTAATCAAAGGATTCGTTCTGGTGCTCAGTAGTGATCGAACCACATTTTTCTGGTTTAATTCATTTTCAATGAGCTCATTTAGGTGCTTCTGCTGGTGCTCACATATTTGGGTGCTCCTGCTGAAGTTGAGACTATAATACAGTGCGTAATAAAACGGGACAGATGTGAAAAGTCTATAAAATATTTGTTTGAAATTATGATCTCTATATTTTGGTGTCAATACATGATCTGGAGTCTTATCTTTCAAATGCCATTAAAATAATTTAGTTTCGTTCATGCTTGAGCGAACACGGAATGTTTCTGTCTTGGGTAAAAAAGGAGGCTTGCGCCAAGTGGCATAAAATGATAAATATGATGGTCACACTTCTTGCTAATCAGCAGACTTCCTCTTAACTTTTTCAATATCTTTGCCATAATTTTTTAATTATGCGGTCAAAATTCATTTCAAAATCTACTTTTTTGCTTGAATAGCTCTGTTCTTCCTTTTAATATGTTCTCTTTAGGCAAGAACATTTTTTTTTAAACCAAAGTATAGGAGATCGAGTGTGTTTTTTTTCAAATCATTTCATTGTGTGCTACAAAGGTTATGGTGCCTTTTAACAGTGGCATACTGAGGGGTTGGGGCTCGGGGTGCTCTCCCCCCCCCCCATAAAAAATTATGACCAAGGAAAAAAATGGAAAGGAAAATAACAGAAAACATAGAAAGTGAAATTTAATATCATTTTCTGAATATTATGTCAAAATCACAATAAAAAAGTGGAAATTTTTGCTTCCTAGCTTCACAACTTTTTAATACGTTTTACCCGATCTGCAATATCTTGCTCCTTCAAAATTGACTCAATTCACCCAAGGTTGCCATTGAAAGACATGAATCCTTTCCTGTTTGTCCTCTCAAGCACATAATTAACCTTGATGAAGGATTCAATAACCCCTTGAAAATAGGATTCATGCCTTTTATAGGTACCATAACATAATTTGTTTCACATAATAATTATTAAAGGTAAAATAACAATTTGTTTCACATAATAAAAGGATTTGAATAATTACAAATTCTTCCAATTAATAATGCAAATCTTCTTACTTGGGTTGACAAAAAGTCTCTTCTTTTCTTACTTATGAAGGAAAATTCAAAGGTAAAATAAGTTTAAATGAAAAACAATATAATTCAGGTAAATAAATAAATTTGTAAATGAAATTTGACAGCATAATTCGAAAATTATGGCAAAGATAATGAAAAGATCAAGAGAAAGTTTGCTGAGTAGCCAAAACTCTAATCATCGAACTTCCCATTTCTGCCATTTTGGCGCAAGCCTCTTTTTGTACTCCCAATAAAAACGTCCCGTGTTCGCTCAAGCATGAACAAAATTTATTCTTTTAAATGGCATTTCAAAGATAAGATCTTAGAGCATCTATTCAAATCAGAATATAGACATAATAGTTTAAAACAAATTTCTTTATAGACTTTTCAAAACTGTCCTTTTTTTTAATATGCACTGTATATCTTATTTCTTTGCTGTACCTCTGTTTAATGAGTTGCCCATTGCGAGTTAATGAGACTCATTAATACCAAGTATTTTCTATTTCTTTGTATTTACCTCGGCCTATTAAACTGCTCCTTTGAAAGCACCTGAGACTTACAAATACCACTTTCTGTTCTGTTTTCTTTCCTCTAATAATTCAGAGATATTAGGAGTCATTAATACCTCGGTCTATTCCGTTTATTTCCTTTAATGTTTCAGGGATCGTATCAAGGTGCCCCTGCTGGAGCTGGAGTACAGGAGACTGACACACCTACTTTCAAGGGAGAAATACCAGATGATGATGTGGAAGTTAATCCTGATAATCCTGTAAGTTATTAATTGTAGTAGTGCCACAAAACAGATAACCTTATCTACTTTAATTACAGTTATTAAAGATACTTTGCCCAAATCATTTGAGTGAATTTGTAGGTATTTTTTATATTTTGTCCCAGTTTGTGTGTCTTTGAAGTATTCTATAAAAGTCTTGCATTTGAAGGATGTATATGAATTACATTATGTGTAAGCCTTAGACGGTAAAGAAGCTTGTATCCATTTAAGTTATTCAGCTTAATCAGTTAATCGGCTAGAAATACTCCCTATGGATTGGAGATTGTGCATATACCTTATGCAGGCAATCCAGAATGGGGTAATGATCTGTAAATCATTTTAAGACATTGTTCCAGTGTGATCATTAGCTGTGCATGAATCAGAATACATGTATCATTAGAAGTAGTATCCACTAATAAAGGCTAACTACATGTATATTAAAATCAGAAATTTGATGGAGACTGTTCCAATCAGACCATTTAGACAATCATCGTGTTCTCACTAAACTTTTACTTTATTTGTAACGATGTTGTTTTAATTTTTTAATTATTCTTTGCATTGATGCTAATAACTCTTATGTCACTGCCCCCCTTTTTTTAGTCTAGTGCAGCTCCTACTGCAACAGCCCCTCCCATAGAAAAGATGGATCAAGTTGCTGGTTACAACCAGATGGATGCCCCTCTTCCCCCTCCCCCACCACCTTCTTATGATGAGGCTACCCAGCCAACACAACGGGCCGGTATCCAACAGTAAGTTACTTGCAAATAATTGTACCATTAAATGCCAGTTAGTTTTACAATTTATTTTATTGAGTTTCTTTCCTTTTCTTCAAATTCATATGATGTATTGAAAATATTGAAAATTCCTATTTGTAGCTGATTTCTAGCATGTTTTTATTTTTTAAATGCACATATTCAGATTCCTCTAATAAAATTGTAAAAGTGTGATTTTATGACTAGTTTGACATGGTATCTTTCAGAACCCCAACATTGACCGATGATGAAGCCAAGGAAGCACTAGTCTCATTCGTGGCAGAGAATTGTTGCTATGGTAAAAAGGCAGCTACGAACCTTCATATAAATGAACTTAAACACACTGCAGCATTCCATGTAAGCCAATTCTTCTTTTTGTTTCTTTAAGGCTCCATTGCCTTATTTTTACTGGTAGGTTTATGTCCAAATGTGAGAATCCAATGCCTTTTACTGGTATAAAAATACAGATCTGATATTGATACATATAGGTATATATCCAGTCCACTTTGTTCAATTATTTCCAACAAAACTGCAATACAATTCAATTTTGTTTCAATATGTTTTGGTAATTTTCTTTTTTTTCATATTTCATATGGTTCATTTGTAATTTTTTAATTAAAAATTATTGAATTTTTGAAAATCAATCAATTAATCAATCTTATATCATTCTTACCAATTTCTTCATGTTGTGCACTCAATTCACTCATATTAGTACATCCACCTGAGGCACACATTTGTTTACATTCTATCATTTATGTATATTTCATTCCTGTGTCATTTGGTATCAACATCACATCAGCTGCTGTAATGTAATGTACATCTGCGTGAGTGTAATGTACGCATAGTGATTATCATTTATGGTTCTGTGCATCAGAATGCCCTTATACATGGAAAATATGATCATTGCAACATACGGTTCATCTTTAATCATCATTTCATTAAATTCATACCCTCGCAAATTTTCCTCACAATACAGGACGATGTCTCTAAATTAGACAGATTTCATTGACTGGAAGTAAAGAAAAATAGTACCATTTCCTTATAGCGAATTAGTAGCCTCAAGATGGCACTAAAAAACCAATCTGAACCAGTGCATAATCATTAAATTAAGATCAAATACTGAAACACAATAGATGGCTTCTTTGTATATCATCACAAATGTTCTTTTTCTGGAGAGCTCTATTAATAAAGGAAAGCAAGGTTCAATGCAATGTTTACACACTATAGTGTGTGAGAGGAATATTTGGATAGACGGGTTAGTGGAATGGTAATGACTTAATTGCCAATACGTGTACTATTCATTATGTGTGACTGCCTACATTATTTTGAAAATAATGCTAATAATAACAGGCCTATCAACTCGAGTTTTAATAAAGCTTTCCTGTCTGTTATTTTGCAGCTGACCGCATTTTCATGATTTAATATTCTATTCATCCATGATTGCTGCGGCATGTGCCAGCCTGAGCGGAGTGGAATCGCTAGCGATAGCATGCTTTGCACGCAAACTCCGCGGAATATATGGTGAATATTTCTAGCTCTAGCAAACTGTGAGAGAAATTATAAATAACCCTGAGCTGACCTACATATAATTTTCGAGTGATTAAGGATTAAGATGTGGATTGTCATGTCCAAAGTTCTCCCCCCCCCCACCCCACCCTCCCCTTGATATTGTCTGATCTTCAACTTTTCAAACTTTGGTAAACAATATGCATGCATGCAGCACGCAGCCAACTCTGGATCACATGAGCTACCACAAAAAACTAACAATCATTGCAAATATGGGCAATCTTGTCAGAGTTAGTAAGAGAAAAAATAATACTCAGTAAAAACATCAAAAAGCTAATGTTAAACACACATATCTCACAAATCTGAGCTAGCAGATTGTTATTTGCACTGAGTACGTATAGATGTTATTCCCCATTGTGCATTGAGTTTTGAGTTATCTAACGTTTAACTTTTGTAAAAACAGATTTCAAATATCTCTGTAGCTATTGCATTAGTAGAACAATAGGTGACTGGAATATTCTAAAGGCATGATGTCACATCACATTAGGGATGAGGCTAATTTGGGTGCATCAGAATTGAGGACATCAAGAAGCCAGAAGATTTTTATGTGGATGAACATGATATAAATGATATAGGCATGTATTCTGAAGTTGGGTTTAACTTAAACTCAAGTTTAAAGTTGTGGTTTAAATATGGATAGCCAATTGTTACATAAATCACTAAAAGTAGAGATATCATATTTCAGCTCATTTGGCTCTCAAATCATTCCTAATTGTCTAGGAAGTATGAATTGATAATTGTCTTTAACATCGATGAATCAGGAAAGAGCACAGTAAACATACAACTTATTTAAAATTTTGACACTTTTGGCTTCCCATAATTTTAGCACAGAGTTAGACCATGGTCTAAGTTAAGCCTGACTTCAGAATACAGGCCATAGGGTTTATTTAGATACAAAATTAATGAATATTTATTTCCTTCTTATGTTATGTGTAATAACATAACTTAATTGTACCAGTCTCAATTTTAAAAAGAAGAAAGAAAAAAAAACTGTTCTATAATCAGGACAATGAGATGCTAAGTATTATTTTGTCTTATTTTTTCAAGTTTAAGAATACTCAATCATAGCCTGATTGTGTAACTAATTGAACAACTTTACTCTCATTTCTGTGTTTGTAGTACACGCTTGAGACATTTACTGAGAAGAGAACAACTAAGTGGGTTCATGAACCATTCTCAGGTGAGCAATGTTTTCAGGATTTATTTATATTTACATGAGGAGGTACAAATCTTTCATATTTTTGATGGAAGTGCTTTGGTTCAGCAAACTTTCTAGTTTTTTGGCAGATAAGGTAACCTTCAATTGTATAGATTTGAAGATTAAGATACAGCACTACCCTATTTTGACAAAGTCTTTTCAGTGGGCCTACATTTTCTTGCATCATTTCTCAATTGTATCAACACAAGTTTTGGAATGAAATTCAAAAAGATGGAAGAACTAGATATTCTATCAATGGTGGTCAGGATTTTTTTTTTAAGAATGAGTATATGCTGGAAAATTTGAGAATCACCAAAATAACAATTTAAAAGTCTTTTGTTGTGAGTCACACTCACTGCATACATGAAAATTATATGGGACATAGATATATTTGGCCCTAACACTTCTTTCTCTCTTTTGTATTGGGGGGAGGGGGTTGTTCATAATTTGTATGTAAAAGTAATTGGAGGGTAATGGGATGTACCTAAATAGTATGGGAATAGCTTGAAAACAAACAATGGTAGTTTTTACTCTTGCAAACAACACAAGCTATCCTTTAATTCAACTGAGTGCCAATAAAAACACATATCATTTATTAAAAGTAATGTAAGTATCTTATTTTCACCATTTAGGTCAGCCCATTGATGGCCCACACAACGGGCCCGCCCCTCTTCCGTGGAACATTGCTGTCAATGTCCCCAGCATGTTTCAAAACAGCATTGCAAAGGTCGAGGTACCGCATACAGCATCTGTAAAGGTAAGCAAGGAAAATGCTTGTCTTAACTGTAAATTATCTTAAGGATTAGGGATGATATCGAATTCTATTAACATCATCTCTGCATTATATTTTTTCTTATGTGAGCTGTTTTCTATGCAAGAGAGCTTTTCCACAATTGAAATGAAAAATGTGCTCAATCTTCAAAATCTTGATTAAATTGATATACAGTGCATATAAAAAAAAAGTTTACACTTAGAAAAATTCCTGTAAAATTATACATTTGTAATATCTAAAAGATTTTTTTCACATTTTAACATTGGTACAGGTCCATTTAAGCAAATGACGATATAACTGTTGAAAAATATTTCCACTTGAGTGAGCACCACTTACTTTTGAAAAGTTAGTGAAAAATGATTTGCGCAGAACTTTGAAATAGTTCTGCAAATAAAGTAGACCTTAATCGTGAAGAACACGTGGAATTTAGCTAGTAAAATTTATTTGAAGATATCTTTTACCTTTTTAAACCTGTTTCCTTGCCCAAAACACTTTGAAGAGTGCCTTGCACCCCACCCCTTTCCCCCACACACCGAGGCCATCGTGACGATATTTGCTTTACACTGAGCTGTGATTTACATGAAATGGCTTATCCTTGATTTTCATTTTGTTAATCATTGTCAAGCATGGGAAAAGTGTGGAGAAACAAGTATTAAATGAAAATGAAATGTAAACCCACTTTACATGATAAAAACTTAGTAAAAACAAAATGCTGGAGATGTCTAATATAAACTTTTGTTCATATTCAGATATGTCCTCAGATCCAGCTGGCACAAAAAGGGTAAAGGTTGTGCTTACCAAGTGTTGAAATTTCAATTTGGGTGGCAAAATTGTTACAAAATGCTTGAATGTATCCGTTTTATTTCAATTGACTAAAAGTGCAAGGGAAATGTATGAGAAATGTTTCGCAGGGTAAGTTTTATTTCACCCTTTCCCATTGACACATCGTGAAAACATGACGAAAACCTCCATTTGAGAACACTATACCCCAATATCCCTCAATCAATTCTCTTCTCCAAGAACGACAAACCCACTGCCCCAAGCATGGACCTATCCATGCCCCAAGCAAGCAATAATATTTAAGTATCAAAACACCTGTTTTTTTTACCTCGGTCCGAAGATAACACACAGCCCGAGCGCGGTCCCTGCAAAGCATGCTGTCATTTTATTTACTTTCTTTATTTCGAGGTTGATTTTCAATATGTCTTTGAAAACGTGATGAAATATCGAATACATAGAAATGAAAAATCCAGATTAAAACCTTACTAAAGGCACTCTTTTGTTAAGGATGAAAAATATTGATACTTGAAGTCACATGCGTAGCACATTGATACAAAATTTGTATTTATATTTTCTTTTATTTCATGAGACTGGAAGAAATTTGTTTGTAATTCATGAAAGAGTGGTTGTTAAAGATATCAATCTGTGGTGCTGTCCTGGACCAATCTTTTGACAAATTTATATTATCCTTCAGAATTTTGTTTGTTTTAATCTGTGATCCGGATTTGATTCTGAGTCGACACTTCTTGTCATTGCTGAGAGGACCCAAAGCAGTTTGTTGTCAGGTTGCTTACTAACAATCATTCATGCTTAAATAGCAAACAGGTAAATAACCACCATACTCACATATCCACATGATTATCAAGTCATATTAAATGTTTCTCTCGAAATCAATGACATCAGTTTGTGACCTTTGTCCTTTTTCCCTCAGCCATGTCATGACTGTCATGCTATTGGATTTCGCAGATGTCACATCTGTTATGGACGTGGAAGGGTGAGTTTAAAAAAAAGAAGTCAATGTAAAGCATTATGAATGTCATGAAGGTTTATCAGAGGCTGTTGTCTACAATGTCAGTATTCAGTTATATAAGCTAGTTTGTATGTACATATCATAAAGAAGTATTCGGAACCATAATTTACATTAAACAAATGTTCATTGAATTTTTAAAAAATGTGATTTAGTAGGAATTATGTATTCTGAGATTTAAGTTTTCCCATATCGAACAAACTGCAGTTGTTATGCGCACATGAATTCACCCTCTCTATGTTAATTCAAAATCCAAAATCAGAAATATTGTCATGATATACATGTCCTTTATTGTAATTATGAACATTTTGATTGGACCATCTGATGAATATATCTTGCAGACCCGGTGTCATACGTGCCATGGACATGGACGTCGTCAGGTCAGTCATTATGATCACCATGAGAAGAGGCACATCTCTCGCTGGGAATCATGTACCTTCTGTCATGGGAGGGGTAGAAGAAGGTGTGTATCAAATTGGCAACATCATCTAGAACTGATCATTAAATGTACAGGCTAAGTTTGTCATTCAAATTGGCAGCAATGATTGATATACAAGTGCCACATGCTCAAAATTTATCTTAACCACTGAATGTTGAACAAACATGAATTATGAACTCTGAATGTCATAAGCAAGGTTTTACCTAATAGAGTATTTATTTAAACATATAAAGATATGAAAATGGATAAATACAGATGTGGATTAGTCATTATTTTGCAATTATTTTATTTTTTCCCTCAGTTGTCATGATAAGATTATAATGTTTGTGGGGGTAGATAAATGTGAATGATAAAATGCTTATTCAATCAAATTTTGTGACATCCAGCCAAGAGACCTATTCCAAATATGTGTGTTGTCTTCCCGTGTTTGTTTTTGAAGAACTGTAAAGCAATTATGATTATGGATCAATTGTTTCCTCATGAAATCGTATGGGATGGTTTATGTTTCAAGTAGTTATATCTTTAAGGTCAACAATCGAAGTGAATCCAATTGATTATTAGATAAAACTCATTTCTTTCTCCCCAGGTGTTATACATGCCACGGTCATGGACAGATCACATGTTGCACCTGCTCTGGACGTGGAAGCCTGAAATGTTTCATCCAACTCACCGTCAATTGGTATGTTATTACTCATTTAATCCATTGACTACTGGAACCGGATGATCTCTGTACAAAGCCAATGAGAATTACTGAATTCAGAAGTCAATTGGTTAATTTCTCTCTGTATGTATGATGCTGGTGTATCTACTGATTCATCTCTCATCATAGGAGTGTTTATAAATAGGGGTCCAGGATTTCATGTATGAGGAGGGTTAAAAAGGTTTTAATTTATTTCCTGACAAGCAAAAGAAAAGGGGATTATCACTCCAAAATGGAACCTATTGATCCAAAATTCCGACAAGCGATAAACGGGTTATCACTTTCAAAGTGGAAGACACACAGTATTTTTTTCTGTGAGGGAGGGGCGGGGGGGGGGGGGGTGTTGTACCTTCTGATATGTGCATCTGAATGCAATATATTGTAAGCATCATTCATTACATCAGAATATGTGAGATAAAGTATTGACATTAACAATCAATCATTAATTTCTGACAAATTTAAGTGGTGTTTGTCCCAATTTCATGTTCTGCATAAGTTGAGACACACTTTCCAGTTAATCATCCATATTATTGGTATTGGTTACTCATTTTTGTTACATAATGGAAAATCCATTATGTAATTTTATTCAATTATTTTATCTACAATTTGAAATGTATGTTTAATTCCGTTTCTATCTGCATATTTTATTGTAGGACCAACCATCTGAATGATAACATAGTTGAACGCACTGCCTTGCCAGATGAACTCATTCGTAATGTAACAGGCCAGGTCGCATTCAAAGAGGAAAATGCAAGGGTGAGAAATCATTTTAACAAACATTCAATTTAATAAAAGATTTCAATTGATTGATTGATTGATTGATTTGATTTATTTGTTTATTCATTTATTTGTTTATTTATTTGTTTTTTTATGTATTTATTCATTTAATTTATTCATTCATTTATTCTTTCTTTATTTATTTCTTGATTGATTTCTTTCTTGATCGATTTCTTGATTTCTTTCTTTCTTTCTTGATTGAAATTGTTATTCACTCATTTAATTATATCAAATTTGTTTTTTTAGGTCTGGCCTATCAATCACTTTCCAGACCAAGCTATCAACCAAGCATCAAGAGACCTCGTTCGACAACATTCTGGTGCATTCCAGCTTGAACGCATCCTGCAACAGGTAATCCTAGTCACTGATTGATCAATCATGGGTCACATGATATATTATACAAATATACCAGGGGCCCCGTCCTTTACAAAGAGTTACGATTGATCCGATCAATCTCAAGTATATGGAAATCCATCAATGTCGTAATTTTTTCTTTTGGAAATTTGCTCAATGTCCTTTGGAAACAAAGAGCAGCTTACTAAATTGATGATGTGGCCGCATTGTGGTCTAGTGGTTCTGACTCTCGCCTTTCAAACAGAGGGTCGTGGGTTCGAATCCTAGCCATGGCGTGATTTCATTCAAGAAATTTATCCACACTGTGCTGCACTCGACCCAGGTAAGGTGAATGGGTACCCGGCAGGATTAATTCCTTGCATGCACTGAGCGCCTGTGATGGTAGCTCAAGCTAAAGCCGGGGTAATAATAGCAGCGCTTTGTATCCTCTGGCAAAAAGCGCTTTATAAATCCAGCTATTATTATTATTAATTGTCAAGAAAACATTGAATGTATAAAATATACATCATTTTTAGAAAGTATTTAGAACAAACATGTATTTTGGATGTTGCTGCTTTCCAGGCCCCAGATTTGAGAAATTTATGGTAATTTGGGGGGATTTATGGTATAATGCATTGCATTATTTCTCTCTTTTGTTACAAAAAAGTAGCACCAAAATATACGAAGAAATTTGAATGAAATAAATTTGAAAAAATACTGACCCTTATTTTATTTCCCCCTTATTTTGCCTTCACAGCGTCACCAGGTTCGCATTATTCCTGTTGCTGAGTCCATTTGCCAGTGGAAGGACAAGAACTTTTCTTTCTTCGTCTACGGATTTGAACGTAAAGTCCATGCCCCTGATTACCCACAGCAGTGCTGCTGCGGCTGTACCATTTTGTAAAGGGGATGATGCTCCACATGTCGACAGATAACTCTACACATTTAAATTTCCAGTATAAAATTGTCAAAATTCCCAACTGGCCTCATAAATAATCATTTTTCGTAGGCTAGTCTTATATTTGAGAACTGATAACTAAGACATTTGCAGTAGTATTTTCCAAGATATGGTCCAAGTTTGCAGTTGTTTAGGCATCATTTGAATTTGAATCCTCAGTTTGCTGTAATATATAAATTCTTGGCCCTATGCCTTAAATGATACAATAAACTGTAAAATCAAGGGCAACTATATGCCCATGATAAAGATTGTACAAAAATGTATAAATCTCTTGTAAATATCAATTGTATCTCTTAATGTTACATAGCCCTGTTCATTTTTCACATCAACAGTAATATGTGAAGAGTACTGGCTTAGTTTAGATCAGTGACATTCATTATCTGTCATTGAGTGATTACTTTTTACTTAATAATGGCATTGAAAGAAGTGACTTAAAAGGGGTCTGTTCTTTCTTGAGGGTAGTAGCACAGTGGGTGGGCTGTCATAGGCTCTCGTACCAGAATATTGTCTTGGTTACATTAACATTTTGTGAAATTTGGTAAGAGTTACAATGTGGCAGTTCCAGGTATGAATATCTGACCCCTTATTGTGAATAGATTTGAGGAGTTAATGGTTTTCAATAGAGCTTTGCAGTTGGTAATGTGGTTTATAAGACATTGAATCTGACAACTATATGAATATGATCTCTTTGGCATGTCAGATATTAGAACAACAAGAATGAAATTCTTTTCTGTGAGAGTACCAGAGGACCAACAGATTTATGTCCTCACAGAGGGATGTCATGGATAGAATGAATCAATTATCAGGTTATGTTATGTTCATGGAGCTGCTTTGGGATTTTAGGAATATAGGACCATTTCTCAACATCTTCATTTCAACATTGTTCAGTAATAGTCATAATGTAGTGGAGGCATATTTCAAATAATTTTTTTGTAGTACTACTAAAAATACCACCCATTGAAGAGAGGTAAACTCTACTTATAATAGACATATCAGGATGTGATTGTATTTTAGTCTTTCTCAAATATTTATATTTCTTGAAATCCAAACCTTGTTAAACATTCAATAATCTTTATATTAGATAGTGTTTATTGTGCACTTAAATCAGTTTTATTCATACAATGCCATTAGATATAGAATTTTATATATTTTTGCAAAGAATATTCCATTAGATATAGAAATGTGTATAGATTATATACATGTAGATGTGCATTATATTGATATTCAACAGTGTTTAATCAAATACCTTTATTTGAAGAGTTTTACATATTTAACAATTTTGCTCACATTTTTCATACTATTTGTGATTTCATTATGTATTTCATGAACTGATGGATATTGGTTCGTATTTAACAATACAGCTTTTATAATGATTTTTTTTAGAACATTGATTAAAGTCAATTTCCTAAAACTTGTGTTGATATATGATACCATTATAGTAGACCGGCCAAACCTCAAAAAGTGCTCTAGATAAGGATTCGACGGCAAAATTTGTTAATGCTTGGCATCCCAGCTAATAGTCTTGCGGAAATACCCAGGAATAGCGTACGGGCGGATGCCAAGCGCAATTTTGCGTGAAAGTGTAATTTTTAGCGTAAAATCTGAAAGACTGTCGAAAATCACGCATTTTGATATTTTGACGGATTATCATCATATTTTTGATTATCTTTGATATGGAATTGTTTTTATTCAGAGTTTCAAATTATAAGTCTACTAAATATGCATTTCAAATTTGAATATTACACACGCATATATGGCAATATGAAATATAAAATCGTGATTTACTCAAAATAAAGGTTTGTATAAATTATTAATGGTATGTTTGTGTTCCGCATCTCAATTTCGTTAAGATTTAGTGCTAACCGAATAAATACTTAATAATTGTTGTCATGTCACATATAGTAAAAACAAATACTGAAATAAGAGGCAAGATATATATTATTTTATGTTATGTATGCGAAATATAACAATGCACATTTATTTATCAGATGCGCATTTCTGATAAAAAAATAAACAGCGCTCAATATTACATCGATATTGCACATATCAGATATCAGTGCGATACTCGTCATGATATTATATAGGATTATGTTTGCTTTTGTAGAGTTCGATCTTCTTGCTATTTCCACGAATGAATTGGTGCTGAACTTAAATCTACCTGTGGCGATATTCAGAAATAGGTCTGATATTTAATTTGCCGTTACCATGGTAGCATTAACTTTACAGGAATATCTATATCCAAAATCATAGAAAACATACATGTATGAATAAAGCGATTGAATTAGCATTTTTAAACCACTCTGTCAATTTTCAGTGTAATGCTTATTGGATTTTTTTTCTCTTTTCAATCAAATCAATTTTATGTTGGGGTGGACTTGTCCTTTAAAGTTCACATTTAAAGTTCACATTTCATATCTTACAGCTCATTTCATCACAGTGTATTGCCATTTTGGGAAATGCATGCCGTCGCACGACCATTATGACAAACAAATCTAAAGGCTAATGACCAGCGTCCAGCGCATATATTGTAATATATAGATGGTCGTACAACTGCATTTCCAAAAAGGGCATTAGTATGTCCAGGGCTGCCCAGGGTCGGACTGTCCGGCCCCCGTCTTAGACCAGGATATATAACAACATGGACCTGTGATAATAGCAAATGCAAAAACTTTGATGAAGTCAAATGAATTGAATGAAAATTATAATTTGCAATGCAAAAGACCAAATAACATTTATTATTCATACTTTAACATAATAATTATAGCAGCAGGACATTGGAAACAACTGAAATTAATCATAAAAAAACGCCATCCATAGCTCATCGAACCAAAATAACGTATGACCTTGATCATGAGAACTGAAATATGTGCAAAATGTTCGATGATACTTTAATACCCTTATGTTCAAGTGTAATCTTTAACTGGATCAATAGAAATAAAAAGTTATGATGACATTTAAAAAAATACCCCCATATGGCCAAAGTTCAGTGACTCTAAATGACTTTTGAACTTAATCATGTGATCTAAAACTTGTGCAAGACGATCAGTAATACATGAATATTAAATAGTCATTAAAATTAAAGTGTCATTAATTTTTTTTCAATACGTTCAAAGTTATAATGAAATTTTGAAAAATGTAACTTTGGTTAAGATTTCAAGGTTGATATGACGCTGTTATATCAAAACTACCGTCACCTCCACCGGAGAAGTGGCTCCTTTAGTCCTGCTCTGCTATGCCGGCGAGACAAAAAATAGGTACTGCCGTGCAACGGCCATTATTTTTAATATACTTTGATAATCAAATAACTGAAGTAAAATGTAGATTGACAGAGTGGTTTAAAAATGCTAATTCAATCGCTTTATCCATACATGTATGTTTTCTATGATTTTGGATATAGATATTCCTGTAAAATTAATGCTACCATGGTAACGGCATATTAAATATCAGACCTATTTCTGAATATCGCCACAGGTAGATTTAAGTTCAGCACCAATTCATTCGTGGAAATAGCAAGAAGATCGAACTCTACAAAAGCAAACATAATCCTATATAATATCATGACGAGTATCGCACTGATATCTGATATGTGCAATATCGATGTAATATTGAGCGCTGTTTATTTTTTTATCAGAAATGCGCATCTGATAAATAAATGTGCATTGTTATATTTCGCATACATAACATAAAATGATATATATCTTGCATCTTATTTCAGTATTTGTTTTTACTATATGTGACATGACAACAATTATTAAGTATTTATTCGGTTAGCACTAAATCTTAACGAAATTGAGATGCGGAACACAAACATACCATTAATAATTTATACAAACCTTTATTTTGAGTAAATCACGATTTTATATTTCATATTGCCATATATGCGTGTGTAATATTCAAATTTGAAATGCATATTTAGTAGACTTATAATTTGAAACTCTGAATAAAAACAATTCCATATCAAAGATAATCAAAAATATGATGATAATCCGTCAAAATATCAAAATGCGTGATTTTCGACAGTCTTTCAGATTTTACGCTAAAAATTATACTTTCACGCAAAAGTGCACTTGGCATCCGCCCGTACGCTATTCCTCGGTATTTCCGCAAGACTTTTAGCTGGGATGCAAGGAATTGACAAATTGTGCTATCCATTTAAAAACTCGCTTTATTATGGACTTATACATGTAAATAAAAACTCGCTTTAGTATGTACTTATACATGTAATTATGTACATAATGTACGGTATTTTCAATTTTTCTTTCAAAATGCGCACCTGGTAAAATGCACATTGTCTCCTTTCGGATAACATAAAATGAGATATCTACCATCTTACTTGAAAATTCTTTTAATATTTGTGGCACTAGGACATTTACTATACATTCGATGGATAAAGGCATTTAAATCGAAGAATTTATGTTGCGTAAAAAAACTTCAAACTATTGATAGTTTTCACAAACTTTTATTTCGAGGAAATCGCGGTTTTATGTTTCCCTGTGCCATATGTGTGTGTGTAATATTCAAATTTGAAATGCATATTTAGTAGACTTATAATTTGAAATTCTGAATAAAAATAATTTCATATCAAAGATAATCAAAGATATGATGATAATCCGTCAAAATATCAAAATGCGTGATTTTCGACAGTCTTTCAGATTTTACGCTAAAAATTACACTTACACGCAAAATTGCGCTTGGCATCCGCCCGTACGCTATTCCTGGGTATTTTTGCAAAACTTTTAGCTGGAATGCCAAGCATTAGCAAGCATTAACAAATTTTGCCGTTCAAAGTATAAAAAATCGTTTTGGCCGGTCTACTAATTAAGTTTGTACTAAATAGGTTGCTGTTTTATTCCATAGCCATTCCCAATCATATTGTACCATCCAGTTTTCCTGATTGTAAGTATGAAATTGTTCAATATGTATCAATATGTAGAAAACAAATGTTTTCAAGATTGAAAAGGACAAAGAGAGATGTTAATCAAAGCTAAAAAGTAGATTTAGTGCATTTGTGCGTAATGTTTATTAGGTTAAGAGTTCAAATTCTCATTCCTTGTCATTTTGGCATATTCTTTACTCCCTGGTTTTGAATTTTTTTTATTTTTTTTTACATACAGCAACATATTTAATTGATAATGAAAAGATGACATAATCTAATTAATTAGAACTATTGTTCCAACTGTTGTATTGTGCTATCAGTTTTGCTTTTTCCAATTGCTATTCTTCAATTCATATTTTACATACAATATATACATGTACATACAGCAACTCGATTTTCTATGATGTATCCTGTGCCTGTGTTGCATTCACTCAAGGTTGCTGTAAAAAAAATCTTCATCTTTGTGTATTACTCTTTGCCTTTTGCTTTCAAATAACATGCCTTATTTTTTCAATCAGTACTAGATTATAGTTTTCTGAATATATTGCAAAAGTACAATAAATAGAATGAGTGTAATCATGTTAAACCTGTATATACATTGCGTGTATGTTTCATTAGAATGCAGACGAAACCTTAATGTCTAATTTGTTATTTGGACATTGTTTTTTTTTCATGAAATTCAAAGAATCATTGAAACTCTGGTAACTTATACTTCTCTTGCTATTATTTTTGGCAAAAAAATTACTCTATTGATTGAAAATAAGCCATTTATAAATCTTTTATTGTTATCCCTTTTGAATAAAGGCATTCTTAGTGTTATGTTAACTGTTGTATTCTGTTTTTCCCTGTATCATCCTTGATCATGTAACAGTATTATCATGAACAGCTGATTTAGGAGATGTTTTATTGTTTTCTGCTTTAAGATGTGGTAACGATCTCAAAATGAGTTCGAACAGAATCCAACAAAATGACCACCCAACTGTTTGTATATATAAATGAAAAATATGTGCCTAATGACTCTGGAAGAAATTGTGTAATTGCTGAGAAATTAGCAAAATAGGCATGGAATTCCATCAAATGTCAGGTATTTTTTTCCACACAATGATAATACATTGCCACAAATTTGCTGTTTTGTGTTGGTGATGTTCAGAATTATAGGTTTTCAGCCAAGATTTTATGATTTGACAAAGATAAATTAATTTCAACGTACCAGGTGTAGGTTTGTGATAATATGGTGACAATTAACTTTGTAAAGACTTTCTCGAGAAATAATTGATCGCTTTAAGAAGACAGTGTGATAACATTAGCTTCTATCATTCTTGAAATCTATCAAATTTTGATGATGGAAGTGTTCATTTGTGATTTTGAAGAATATCTGAATGATTCCAAAATATAAATACATGTATCATTCATGTTTTCTGCAGTCTAACTTTATTCATACAATGCCATAGCAGTTGCACATTATAGGCTTGGCAAGGTACAAGTGACTTGACTTTAAAAACCCAGTTGATCAGATAAAAAATAATTTTTTACCTTCATGAAGGCCAATTAACAGTTAGAATCTATGATCATATAGTTGCTAGGACAGTCTGTGTTAACTCTATAAATCTTGCCTTTTTCATTGCAAGCCAGAATCGTGTTTAATGCAAGCAATGCTTCTAATTGTTCCATAATGATAATTTGGGTAGTACTTTCATGAATAGAATGCTTAAATACAATTTTCATGAAAGTGTACATTTGTTTGTATTCTTTTTTTTCTTTATCTCTATAGATGTGCTTTTGATCTGCCATAATCGCCCCCCCCACCCACATCTTCCACACCTCCTCAACTGCAGAAGATATTTGTTACATTATGTATGTTTTCTGTCTGACATTTTCTCTCTATTTTTTTTAACCCCACCCCTTTTCATCCTTTTGTGAATATGTAATCAAGGACCTATGAATTACACTTTATGCCTATTACCCTATTTATAAATGGTTGAAATTAATGGAATATGATCAAGGATAGAAACATTTCCATCCTTTTACTCCCTAACATAATCTTCAAAAGTGATATCCAAAGTGACAATGTCCAGATATACACTCACCTGATGCATCAGTGAAAATTACATCTCGGCTTTAATGCTAAAACTTGAAAAATGAGATTTGACCCGATCTCTGGAACATTCAGTTATTGAGTCATGAAAGATGTATGGTGTATACTTATGGTATTGATAAAAAAATACAAATCCAGGGAATTTCTTTTTCATGATCTTGTGACTTCTGAATATTAGCCCTCGAAATCGGGTTACCCTTTTTCAGAAACACTTAAAAAATTCACATTGAATAACGAAAATGGATGCCTCATGAGATGGCCTTGGTGTAGAGCAACGTAATTTAGCAAAAACTAGTTTTGTTTTTCTCTATTTGATCTCCTAGGATTTTATCATACATTAATTAAAAGACTAAATTATATATCATTAGTTTTGTATTTTTTTTGGGGGGTCTTTTTCTTTCCTATACCGTTATATGCTATGGTAAAACTGGAAACCTCAATGTAATGTTTTAAACTACAGATGGCGCTATACCATAATGCTTCCACAGAGATACGATCTTACGTATACGTAAGCTCCCGAAGGGAGCTAGAGAGGTAACTCTTTTCGCGCGTTTTCTTTTCCCATAGGTTTTGTACACAGCCAACATGGCTGCCTGCGGACAATTTGAAGGTTGATTTTGGAGGGTCAATGTTTAATTCATGAAATGACGTCAAATTACGCAAAATACACTTCCATGATTGGCTAAGACGCTAATGTTTTATTCATATCTTATGAATTAAACGCGTTTTTTCCTTCCCACAATTCCCCACGAGATCTGTGCGAAGTGTTGTTCTTTTGGACTGTGCGAATTTCCAGTTTCTACAACGAAATAGCTCGACTAATCATCTGTTTATAGAATTTATGTTCGAAATCGTGACTTTTGAGTGAACTTCATTGGAGCAGAAAATCTTGGAGGGAACATCAATAATAATCTACTGACATTTCATGAGAATAAAAGTAAGTTACGTTAATTTTCATGTTTTGATCTCACTTGCAATGGTGATGTGTTTGCCGGGGTTCGGGGCCTATCCCGTATTACTTTACTACGTAAACCTCCATTTCCATACACTCGACTCCCATGTCTTTTGCCTGACTTCCAAATAAATCATCTGTCATTTGAGTTTCTAAAAAAATAGGCCTAACTTACCATTTGTCGTAGATCTAGACCTTCATCGGAATCCTTCATGTAGGCAAAAAGTAAACCTGTATTTCAGTTTTATTGTCAATTATCAGGGGTAGATGTGGACTTGTTTCCGACCTCCTGTTTTAGTAACGAGAAAATCAGAAACTGTCGATTTTGGTTAGAGCGGGATCCGGTCTCGATATCGCCGGTGCTAGCCGGCTAGCGAGATTGTCGATGTAGTCATGGGGTATGTAAATAGCGGGGACGGACTAGGCCCAAACTTGAATCAAGCTAGAAAGTTGAAGTTTAGGTCTAGTCCGTCCACGCTATTTCATCTTCATATGAATAAGTATAATTCTCAGCAGCTTCTTATATTCAAAAACTTTTTACTTCAGAGTAATCATGAATAAAATCCAATTGATTTAGTGTTAGATTTGAATGAAATGTCTTAGACGCAAATCAAGTTTCCATTTGAACAGGATGCCCTGGGCCTGGCCTGGGGTGGTATTCTGAAAAGTTCTTAGTGTTTACTTCATTCAAATGTGTTGTGATTCTTTAGTTATATACAGGACCAGTATAGACCAGGTCCTGATTCAGCTATACAGCTGGAGCAATATTGGTTGGAATCATTTTACTTTAATAAACAGTTTGGTACCTGGTGGGTGTTTCATAAAGCTGTTCGTAAGTTAAGGGCGACTTTAAGAACGACTGGTGATCCTTTCTTGTGGAAGATGGTACATTCATGGGCAATGGTCAAGCGCGTAAGAAAGGTTCACCAGTCGTTCTTAAAGTTGCTCTTAAGTTGCGAACAGCTTTATGAAACGGTCCCCTGGTAACATGCGTATGCTTCTCTGTGAAACTTTATGATAGAGAGAGAGATTGAAGTTTTTGGACCAACCAGATAATTAATTTTGGAATATTCATAGGCCAATGATATAAGCAGCTTGAAATTTTTGAAATATTGTTTAAGAAGAGTAGTTATTGGGTTAGTTTATTTATCTCAAATTGATAACTCGTACTCTCAAACTTTAAAAAAAAATGTTTATTGCAGATCCAATAGGACCAAGATTTTAGCAGTTCACACCCGGTCAGAGGGACAAAATTGAGAACCATGCAGATCGGCAAGTGTGGGTTACACTCTAATGAGGAACAGGATATCTGAATTGGAAAATTGCAAGGTATGCTTGTTGTTTTAATAATAATACAGGCTGTATCTAAGCTAAAGTCTAAATCTAAATGAATAAATATTCCCTCTTTTGGGGGGAGGGGGTATGGATAATTGAGCTGAATCAAGATAAGATATCATGTACAATTAAAGCTCCATTGATAGTTAATTTGCTTGAATTCAGATTCACCAGTATTTCCATTTTCACCAACCATACCTTCTGTCTATTTACATGTACATAAAAACATGGTATTAACAGTTATCTGATAAATATTTGAACTAATTTGGACTCTTTATTATCAAAACATACTGTAAATAGTTATATTGATATATCAATTTATCTGGATGTAGGACAAAAGTGACAAAAGTATTAAATAGAGTTTAAATCTTCTTAATAAAACTGGACTAGATGAGTAAAAATAATTTACATCAGCAGCTCATTTTGTTCTTTCTCTATTTTTTACAATGCAGGTTTCCCACTGCCCAAGCTGTATTAGTACTGGTATCACAACAAGTACCAAGATGGAAGATATATGAAGGCCAAGCTAATAAGTAGTTACTTCAAATTAATATGAATAGATATATCAACAAAGCATTGAATGTTCTTTAAACTGCACATCTGTAGAAAAGAGTTAGGTTCATCAGCGGGCAATGACATTAAAGTATACAAAATTTCACACAAAATACAAGAAAGAAATATTTTTTTTCCAATGGGCAAATGTATCACCTTTTATTAATATTTAATATGTCTACTAGTTCTTAGAAGTTTTTGTGAAATTAAATATAATTTCCAGTTTAAAGGACTAGACAAAAATTTATTTTGAAATGAAAATCATGCGTACATAAATGTTAATAAAGGTGATCAGAGGATTAAGAAATAATTTTAGTATCACTCCTGGACCTCATTCCATAAACAAGTTATTACTATTGTAATCTTGTCACTATGACAATTACCATGGTAACAGAGCTGAGCAAGAAATCAAGGTCTTTATGGTAGCTGCAATGGGCTTGGACAAAGCTAACATAATTGCAAGTTGTCATATAATGGCTCAATAATTATGTAGGGAGATTAAATTGCATTTATTGTTATCTTACTCAAAGTTTTGAAATGGGTTTCCTCTGCAAAAATATATAAAAAGACCATATTTTTGAAAATAGATTGAATTCTACCCACAGCGACAGTAGACAATATCAAATTTTGTTAGTGATTCACTGACTTGGAAAGGCACTGTTTAGGGAGATTCTTGAATTATGCCCCCCCCCTTTTTTTATGTGGAGTGCTCTCACATTAGTAGAATATTTCTTGTCAGGAAATTTGGAAGGAATTTACCCCTTTTTTGAGTGACAAACTTGTGTGGAAAGAATAAACAGAATATTTCAGATTTTTATGCTCTTTTTATGAAATCTTGGATGCATCCCTCATATTAATTATTAGGCTCATCAACATCTTTTGAGTGAAATTTTAATAAACATTGTATATTTTGACTTAAGTGTAGAAAATGTACTAAATCCTTTATTTTTTTAAAATCTAATTTAATGCTTGTAGACTCTAGTTATGTTATTTTCAATGTTTCAGAAAATGGATTTCTTAATAAACATGTTGATTTTGAATTAAATTATCTGATCTTGGTCATTTTCATTTATTAATCACCAATTTGTGATGATGTAGTGCTACCAAAATTTTTTATGCACAAATGGCACAAGATGTTGCACCTTGTACTCAAATGTGATACTACTGTGACATCATGAGAGCAAACAGCAGTTAATCAAAATATTCTTCAAGAGAACTAAGGATAAGAGTGGGAAAGTATGTAAAATGACAGAATTATTTGCCTTTATGCATATATTTGTGTGTGTCAGTTTCTGAGAGAGAAAGAAAAGGACAGAGAAGGGGCAGGAGATGGGGGCAGCTAGAGAAAGTTGTTTGTTTTAGAAGAAGCAATTTATAAGACCTTACTGTTCATGATGGGTATACGGGGAGGGGAATTATTTCTACAAAATTTGGAACATGTATTTAATGTATTTTTCTTTCCATATAAGAATTATACCAGATTCATTTCCAGTTGAAAATAAAAAATAAGTATCCTATAGCCTACGATCGGTTTGCTCTCCTGCCTAGATAGTTTTGAGAATCCCCCTAAAATATTGTACCTAGGTCATGGTTATTGATATGATAATGACATAGAAGTCGCCATTTAAAATTAAGTGCTCCCGACTGCTATTCATAATAGGACCTATATTGGGGACTACAATAATTATGTAAAAGTATTTGATTTGTTCTTATTATTTTTTAAAATTATGAAATAAAGTTTCATTTTGTTTTCTGTAATCAAAAATAAAAAGAAAAGAGTTTGGTTGCAAAAGGAGTTAGGTCCACTTTTTACCATTCCGAGAAAATCCATGTTTTTTATTCTCACCTATTGCATTACTCAACTAAATTGTCATGTACTAGCCTATCATGTGAACATAAAATTGGCCGGGTATAAAAGAAATCTACCTGTTTTCAATTTTTTTCTATATATTCTTTAAAACATTATCATTTTGGACCTAAAGCCTTTTGCAACTATACTGAAATGAATCCAATCAATTTTGATTTAAAAAGTGATTTTTCTTTGCCACTTTTATTCACGTTTTCATGTGAATTTCACATTTTCTTTGGTACCATCTTATAGAGCTACTAAAAATCTATACATTGCGAAAAAAAAATCAAATTTGATGAAAAATGGACCTAACCCCTTTTGCAAGTGAGCTCTTCAAATAAGGGCTTCAGAAACATAAAGAGATGCCATCGTAATGACATTCAACCATTATTGTCAACCGAGGAACACTTACACAATTTAAGGGAAAAATATTATGGCAACATTTTCTTTGGGATCTTCTTCTGTAATGGTAATAGTGAATGTAATTAGTAGAAAGAAAATTATATGAAGAGGGCAAATCAAGCTCAATTAAATTCCCTCCCATAAAGTTTCCAGTTGTTGCAGCTAAAATAAATCAAAGGTGCAGTAATAATCGTGACAGGCAAGATCAAATAGATCAATAAAAATAAGATTTTATTTACATGTACTTAAGAATGAATGAGTGTAATGATGTTATAATCACAAACGATATTAAATCAGTTCGCGCATTATGCTAATTGTGACCAAATGCTCATTTACATATTTTTACGCTTTGCGCGAAGGACGTTAAATGGCCACGCCTCCATTTCGCTGGTGTACCAAAGCAGTGGCGGTGTCCATAGGCTTGTACATGTAAAATGGGAGCAGTGTGCACTTTTGACCCTCCAAAATTTTCTTCAATTCTGACCGGATGCAGAAGCGGAGTTTCCACCCCCTGAATGCTTCACAGAGAAGGCTTTTTTTAATAAGATAGCAAACTCGATAACACTGAAACAATACACGCGTTATTTCATGATTCAGAGTGAATATGTTTATTGCAAACCACAACGCGTTAAAATCTGAAGAGTAATTTTTACAAGAGAAAAGGACTCAACTCAAATATTGATAATTTCAGTAATAACAATGATAACAAAACAATAATGATATTGATAATTCTAATAATGTAAAAAAATGATACTACTATACTACTTATGATAATACTAATAAGTAAAAGAAGAAAAATTATTACAACAACAACAATGATAGTAATAATAATACCAATAATGATAATAACTGCCATGTACAAAATATCTTATTAAGGAAAATACATCATGCATTACACAAGTGCCAAATTCTGTGAATCAAGCAAATTAAAGTAAGGAGAAAAAAGAAACACATAGTATAAAGCAATTCTACATGTCAGTAAAAATACAAAAAGATAATTTCTTATTATAAAAACCAAAAAATATATCATGAAAAGAAGAACTATCATATTGCATTTTATTAGTACATGAACAACAATACATGCTCATTGTAAATTTCATCATTCTAATTAAATCATAACTCTCTCCTACATATTAACAAAGTTAAGTATATACCTCTGTGACACCAACAGCAAATAACCAAAGAATCTTCCTGTAGACATAACTAATTATGATTCACATTTGACTTATAAACAAGAGATAATGCTAATTTTATTTTTGCAACACTGCTAAACACTTGGCGATATATTAGCCATGACGATAATTAGAAGCAAAGTATTTTCTTCAGAACAAACAAATAAACTTAAAACTACTGTGACACAGCTAATGAGCTCCTTTTTCATATATGAAAATTGTATACACTATTTAGCTATTAATTTTATATCCAAAAGTTCTAAAACACTTGACCAGAAGCAAGGAAACCTTAGAAACATTTTGGTTACAGAGTTATGAACGGTCGAGGAATTAAATATATATATATATCAACTTTTTCTCATTTATTAAAAGGAAAAATTGCACAAATTATATTACTAGTACTTTGACTTTTAATGAACATAATCATGATAATATTGATGACGATGATTATTTTTTTAAAGAAGTACACACCTAGTTACCAATGATGCATATAGCATTTCCATTTATTTGAATGGAGGATAAAAGAGCAATGTCGATTAAATTCCTTGCTCACGGGCATAGGTGCCGCGGCCGGGGATCGAACCCCGGACTATAGCCAGGTGCCTACTCGGCCACGGCACCTCCACGAATAATGATAGAGAGATAGATAGATAATGACAGTAATAATGAGAATAAATTCATGATAAGAATACTATTATCGGTGAGTCCGATGATAAATAATTTACTGAAATTATATGAACAAAATTTAGGAATTTCTAAAGAAATATACCTTGTCATATTTGCAATTTAATTTGTTATAACGCTTTATACATCGCATCGTGATCATCCCCTTTGATGTTTATCTATTCAGATTGTCTCATCCCCCAAAAAACTGTAAGACATGTGTGCTGTGTGAATTATTACGTTCAAATTGATATCGTTTGTTTTGAATTGGATTGAAAGTCTCATTAAAGGTTTAAAATAAAGAAGGATTAAACTAATAGGAGTTTTCACTCAGGCATAGATTTGATTTGAATAAATAGAGAAACCAATCAAAATAATGTTTGTTTTTTAAAATCGAAGTTAACATGACAATTTTTTTTTTAGTTTGTGAATTAATTGCGATATATTTTCAAATAATATATATTATGCATGCATTATGGGCTTGTATAGGCAATCATCATTTTTTTTCCCATCTATGTTTGGTGAAATATTCAGAGCTTTCTTGACTTTTATTCTCTCTCCATTTAAATTTAATTCTAGTAGGATGAACTACGCAGACTTTACAAAATTAGGAACTAAAAATAAAATCTATAATTACAACAAGATTTGGGTAAAGAAATACAGTTAAAGAGTTACATCTGTAAAAAGTATATGATTTTTTTTTATTCAAAAAGGGGCTAAAGCAACTTTTGGTGTACTTCTGTAAATAATTATCATTTTTTCAATTCACAATTTTCCCTTACCCACAGCTGTTTCATTTTGATATGCGATAGTGCTATCATCTTAGATTAATTAAATCATGCATTGAAATGTATTTTAAAGAAATTTTTGAAATTATATTTTCATGGATTTTGCTCCTTTTTGAATCAAACTTTAGTTGCATGTCCATTTTTTCCAATATAAACATGCCTACTATTGTAAATTGAACACGAAACACAAAAATATTGCTAGAAGGGTACATTTTACATCATATCTGATGTTTATCCATTGGACATTTTTAAAAGGAACGAAATCTATATTTTTATCTTTTATAAGGACGGTGACTTTTCGATGTTGAAGAAGCTAAATCCAATATTCATAAAAATAGTAAAAGTATGTTATTTTCTTAAAAATTTAGACAGATTGTGTAAACTTGTATTCACGACATGAACATAACAATTTGAATTCATAACTTAATGTAGAATAGTTAGATTAACCAATTATAAATGACCGCGTAGTGGATTTAGCTCCTTTTAGAATAAAACTCAAATTTGCAATAATTCTTTTACCAATCTCCCCCCGAGTCATACTCAGCATTTTGGAATAGCGCCATCTCTTGTTTCAAACACTATAGTGTAGCGTGGAGCGCTTGTCTTTCCGTTTATTTTCACGGTAAATGAATTTTGTTTCAGTGAATAGGTTTAGCGCCATCTTCTGTTTGAAACATTATAGTAATGAAGACATTACGAGACTTCGTGCTAAGAATTAAAAAGAAATAAATAACAAAAGCGAGATGGAAATCGCCTATGGTAATGAAAGACCATACACATGAAATATCTGATCTTATGCAGATCTGTCATTATTGCCTAAAAATATACATAATTTTTTTACAAATATTTCTCATTAACTGTATTTCGAATAATACAAAAATTTATACAGATTATTATTCACTTTTATAGATTTGCTTGCACTCTCTTCTTAAAGGGAAAGTTGACCCGGACAGAAAGATTGTTCTGAAAAAAAAATAGAAAAACTGTTGTTGAAGGTTTGAGCAAACTCTATTAAAGAATAAGGAATTTATTAGAATGGTATTTTTTTCAATTTGTGACGTCACACGCAAGCAGCTGCCCCATATAAAATGCATAAATTTATTATTTGTTTTTATGATTCACGGTGAATATATATGTATATTTGTTTTTATTTAAGGAGCAGATGTTGAATGCTTTGTCTGTTTATTTACTAATATATATTCATGTTTTGTGGTGACAAAATTACATTTCTTGGATTTTCACCAAATCAAAGGTACCACCCCCTGGAAATCAATCCTGTATGCTTATAAGTAGAAGTTTAACCAAGATCACCTTCAATTTGTAGGGAACCCCCTCCCCCTTTTTTTTTCTTAACAGTTTTTTTCCTGAGCCAAAGCACTTTCATTTAGAAGTGAACCCCCTTTTATTTGTTTGTCTCATGATTCTTCAAAATTAGCATCCCCAGTTGAAAATCGTTCCCACAGACCTCCTTGCATCTACGTGAACCAGCACTCTATTACAACATAATAATGATAGGTTTTGACATGTTTCGATTTATGTTCTGGTCCGGGGTTCTGGTATTAATTTATCGTGTTTAAATTTCTTTTTTCGCATGTGTACTATGTGGAGGGCTCCATTGGAAAGCATTTATTTTTCTCAACTTAAAAAGACTTTTCTCCAACGTTTCAATAAATTGTATTAAATAAAACATGAAGAAAAGGATAAATTTATAATTGTTAGAGACAACCCACCCTCAGGAAGAGAGAAAATAGTGAAGACACAAAAGGTTACCGTCACGATATAAATACTGAGGAATATTAGATCTTTCGATCCTTGTCATCAGAAGTAAGGCAATGGAGCGTGGAGACTCTCTCACGTAGGAAAAAGATGCACATTTAAAAAAAAAAAAAAAAACAGTACACTAACGGGGGGGGGGGGGCATGCCGCATGAGATTCCTAAGAGGAGAATCAATTACATTCAACCCTTTCCTGCCTATTTCTAACTCCAAGAAGAAATACACACACACATCAGTGGTGTACAGATGTAGGGCTTGGAGGGGCACTTGCCCCCCCCAAAAAAAATATCATAGAAAGAAAAAGGGGAAAAAGAAAAGAAAAAGAAAGGGAGAAGGGCGACATAAGTTTTGAATATTAGGGCCTATGTCAAAATGTATGATAAGATTGGATTAAAATTATCAACATTTTTGTGTGCTCGCAACTTTTTAGTCAATCTTTGGTGGATACGACATATCTGGTCCTCTCAAAAGTTTTGGCTCATTACTCCACTGCCACAAACACACAAACAGCTTCAACAACAAGAAAAACAACTACAAACTAACATCACAACAGGATAATTTCCTTTTGGCCACATTCAAATAATTTTTGAACAAAACGGCACCCCCCAAAAAAAAAACTAAATAGAGGGGCCGCGCGAGGAACCCTTCTTTATTACAGTTAATGTGCACAAAAACATGAAATTGACCCCATCTAATTTTGATTTTATGTAGGCCTATTTGTGTGCGCCCCCCCCCCCCATTTTCATAATAATTTCGCAGCCCCTAAAGGCTAAAATAATGCACCAACTCTTCATGAGATTTATATATGTAAAAAAAAGTTAAGATAACAGATATCTTGATATCCAATTGTATTTCTTAATTTCTTTTCCTTTGAAATATGTTCTAGCGTTAGACATAGAGGTTGATAAAATAAAGCATATTTTTACTACCCACCTCGAGAGCTTTGTGATTCTACATGTACTTTAGGTAACAAAAAGTAAAATACATGTAGCAGACGACAAGCATCTATCGCATCGCATCGCAACATCGCGTTACATGCTTTCTATTGATTGCCGGGATTCGGAATCCGTTGGCTTGCCGTCATCTTGTGCATCTCGTAAGTAGTATTTTCGGTATAGATCTAGGCCTACTGTTAAAAATTTGAACACATGCAAACGTATTTACATTAGACCAATGAATGTAACTTATTCTCACACATTTTTTGAAATATTCTATTAAAAAATCGAATATTTTGTGTTATGAGTGGCAAGTTCCGTATGTGGACACTGATTGAGGAGGAGGACAATACTATGATCTCCAAGTGCGAACTCTTTTGCATGCGAGTGAGTTTGCGACATCACGATTTTGTGATACGTAACGTATGGCAGTGATCCTATTGCCGGACACCCTTGTTATTTCAGTGCTTTAAAAATGACATCTAGAGGAAATACATTCAAGAGAATTTTCCACTTGCTATTCCAAATATTGTGAAAATTATTAATATAATAAATTGATTTCATATTTATTGACTGTTTTCTTGACTTTGTCTTTGTATCGCATTTGCCGCATATGATTATGATATGGTAGGGCCTACCCCTCCACGAAAAACAATTATTTTCATGCTCGACAAATTAGGCCTAGATGCTAGAGTCTACATCATGATTTCGGACGCGCGCTGGATGGGTAAAGATATTATTAATTATAATGATGTAAGAAAGAATTGGTGTGAATCAAATTCTAACTTAAAGATTTGTTTGTTTTTTTATATCGAATCTGACTCTGAGCAGATGTTGGTAATAAATTTGTGTTTGCTATCTAACGTTAGACGTAGATTAGGCCCTAATTTTATTTTTGACTGCATATGTTCCATACCCCCATGGCACTTTCCAAAATTGTGCACGTTGGTATCATGACGCTCATCAAATTCTATGATCTATCGATACGCTGTTGATCCAGAGATGCCAAGTTCAAAGACTGCGTGAGATTTTCTGTGAATCTGAGTGAGATCACAGACATTGTGTACAATGTATATGGGGATAGGCTGTGATAGTTGCGTGAGACAGAGATTTGAGGGGATGAACAAGAGTCCAAAATGCTTGAATCTCACGCATAATGCGTGAGACTTGGTAGCTCTGTTGATCGTCGACGACTCTAATCACGGTAAAACTCGCGCATGGGGTACCTTGACTTGAGAACCACTCAAGGGTTCATTACATGCCGCCGCGCACAGAAAAATCAAGTCATAGAAGTCGTGTGTTATGGACACTAGAAGTGGGATCGCAGCTCGCGCGACCCAATAGTTAGAAATCCACTGCCAAACGCAGTTCATGGTGCAAGGTTAGTATAGTTAAAGTTAGAGAACGAGATTGAAATTTGGTGAATCAGGCCCATATTTCCATTAGAAAATATATCAATTGTTAATGCAAAACTATGTCAGATATTTTATGATATTTTAAGCATTTTCTGTCATTTTAGAGATAAATAGATCTAAGGTAAAAGTTGACTTTTTTTTTACTTGTTTTTGCATTCTGGTTCTATGTATTGCTCTGAGTTTGAAATCGAACTGCGGAAGTCATATGATATGAAATTGTTTTTGTACGCAGTAATATGCGCATCCAGAATCATGATATTGTCTGTTAAAGAGAAATTCCAGTAATTGCAGTAAACATTGATTTCATGAGAAAGTCTGTAAAACCAGGCTTAATTGTCAGTATATCATCGAGGATCTAGATCTGGTACATTTACATAAACTGAACTTTGTGAAATCTACGCTGAAAAATGTTCACACTGAAGATCACCAACACAGATAGGCACACGTGGGACAGTGTATTAATATTGCTGGAATAAAGACCCGACGGAAGTGACCGAATCCGCGCTTATTATGCTTATTTCTCAGCAATTACACAATTTCTTCCAGAATCCTTTGGCACATATTTTTTATTCATACAAACAGACACTTAGGTGGTCATTATATTAGATTCTGTCAAAAGTCATTTTGGGATCGTTACCAAAACTGGAATTTATCTTTAATAATACAATATGCGACTACATGTATACATGTCGATGTCCTAACTGGTCATGAGCTAAATTTCACAGCCATGGTTTAGATCTATCATCTAACCTTACAGCTCATCAGTGTGGGAGATAGTATGGTACTAGATCTAGCCCAAATCCTGGTTTCGAACACCACAGCTCATTAATTTGTATGCGCGCACATCCAAGACAGTCCCGGGAAGACAGTCTAGAATCTATGAGAGCTGGAGCCTGGTGGAGGTGGAAATAGGCAGGGAACCAACAGCGTCCCATGTATAGCATTGCTGTATGAAGTGAATAGTGGTTGCCTATTTCATGATATTGATAATGCCATATAGATCTAGACCTCTAGATCTATACCCAGTTGTGTGCCTGCGCAGTTTTTGTGTCTGGACATTCTATTTCAAACAGCCATTTGGAAAAGTTAACAAGCCAAATTAGTCTAGCCTAGATCTAAGGCCTAACTTGTTTGGCCTAGTTCTATAGATCTAACGTTATATCTAGACCCTAGTAGGCCTGATTACTTTATTAATATTTCAAAGAGTTGGGCAATAGACTTAGAGAACAATAATGAAGATTTTTTTTTTTTTTTTTTTTTTTTAATTATGTGTTTTATTGGTATTCAAAATCACATATAATCACAATATTTACAGGTAATTGGAATGATTTGAAACAGTTCAAAAGCAGTAAAATCACAAAACAAAGATGAAATAAAAAAAATAAATGGAAAAAAATAAAAAGGGTGACATAAATCAAAATAAAACATTGGACGATACAGGTTACTCTAAAGGGAATACACATCGAGATAAATTTACATGTATAATCAATTGTAGCATATTACTCTGTGCATTGTACAAGTCTCAATTTAAGATACAAAAACAAATAGAATGGAAAAGGGGGAACTACCTGTATCTAAAATAAAAATCATATATCAAATCGCCACTTCTTAAAGTGTACAGTGAGTTTGTTTCTTTTCTTGGCTAGGTGATGCTCAATTTCCTTTTGTTTCTTCACAAAACTTTTAAATAAATCCACATTTGGTAAGGTGTTCTTGAATTTACAAATATAAATATAATATTTGGCCAATAGTAAAAGGTAAGTAACAAATCTATCCGTTGATACACCAAACAATTTTTGAAAATTAGTGAGATTGAAATCTGAAATATGTTTTTTTATCGTAGTCAATAGAAGATTCCAAATTGGGGTAACCTTATCACAGTCACAGAACAGATGAATTATTGATTCCTCTTCATTATCACAAAATGTACAGTTTGGTAAATCTTTCCTTTTGATTTTATACAGAAATGCATTTAGAGCTATAGTATTATGAAAAATCTTAAAGTAAAAGGAACAGAGTTTAGTATCGATAGTACAAAAGAAATTGGCTTTATGTACCTTTTCCCACAAAGTGGGTACAGGGATTGATAGGCATTCATTCCAGTAGTTGTACCGTCTATCTGGAAGATATTGCACATTCAAAATTTTATAGGCATAACATGGTACTTTTTTCGCAGTAATCAGTTTAGTAATCAAAATATCATGAACGTGTACATTAGTCAAAACTGTTCTATTAAACCACTCCATTGGAATATTTTTCATTAAAAAATTGTATTTTCTCCTATCAGACACAGGAATATCAAAATCTAAAATAAGTTCTTCAAACAATAATGAAGATGATTGCAACTGATAAGGAGGCAGGGTATCTCAGTCGGTCAGAGCGCCTGTTTGGATAAGATTGTAGATCTCAACGTGAGGGGTTTGAGTCCCGCTCATGCTGAAACACATAACAAAAATCTGATGCTTTAGTATTCTGTGTAAGCGTGCCTCACCACTCTA
The DNA here is from genome assembly GCF_018143015.1 of Lytechinus variegatus. Lineage (NCBI taxonomy): Eukaryota > Metazoa > Echinodermata > Echinoidea > Temnopleuroida > Toxopneustidae > Lytechinus > Lytechinus variegatus. The sequence goes on along the minus strand of NC_054742.1, from coordinate 37,412,814 downwards.
TTCAGTATAGGCGTGAATGCAGTTGGAAAACACTCCGTCCATCTTAAAGGATGCAAATGTTAGTCCCATGTATATGAGAGTCACAATCTATGCACATTAAACCAATACATTATTCGTCAAATAGTAGCGTGTTCACCCGGTGTATTGCACCTGCCAGTCCCGGCAAAAATCTTCTGGTCAATCCAATTTTGACGTTCAATTGCCATAATAATCAATATAGTGATTGTGGGTATTAACGGAACGACAAGACAAGACAACTATTGAATTCATATATTTTGTATAATCCAAAGACAAAAAGAAGGGTTCAAAATTTTAGATGTCCAGACACCCCACCCCCATCCTCCTATTACCTCAGGTGATTATTCGTGCATGATGCGCTACATGAATCATACAGTAGAAATAGGACCATCGATTCTGATCATGGCCATGCCTGCGCACCTTATGCTTGAAAATTATCTAGAGATTTTATTTCTATTCCACCAAAAATTTCAGTTGATAATGTTCCTTATCAAGGCTTAGGTATTGTTGCAACGAGCTTGACTGACAATATCATGTCACCATGTGAGAACAAGGTTACATAGTGACAAATAATGTTTGCAATTGTATATTTGCTGATTGCATCTAAATATTGATTTAGGGCCTATTTGACAATGACCCCTTATAGTTGAATCAAATAGGATACAATAATTATGATATGATTCCACATATTCAGAGAAGAATCAAACTGTTAATAAGAATCAGAATGAGAATAAACATAAATTCCTTCATATTTCATATGATGAGATACAAAATAAAAAGTTAAATTGACATCATCAACTCTCTCAATTAATTTTAATATCTGCTGTATGTGTGAAAATATATGAAACTTTAAAATGTTATAACCTATGATCTTAGTTTGTTGAGTGTTCATTTAATTTTTCTCTTTCTATCTAATCAACTCTTTTGGGACCTCCCCTTTTACACTCAAAATTTCACTGCTGTTTTTGTTATTATTTTTCATTTTTGGTTGTTGTATTTTGCATAAGATTTAGGATAGTTTGTCATGAGTCATGGCAGCCCTTTAATGCATATATTTAAACATCAACATCAAACAACATTTTCAATCATGATTACCCATGTGTATCACTGAGTATATACACACCATCTGTTCATTGTGAATGGGAGTACTTCAAATTTCAGGGATAGACCACAGGCGGTTTCAAACCGCCTCGATCACAAGAATCCCTGTTAAATTACGAGAACTTTTTAAGGCTAAAAAATACCCGTTAATTATTCCTGCATTCATACCGCCCCGAAACACATCCTTCGGGATAAGTTCCCGAAGTTACGAGCATGCGCAGTATGGTCTGATAAGCAGGCAAGGCGCGAGATTCAAAATCACTAGCCCAGCAGCCACCCACGCCGCCGCGCCCAACGACACGCTGGGATAAAAGTTCCCGTAATTTGCTTTCACATTGCCAAAATACCTGCGACCTTGGAAAAATCCCCACGAAAGTTCTCGTAATTTCGCCAAGTACCTACTATTTAGCGGGTATTTTCTGATCGGGGTAAATTTCCCGATCAGAGAATACCTGGAACTGGCGAACTTCGAGGCGGTCTGAAACCACCTCCTGAAGTGTTTTGTTCCTTTTAATTGTGGTATATCCGGCTTTCCTTTTCCAATTGTGGTATTTATGCACCTTACCCTTTTTCATGTCATTTTAACTGTGAAAGGATGAAAGCAAGGCTTACATTTTTGGGGATTCCCCTTATTATAAATGGCATTTAGTGAAATTTCACCTCAGTCACTGCATGTTTTGTACATTGCTATCAACCACTTCCGACATGTACATACTATACAGATACATTGTACAGTATATGAAATAAATTCAGCTTTTTGTGTTTGTTTTGCTGTTTCCTCTTGTAAAAAACAACCAGTTTAGATTCACCTAAAATGTTACATTGCTTCAATTGTTGCCCACTTTATGTCTGGTTTTACCATGTAAACATCAGCACACCCACGCTACATTACTACACTACAGTACTGGACTTTGTACTGAACCGTTAATATTTGTTCATTGGTTGAAAAATGAAATTATGAAAACACTTGATATTCAGCTCAATGCTACCTCCATCGATCTTAATATTTTCCCATTCTGTTGATGCTCAATTTCCATGTTTCCTCTTTTACTGTGTCACTGTGGTAACTAGAAAACAAGAAATTATTTCAAATCCCCACACTAAAAAAAGGTATACTTTAAAACTTTAGTTCCTGAGTGATGGTTTCGTTCATAGAATTGGTATGTGTTTTAATATCTGTTTTATTATCGTTAATAATGGTATGTAGCACATTATTTATTATCCATTCCTGCATGTACATGTATGTATGTATTGCACATTACAATTACTTGTGATGAAAAAATGACACAGTATATTAATGATTCTCTTATTTTGTTTTCTTTCATATGATTTGATGATACAATGTTGAAATGATTTCTGATCTATAAAAATGTAATTGCAGAACAGAATATTTAAATTGCCTAACTATTCAATGTCTTGCTAGTTTCTACTAAATAGCTGAAAAAATCCTGTATTGGGGTCATACTCAAAGTGGAATTGAGCTTTGTAAACCTTTGATGAAAGTCACGAAACCTCTCTTTCTCTTTTGATTGATCCTTTGTTCTCACCCAATTGCTTTTTATGATTTTGTTTTTTATTTAAACATCTTTCGTTTAAAAAAAATATTAACCAACCATTGAAGTTTGTTGATGGATATATTACTTTTGAGGAAAATAATTCATACATGTATGTACTTTTCGTTGAGTAACAAATTGTACTTTTTGTAATGTAAGTTTTTTTAACATGATGTTAAACAGCTGTCACTAAGAGTTTTGAAAAAAAAGAAAGAAATAAGAACGAAACCAAATATCAATTATGCTGTTGACAGTGTATACATTGACTAGTGTTAGGTTTTATTATATGACTCGTTGATTTTCAGAGTCTTTTTCTGCAATATCAAGGACACTAATTTGATTTACTACGAGAATCATCATGTTGTTGAAATTGAATGGTAGCTATGATAATTTATTGTTGAAGCCAGGCTTTATTTGCTTTTTAAAGGCAATACATGACAGAGCCACATTCAGTCTTCAACTCTCCACACTTTTTCCTGCTTCCTTACCTAATATGGAAATATTTCATATCTCTTTGCAATATTCTTACCAGAAATATGCAAAGGAACCAAAGAATGACAGATTTCCTCAGAAAATTCTTATTTTCAGATTAAAAGATGAAATGGCTATCATACTGTACTAGCAAACTTCACAAGATGTTTTTATTGTTTCAAAAGGTGTAAATATCATCAATACTGTTCTCAGCATGGTTTATTAGAGGATGGTCCATACTGTGCAGTTTACCCTCTGTGGTAGATACATGTAACTCCCTTTTAAAATGTCAAGTCCACCCCAGAAAAATGTTGATATGAATAAATAGAGAAAAATCAAACTAGCATAATGCTGAAAATTTTATCAGAATTGGATGCAAAATAAGAAAGTTGTGACATTTTTTAAGTTTTGCTTATTTTTCACAAAACAGTGATATGCCCAACTCAGTGACATGCAAGTGAGACAGGAGATGATGTCCCCCTTTTTTTTTTTAATTATACAATATTTCATTTTTTACAGATTTGACAATAAGGATCAACCTGACTGAGCCATAGAGTATTGAATCAATGCTAATTCCACACGTTCAGGGGGGAATTAATCTTTGTTTCACTTAACAATGAGGAGAGAATTAGAATATATCATATTTCATGAAATAGAAAAGAATAAGGGAGTAGATGCCATCATCAGTCTCCTCATTTGCACACCGACCAGGATGTGCATATAACTGTTTTCAAACTTTCAAATGCCATAACTTTTTTCTTATTTTACACCCGATTTTGGTGAAATTTTCATTGTTTTGCTTTTTGGGGTTTTTATTTTTATTCAAAACAACTTTTTCTTTGGGTTGACTTGTCCTTTAAATTCATTTACCATGGACATAAAATTCACCATAAAACCAGAGTACCTTATTGTAATATCATGGACATGGTTATAGTGGCACTCCTACAGCGAACTCTCACCTTTCTCTATAATTTTATGGTCTGTCCTACCCTTTGTAGTTATGGTGATGGAGTTGTGACAGTGATGTATTGTTCTATTTGTCTATCTGTACTTGTACTCAGTACATGTAGATGCTTTCAGACCCACCCAATCACCAGAATATCTCCAAATTTACCAGAACATGTTTAGGCCTCATGTCTGGCATACATCTATGCAATGATAGAGTGCATTAATGTGTGCTGATCAGTAATCAGTATTCTGTGTTATGCATACAATGTTTTTAAAAATTTGAATTGTTCCGCTTGCCTTTTGTATGAGTGCCCACATCCATACGAAGCAACATTAAACTTGTAATTATCATTCTAATTTTGTTATCAAGCATTTATCTTCATATTTGATTGCAATTATGAAAATGGATTTTCTTTAAATTTCAAATAAGCCTAATTAGTATGGTATTACTGAAATTGACTGCCAATGCTGGACGATGTCACTGCCTATCCATAAAATACCATTCAACCATGTCTTTGCTTCAAATGCATCATGGTTGGCCTGAGTTGGACTCATTAAGGCATGAAATGAGAAACGATGTCTTGGACTTTACGCCATGCTTCAGTAACTTGTACACCCGCTCACTTTACCCAAACAAGAATGAGTAACGATTAATCACTACCATAGAAAGTAACTGTACTTGGAAAAATGAGATGTAGATTCTTGAATCAATAGTTTCTGCATTTACAATGTAGTAATGGGTCAGGGGTAAGATGCTTATCAGTCTTATGGACTGTCTCAAGATATTTATTGTCCATAAAAAAGGCCCACATTTTAACTTAAGCCTACCCTGTCTTAACAGACACTTTTCTGACTGTCCTACCCCGATAACCCCTCCCCTTTTCCTCTTAAAGGGGAAGTTCACCCTGAAGAAAACTTTGTTGCAAAAATAGCAGAAAAAATGGTAAAAAATATTAGTGAAGGTTTGAGAAAAATCCGTTAAAGAGTAAGAAAGTTATTAGAGTTCAAAGTTTTGCATTTGTGACGTCATAAACGAGCAGCTGCCCCATGTGTTATGTAATATAAAATGCATGAATTTCAAATTTTGCATGGTTCCTGATGACTTAATTTTCTTTTCTATTCATGGTGGGGTGTGAAATGATTTGTCTATTGATATACAAAAGGTACAGCGAAAACCATTATCAATTTACTGAGAAAATGACATTTCATTGATTTTTTACCATTTGCTATGTAGGAATGCTGCTCGCATATGACGTCACAAATCAAATAATTGAAATTCTAATAACTTTTTAATTATTTGATGAATTTTTCTCAAACCTTCGGCAATATTTTTAATTATTTTTTCTGCTATTTTTACAATAAAGTTTTTGTCAGGGTGAACTTCCCCTTTAAGATGCTCCCACTGGGATAAAAGTAGGGCTGTGTCAGGAAGGATTTTTCCAAATTTCGGCCTGCTCCAACGAGGGTGGAAGCGGGGTCGAAAAACAACTCCACCCTGCTAATACCAGAGTGCACATTCTGTTAAGATGCGATTGGAGTGCAGTCCGTCCGAAAAGCTTGATATTGCGCATTGACTTGTACAAAGAGCGTGCCTAATAAGTTCATGGTCAAAACGAGAGATTGAGTTGTTTATAAATATATTGCTGTTTTTATAGTAGATCTATAACCATTTTTATTTACATTTTTGTTAACCGTCAATTTTTATTTTCAAAACAATCAAATTTTTATATTTCTATTTCGAATATATTTTTTTGATATTTAGGGAATATTGGATGGCCTTGGGAGAAATATTGTACGAGCTGAAGAACAATATTGGATGAGTTGGAGACGAATTCAATACTGTTCTTCAGTGAGTAACAATATTTCTACACATCCCACAAAGATTGGTTATCCAATATTTCTATTATTATTTAGATACCCTCACAAAGCTAAACATAAATTAATTAGGCAGAAAAAATTGTTTTTACCCAGCATTTTATGTCAATCCTCGAAATCATGAACATGATGACTGAGTATTGTCATTTAAAAAAAAAAGAAATCTGTGTAAAGTTGCGCTATAGCATATAGTGCAAGCGCATTTGAATTCAATAAATTGACGCAATCTCGCTCCTTTGCCACACCTCCTAGCAACTAATAAGCAATGCAATTTCATTGCGAAGTAACAATAGCTTCATGCGCACAATCATTTATTAACCAATGATATTCTTGTAGGCTGGGCAAAATATTAATTTCATCCAATATGGAAAATATTGGATGGTTTCCATAGGCATATACGTTAATCAGTTTTAACATTTTGTCTCTTTGAAAGAACCTCAAAAGACATCAAAAAATATCTGTGCCCATGAAACCCTATATCTAAATAATAATTGGCAGTAACGTGATGTGATACTAGTTTTAAACCCTCCTATTAAAGTTGTAGGCTAGCCTAAAAAATACCTGATCGATAGAGTTTGTTGCATGCTGCAGGTTTAGCCGCAAGCCCAAAACTCATCTGGAATACCGGTAGCTAATTTTCATACCATTGCATTGGCATTGTTTCTTTTTTAAATCCACAATATTCGTCTGTAATTAAACTTTGCATGTATCCTTTCTGGGTAGGATTTCAGTGAGTGTCGTCTGTTAAGATGGTGCACGGAGGATACCACCCATGGTTTTATTGCCTCGTTGAGGAATTCTATCCCACCTTTTTTACCCCCCCTGCCCGGGCACTGTCTATTAAAACGGGGCTTTAGCCACAACTGGGGCCCATTGCATAAAACTTATGCTATAAAAAACTATGGCAATTTTCTGGCCAGAGTATTTTAATGTGTAATTTTCAATGGCATGATTTTGTTTGCCAGAGTTTTTTATGGCAAAAGTTTTATGCAATGGGCCCCTGGTTGTGCTACGTGTATGGAAAGCCAAACATGAAAGTTCTGTGTAAATCGGTGGTGTAGTGAGCCAAAAGTTTTGAGGGGGCTAGACATGGCATTTGGGGCAAAAAGTGCAATGCAAGTGAACCGATCAAGCAAAATATTTCACCTTTTTAATTGATTTTTAAAAATGTGTTAGATTTTAACATAATAATCAGAAAATGATATCAATTATCATTCACATTTCACCCTTTTTCCTCTAATTTTCTTTCCTTTTGTCTTGTGCTTTAATGGTAAAGAAAATTTGAATGTCAGTGAGCGGATAGATTGAACATTCACAGTTAAACCCATGGTTTAAATAAATAATGAATATGTACTTGTTTTTGGCACAAAATTAATAAACATCCTTTAGAGCTTAATTTAATCTAGAATAAAGGGAATATTGATCATGATGCAATCATGCTATAGAAGACCAACCCTAGGATAATGAGTATAGTGGGATACCTTCTATTTGAGTGAGTAATATGCATGTAAATTGTGCCTGTACTCTGACGTCCCTCTCTTGTGTTTGAAAATTCTGAGAGATTTGTTGACAAAAATGAGATCAATATACTGTGCATTATCATGAATCCACATGTATTTCTAAGTTATTCATTAAAATATGACAAATATTAGATCTACTGATTAATCAATATTCTTCTCTGTGCTCGGGATTCATTCAGTTAATTATTTCTTGAATTTTGAAATTATCACTTGCAGCCCATGCTATTTTGTCTATGTTTTAGGAAAAAAAAATTTCAACCCTCATGCCTCTCATGTTAAAGAACATTGGTGGCACATGAATTATGCATTTTTTCCTTCAAATTCTTAATTTTATTCATAAAGAACAGAAAGATAAACTCTATTCTGTGAAATATGAAGTATTATAAAATATGAAGTGTAAATTCAAGAAGAATCTTATAATAAACCAAAATTTTATAAACCAAATAAAACTTTCAAAGGATTCACATTGAATACCTTATGGATACATCATTTTCCATTTTCAAATCTATTAGGGAAATCATTTAATTTCTTCCTGGAATAAAATGTAAAGGATGTAATTAAAGGACTAGGAATTTCCTTCTACAGTATGATTGTAGACTTTTGAGTATTACAGGAAATAAAAAAGTGAGGTTACAAGTGTTTATATTTACATCAATGGTGTCTTGGTATCCAAGGTACTCATGTTGAAAAAACCAAATAACCTTTTATTTGTACCAATGAGTAACCCTCATTGTTATGCTGTACCATTGAGTAACCCTCATCATTATGCTGTTCTTGATGGTTGTAAAATGAATGAGAAACCTTCACTGAATGCTGGTTTTATGAGGATTGAAAAACAATCTATTAAAGTCACGAATAATAAAACATTACCTAGGTATCATATTTGTTATTGAATTTGTGGAAAAATAGTAACTGTTTTAAAGTTTCTTTGTACAATAAACACATTTTGATGCATTGTAATTTTTTGATGGGTCCACCACAACAAAAAAAATTAAGTAAATTAACAGGCTGGCGCAATCCCGACCCTATGGCCAATGGATGCTAAGGCTTATATATTCCTATCTACATGTAGCGCTCTTTTTGACTGGTTTCTATGAAAAGTGTCAATATGATATTCATTTGTGCAATTTTGAATGTTGTAGCACCAATCATATTTGTCTTATATTGAATGTTAATATATTCACAGTATATGTACTACACATACATGTATGTTTATGCATTGTACATACATGCACACAATAAAATATCAAAGAAAAAACCCTTGTAATCCTAAACTTCTTAAAGGATTCAATGATGTAATTACATGTAGTCTCTACCAGTAGCCTTCTTGTTTTGTTGTACAGTATACTGCATTTGGCTATTTAAAAAGACCAAGTGGATAGAAACCTTTTATTTAGCCATCCTTGAATGCTTTCCTGTAAGCTTTTCACAACTATACAAAGGGAATTAGAATTTTATTCTCAGAACCAAGTGACCTCTCATCAATCCTATTAAAAGATGTTTGGTGCAATACCCAATTATTTTTTTTTCTGTGGGTATTTATCAGCAATTTTATCAAGAGTAATAATAAATAGAAAAATTTCACTGTTCTCTGATTTCCTGGTTTCTGTTTATATCATTTGTTTTTGTGATATCCAGTTGTGAAGCCTACCTTGTAGATATAAAACAATGTCCCTGGCAGATACATGTAGGCTACTCATAAACAATTTCTTCAAAACCCTAATATCAATATCCTTATATGGGCAAAATATTCTAAAATAGGAGTTTACTATGAGGGGTGAAATTGCAGTTTTTCATCATTATGAAGCCCTTTTTATTGTGATATTGGTTATTGCCATGTTGTGACACCATATTGACCTCAATATTGCCTAAAGTAGCCTCTCTTTCCAGATGAAAATTATTATTAGACTACCATTCCCATGTGAAATGAAGGTCTGTTCCAAGCTCTAGGTCTTATGCTGAGAAGCAAGCTTGTAATTTAGTTTAGTGCTGGTTTTGCAGTATATTTTATATGATATTGGAAATGCACTTTAGCCTCTCTGACCAATTTCATAAAAGATGGGTCAAATTTTTCTCCATTTGACACTTTATTGAACAGGGGAAAAATAATAGACCCATACCTTAATTTGAAGGGAGCAAAGGGTGATGATGATAATAATAATAGTAATAAAATACCTAGATATTAATAGAAAATTTTCCATCTTAATTACATGCTCAGGGTGCTTTGAACAGAGCAATTAAGACAAGAAAATAATAATGGTTGTCTGTCAAAAAGCTTTCTTATACATGTTTGTCTTCAGGTTGCATTTGAAGGTGGACACTGCCATCTCGGTTTTCAAACTCTGTGGAAGAGAATACACAGATTTTACCCTGCATGAACAAAGGCCCATCCCCCACATGGTTTCTTTGATATATGCCTTTAAGACATTGAGAAAAGGGTCCTTATAAATTGAAAAACCCTCATATTTTTTTTGTGTGTATTCAGTTTGAAATTATAATAGCTCTCTTACAATCGAGATGTCTCTATATTTTCCCAGTGCACTCCTACTCCACATTTGCATTACCATTTTCTTTACTCTCACCTTTAATAAGCCTAAAATAATTGGCATGAGATATATCTACAGGCTTGATACCGCATTTGGAGACATTTCTTATTTTGAGATTATGTATGAAAGAAAACCTGATTTTACCACCATTTGATTTGAAAAGATAATCATGATTTATGCTGTGATCGATTGTTGAGTTTTTATGGTATTTATGAAAAGAAAATATGTGGCCATGTTGTGATATTAAGATTTAAATCCTTGTGGTTCCCACGTTCTGTATATATCCATAGGTTTATCTCAGTCCATCCATTCTGTTCCCCAGACATCATTATGAGTACAAATCTGGATTAAGCCTTAGCAAAGACCCACTTATCTGGTATATCAGCCAGACCAAAGACCCCTAACTGTCCATTGTAACAGTTATATTCATGATAAGAGATTAGGATGTATTTACAACAAGCTTACAGGCTCAGCGCATCCTGACTAATTCTTTACCAACATAATAAGATAGGCAAATAATGATTTGAAGCTCAGACAAGATACTTATCACTATATAGTACTGGACAATGAATATTGTATTTTGAAGATAGCTAAAGCTCTTAAAATGCTTTCTTTTTTAAGTAAGTGTTTTACAGTACACAAATAATTAATAGAATTTAAAATAGATCATATGTTAACCAAATTTACAATTATAGCTGTAATACACAAACATACTTTCCAATTATAAGGATTGTCTTAAGTTCCTCCAAGTCTTGAGAGGCGAGGTCTACTCTTGAAATCAGTATGCTTGATTGTATCTACATTTACGAAATACAAACAGTTTGAGGAAAATTTTTAGTTTTCACTCAAGTATTAAATGGAGTCCAGCAATTGGCAAATTTGTGATTGTCAGGGCTTTATGACTGACAGTAAGCTCATAAATCAAATTACTCAATACACAACATATGCCACTCAATTTTTATAGTAAAGAAACTATAGTACAATAGGATGTCATGTAAATGTAGCTATTGCAGTTTGCATGATATGTCAAGAAGTTCTTCATAATTCTAATGAAAAAAATCTCCATTAGTTTTATATTCTCTCATTCACTTCTATTCAAGTTTATTTTGTAGAATGGACTTGCAGTTTCATGTACCTTTCAATGAATATTCCATTCCATTGCAATCATGGATTCATTAATTCTGCAATATATTTTTATCATTTCCTGTGAGCATTGATGCAAATGTGCTAATACAGTGGTTTTACACATAATGATATTGTTCAATGATTTACTGTATCCATTTATCACCAATAGAATGGATTTTTTTTTTATTGAAAAGGAGTTTCTAGGGACCAAAATGCCTGAACAAAAGAGGAAAGCGCATTATCCTAAGGATAAAAGAGGTGGTGGTGTGTATTGCTGTATTTACATCTTCCCAATCAGAAAATACAAAATTTCAAAAAGTCTAAAATGACATGAAAAAATAATTTTAAGCATTCACACCTGCCTGGACCAGTAATTTAAGTTCCAGTAGTGTGTGCAACAAGTCTGTTATGTTTCCATTTGCCTATAGCAGAAGATGCACATCCTTCTCCTCTAAAGTTTGTTGAATTTGCTTCCACTATGCCAATATCTCCTTAAACAGCAAGTCCACCCCAACAAAAAGTTGATTTGAATGAAAAGAGAAAAATTCAACAAATATTACCCTGAAATTTCATCCATATTGGATGTGAAATAAGAAGTTATGACACTTTAAAGTTTTGCTTCATTTCACAAAACAGTTATATGCACATCTTGGTCAGTATGCAAATGAAGGGAATGATAACACCACTCACTATGTCTTTTGTATTTTATTATGTGAAATGTGAAATGTGAAATATTCTAATTTTCTCCTTGTTCTCATGTGGAAGAAAGTTTTCTTCATCCCTGAACATGTGGAATTAGCATTGTTTTCTCATTTTATGCTGTAGTCAAGTTGGTCCTTGTTTTCAAATCAGTAAAAATTGAAATATTCTATAAGTCAAATAATAAAAGAAACAAAAGTAATAGTGAGTGAGGGACATCATTGTCTCTCATTTGCATTTCAGTGAGTTGCACATAAAATTGTTGTTAAAAATAAGCAAAAATTTAAATTGTCATAACATCTTATTTTACATCCGATTTTGATGAAACTTCCCGCGTTATTTTTGTTCTATTTTCTATATTGATTCAAATCAACATTTTCTGGAGTGGAATTTACCTTTAACCTAGGAGGAGAAATCACTGCCAAAGTTCTTGCAGTTCTTGCAGGTACTTTTAGGAAGTACCTACTAATTTGCTGGTATTTTAGATTAGGTAACTTAGCTTTTGTACATACCTGGGGGCCATTTCACAAAGCTGTTCGTAAGTTAAGAGCGACGTTAAGAACGACTTGTGAACCTTTCTTGTAAACTTGAAAACCAGCGCCGATGAACATACTGTTTACCACAAGAAAGGATCACCAGTCGTTCTTAAATTCGCTCTTTACTTAAGAACAGCTTTATGAAACACCCACCAGGTATTTTTTTTCTGATCAGGCAGAATCAATATGGCTGGGCTATAGAATCTTGATTTTTCTCATGACTGATTTTCAAATGGGTCAATGTGTTCGGAAACTTGAAATTTGGGGGGCGGAAGTTTGGGTGAGACCAAACAACCCTGCAGTGAAAGATGACATTATAAGCTTCAACGCCTGTTTAGTATTGTTATTGTGTATAGCACAACACAATCTGTTCTACAAGAGTGATCAGAATGATTTTATTTTCATCTGCATGTGTTTATTTCAGTAGATGTTTTTAAGATGATAGTTTTTTGAACTCACAATGAACTTCGTCTTTTAAAAATAATCATCATGTGTTTTTTTTTCTGTATAGATATCCTTGTGTGAGTGTAGTGATATGATATATTTTATTTTTAGTTGTAACCCTTTAGAAAGCACAAGGTATGTATGTTATCAGCCAACACCTTTAAATATATGATGGTCAAAACTTTAGAAAGGATTAAAATCATAGGAATCAAAGAAAACAACACACAAGAAAATGTTAAATTCATGCCATCTATAAGAACCTCATACCCCTTTCATAAACCCCATTAAAATGAATTAGGCGGCTAATAGCAGCATAATTTGGTCGTAAAATTGGAGGAGGACAAGAGTTATCCGCATTACTCTGATGCTGCTATTATCCGCATAATAGCAGCATCGGGACAAGATTTTGAGTTTATGAACGCATTTCCAAATTATGCGGATAATTGCCATGGTGCAGTCACAAGGTCACCCTTTTCCAACACAACTGCATCGGAGGGGGCGTGTCCAGTTGTCATGGCGATTATCCCCCTTTTTCAGGACTGGCACTCGTAAAAATAATGCGGCTTATTTTCGGAGTTTATGAACGCAATTTTTATTGAATTATCCGCATTACTCTTAGGCGGCTAATTGGAGGATAGGTTTATGAAAAGGGTATCAGATTTGGATGTGTTGAGATTTTATTTTAGTATATTGTTTATTATTTAATGATGCATGCAATTTTGTCCATTTCAAGAGAGATCAAATAAGAGAAAATTAAAATTTGATACTCCTTAATATATTAGACCAGATGCATACAAATCTAAACAATCATTAATGCTATTTTTTGTGATTGATACTCTTTCTGTAATTATGTTTGAAGATTTCCCTTTCAGAATCATTTTTACAGCCATTCCCTTCAATCACGTATACACAGTATCACATTGTTGTCTTTCACAATTGGAATACTGGAATCAGTATGAAATCCTTGTATGGTAATTGGAGTCATATTGGTTCAATTTTCTTTTGAATTATGAATATGTGCTATCTCTAAATGTGTACCTCCATTTTGTACAAAATACAATGACACCAAAGTTATTGCTATCACGAAACTTCAAACTTTGAGATTTTGCTTTTAGTTACAGGTTAAATGTGGTCAACATTCTACCCACTAAGCAATCAACCAATAAACACTGTTTGCAAATGAGCTAAAGGTGCATGAAGAAGAAAACAAAATCCCATTTTAAAATAATCTAGAGCTGGGGTATGAGTCACCAGTTAGGCTAATAGAGTCCTGCAGTGAAAGCATAGTCTTTGAAGACAGATCAGGTTTGGGTTAATTTTTAATGTCTAATGTTTCACTTGCTATGCATCTCATCCCCAAAAGGAAAAGAAATGGATCAAAATTATTCAAAAAAATTTAATCAAAATTTCTATTCAATCAGATCTGAAATTAAATCATGAAATTACCATAATTTGTGGAATGAATTGAAGGAGAAGACTGGTAGATCCGCAGTATTTCATGCCAAATGCCAATTGTTTTACAAACATGATATTTGTGAATTTACTTCAAGATGGCAAGTTCATAGGATTTTGAAATAATTTTATTGCATTTTCATTGATATTGTGAAGAAAAGCTGTTTTATAATTTGTATTATTTGCAAAATTTCTGAAAATATCACTACTGCAGATAAACACAGTCTGCAAATATTTACCAACATATAAATGGGTGGCTGGTACATGAGTCTAGAGGGACCCCAGATGTTTACTCAGAGTGTGCTTGCCAGACGTTGAGTTTGATCAAACATGCTTGGCCAGTCACGTTGGTCCAACCCCATTTCAAGTCTCTGCCATTTCATTGAGCATTCAGTATTGTTCGTTTGAACTCTTACTAACTGGTCGACATCTATATTCTACATCGTATACTACTGTTAAATACTGAGCCTGAGGAAATATTATTTGTGAGGTGAAGGCTGCCTTTGTGTGTGTGATTGGATACTGATCATTATTGGGGAATTCCCCTGGTAAGAGATTTACATACATTCATAAAAGCATACATTTAGTTACATACATTGTTCAAATCCTTATGACAGTATTTCATGGATTCATTAGAGATACACTGTATGGCAGCATTCTTCTATGTACATTTGACATTGGACAGTGAGAATGTATGATTAGATATTTGATGTGATGTGGAAATGATTTTAATTGGGCTTTCATGGTTTCATTATTATGTAGGCCTATGTATTAGAATCCTATTACTTTTCTTTATCTGACCATTTTGACCAGGGGTTTGTTCAATCTATTCGTTATTGTGGAAATAAAATTACATGTACAATGTATGATAATAAAAGGCATTCAAAACTTTAAATCTGAAGTTAGTATACTTTAGTTGCACTAGTATGAGTGTGCTATAGCTCACTGGCCATGTAGCTCCCGTGCAAATTAAATTTGGAATTGTAATATCCTAATTTGACATAACATGTACCTACATAAGAAATGCATTTGCCAGTAGTGCTACAGACTGACTAAGACTAATGATATTAAATCATCAATTGGAATCAAGGAGATCAGAATCTATAGTGTTGCAGGGTACAGATGTAACTATGTCATAAATGATCAAACATGAATGAATGATTCATGTTTAAAAAGTGTAAAGCAATGTCTGGGATGGAGTCAAGTCCGGCCTTGAGGCACCATTTTGCCGGCCTGAGCTGCCGGCCGAGCCATGTGGGCAAATTCCATGGGAGAAAGTTCTTGGCCTCAACTTCATGATCCATCCTCACTCAGGCTTACTGTACGTTCTGCCTTATGATGACTCCATTCATAACTTCACACATGCAAATGTAATGCATTTGATAATGATTTGTCATAGCCTGTGTCTACCATTACTTGGTGTGATAATTGGTTAATGTATAAGACAATGAGTAACCTAGTGTGAAAGCAGCTGTCAACATTGTTCTATCAAATGCCTTTAACATCTGTATCCTATGCTGTCCTTTCAGTAGGTGGTTTCAGACCACCCCGAAGTTCGTCAGTTACAGGTATTCTCTGATCGGGAAATTTACCCCGATCAGAAAATACCAGGTATTTTGGTAATGTGAAAGCAAACTACGCGTAATATCCCCGAAAGAAAATACCCGCTAAATAGTAGGTACTTGGCGAAATTACGAGAACTTTCACGGGGATTTTTCCAAGGTCGCAGGTATTTTGGCGATGTGAAAGCAAATTACGGGAACTTTTAGCCCAGCGTGTCGTTGGGCGCGGCTCGTGGGTGGTTGCTGGGCTAGTGATTTTGAATCTCACGCCTTGCCTGCTTATCAGACCATACTGCGCATGCTCGTAACTTCGGGAACTTATCCCGAAAGGGTATGTTTCAGGGCGGTGTGAATGCAGGAATAATTAATGGGTATTTTTTAGCCCAAAAAAGTTCTCGTAATTTAACGGGGATTCTTGTGATCGAGGCGGTTTGAAACCACCTAGTGAGCACTTGCCTTGTTGTACACATGATGCCTGGAATTCAGAATGGATACATATTAGGCGGTGCTGCACCATCCCGAGTTTGCTCAATCTCGAGATTTTAGCCCGATCAGCCCTCTTCGCGATTAATCTCGAGATTCAAGAAACCCCGTCTCCACCATCGCACGAAGAGCGATTCTTGCTCGAGCGAGGCAACAAGCCCGATATTCCGAGCATGCGCACTTTCGATCTTGGAGTTTCAACGGCCCGCGCTTTTGAATAACTTCCCGCGATATGCAATCAAGTACATGTACTCTTTCGCCGAATTCGACCGTTGTTATGCAACAATCCTCTCAGCTCAGCCGCGCTATAATTATAAGCGAGTGAAGTATTCTTCGTTTAATATGATGGCGGACTCCGAGGCAACGACAGAGGGGGAGAGAGAGAGAGGGGAGGAAAGAAATGCTATTTGCTCACATTTTGCGAAGGAATAAGACGACAATGCTGTCAGTATTGTTATTGACTATGACCATCGTCGATAATGAGCGCCTCCCCCATCGGTCTGGTCTCTCCCAAAATCCATTCACGGGGGGCTTGACACCATCGTTGCTGATTGGGGAATTGATGAACGCTATGATAAAGTTGACTTTCGCATGCGTTCGGTATAATCGCTGTTTATGTTTTTACCAAGGCGGAAATGGAACGCGAATTGCATAATGGACTGAAGGTCATGAATAAATTAACCCGAGTCCAAACCCGAGTGCGTCTGCACCTACGAATTAGCGCGATAATTCGTAAATAGCGCGCTATTTTGCAAATAAACCCGAGTTGACTTGGGATTGCAATCTCGAGATTAATCCTACGAACTAGCGCGATAATTGCGTCTGCATTACAAACAATCTCGAGATTTTTCAGATCGGGATAATTTGCCGGATCAGAAATAGCGCGCTAATTTGAAAACTCGGGATGGTGCAGACGGCCCTATTGTTCATTTACAGGGTTTTTTTGTCTGATGACAAGTGCAGCTGTTTTGTAGACTATACAGTTGATAAAAACTCTTCAGTGCATTTTTTTTTCATTTTAATATTTTCTGTTGATCATGCGGTATGTAGCTGTACATACAAGATGTATTTATCATGGTATTTTGTCATTTAATGGTGGCATAACTGTCTTCTGAACTCATTTTTAATAGGGAAATTTAGTATACCTTAACTACTGATATTGCGTAAAATAGTTGAATTAATTATAATTCTAGTTTATCTGTTTCTGTTCTTTGTCTACTGAGATTGGGAATATGAAATACATAAACCATGATTGAAAACTGAAAAAAAGTTATAGGATTTCCATATTACTGCCATTGTATTCACTCAAATACTACATTGAATACTAGAATACAACATTGAATATTCCTATTACAAAGAAGGACCAACATGATTCACATTTCATTAGTTTCAGGATAAAGTTTGACAAAACTTAGTTTGAATAAAACAATGAAAGTATTTGAATTAAAAAAGATGGCACAGAATTATTTAAAACCGATACTATGAAATGATTTAAATGAAAAAAAAGATTCATGGTTATCACTTGAAATTAATGTTGGTGACTACCATTGGCCATATTTAATGTCACAAGAGAAAAAAAAATGTCTAAAAGATTGTTTTATAAAAAGGAGCATGGACCAAATCCATGCTCCAATTGTTAATGAGATGTGATCTAATAACACACCTTTATGAACACCTGCTTGATATGCACAGATCAAGAACGAGATATTGAGATTTAATACTTCATGCTGTGCTCTAGACATGGTATATATTGATATAGCCGAACATGAATGTGTGTTAGCACTGCAGTCTGCAGACTTGATCATTTGACATTTACAAAAGCTCTCATCTATCATATGAACATTGCATAGAACACGTTTAGCGATGCACTTATAGTTGTCACGGCAAGAGTTCCATCGCATTAATAAGTTATATTCGGGCTGCAGTTGCTTTCATGAAATATTCAAGCACCCGTTCTAGCCAATTTTATAACCACAAAATGCTTCACACCATTCCTAGTGTAGAAAATGTATAATAGACCACTCTAGCTATGGAAGTTGAGTCAATTATAATAATAGAGGTTGTGGAAATAAGCTTTAGCTTCAACATACCGGGTACATATTTTTTTTTTAAGTTTTAGAGCAAATGATTCTGTGATTATTTGACTTGGGGTGTGTTCAATGTCGATTTTCAAATTTAAAAAGCACCATGATTGAAAACTTATTTGAAACAAAACACAGAACAAAAACATGATCAGCAATGCACTGTTCAGTGTCGAAAATATAAGGCTTGTTATTTGTCAATTGTCTTTAAGTTTCCTGCTTTGGTTGGCGCAGCTTCATTGTGTAGTATGACCCATCACAAAAAGGTCAATTCTGGCAACTGCTTGTGTAGGCCTCCACTGCGATAGCAAACTGAAAGACATTTAAAAACTCAATGCCATATTCGGGATGCTGAAGGTCATAAAATCTCAGCTGATTTTGTTTCCAAACATCTTTAAATTTTCCTCCTAAACACAAACTGAAAGGCTGGGAATGGGAAACATTGAACACACCCTTTGTTTCTCTTAACACATTTTATAATAGCGTTTTCAATCATGATTCATGTTGCTGTTTAAATTTGAACATTGACATTGCACACACCAACATAGGCAGAGATTACTGCATTTTGATTTTGGGAATTCATGTATTCTGGATTACTTATATCTGTCTACAGGCCTATAGAATTTGAACATGTACTTGTCTATCATACTGTACATCTTGAACCGAATTCACAAAGATGGTTTTTAAACCATCGGTTGAACCCATGCTTTATGCAGATTTCCTTTAATGTGTAAATATGCCGTATATTAAATAAATGTCCGATGCTGATGCCCGCTTTTGTCACAGTGCTCTAAGTTGATGCCTGTTTTCATGGTTTAAGTATGCTATTTTATTCATGAGTCCACTGTCTGAAGAGTGGACTCATGAATAAAACAACCTTTATGAATTTGGGCTCTTATGTTCCAAAGACAAATTACCTATTATAATGCAGTGAAAATACCAAGTCATTTTTTAATCTTTGGTTTATGGAAGGAATCAAAATTAGGATAATCTTTTTCGTCATGGAGTCTTGCCCATGCATGGGACCAGTAATATAATAAAAATCATTACACTCTAGAATTAAAGTACCATCTTAGAAGTGTACCCATGCCCATTTGCACTTAAACAATGCAAGTTTGAGCTTAATAGCAATAATCAATATTCTATGACAGCTGAGCCAAAGATCCTTGATAGCTGGTTATTGTTTCCATTCTTACAACTGTTTTTCTTTTGTGTTCTCAAATCTACATCAGTTGAACCCTTCTGCCAAAAAATGCCCATAGAACTGCTTTCACACCACCCCCTGAAAATTTTCGATAATTAACCTTTGTGAAAGCAAATTACTTGTAACATCCCTGAAGAAAATACTTAAGAATTGATAGGTCTTTATAAATGTTAAGATTTTTTGCAAGGATTTCTCCAAGGACATGGATATGATAATGTAGGCCTATGCAATGTGAAATGAAATTACTTTTGAAAAAAAGAGGTTAGGCAAGAAGAATGTGCACCATTTGCCTATTAATATTTGAGTCTTGATTAACATAGGCTCACAACTTCTTTTATTTGGGTGGGTGTAAATTTCTCATGCTTGAAAAGTTCTTGTAATAAGATATTTTTGTAAATGTGTGGGTGTGAACTGTGACAGCACCAAATAGGTCTACATATTCAATACCATCTTGGTTGTAGTGCATTGACCTATTATGTGTGTGATTGAAAAGTTGTTACTCACAATGGTCAAATGCATAGGTGGCGGAAGTGGGGGGGGAGGCAGGTCCCCCATAAATTTGAGGTGGGGGGACGGTCCCCCCTAAAATTTAGCTTGATAACCTTTTGTGTGTGTGTGCTTGTCAACAAAATTTTGGTGGTCCATCATAAAATTTTGGTTGATAACTATTTTTTTTAGTCAAATTTTTTACCTGTCTCCATCCCAAAATTTCAGGTGGACCCCTCCCATTTTTTTTTTCGCCGCCAATGTAAGCATGCTATTTTCTTTTCTTTTCAAAATTTTATTTCTACCTCATAATTCATAAATGATTGTGACTTTTTCACATTCCCAGAAATAAAAATTTGTTCTGCAATATTGGTATTTTATATGAAAGGACAAAACTACCTTGTTATATATTTGAAAAAATAATTCAGAGGGAAAACCTTGCAATTTTTGTTCCCTTTTATTATGGCACACCTTTTATGAAATACAAGCTTAACAGACTAGATATGGTACCAGCAAATTATTAATCATAAATCTCAAGTGACAGTGTTTGACATGCAACTGGTGTGACTTGGATAGAAGTGATATTTCAGGGAGGCATATTGGAAATACAAACAAAAAAATTATTTGTGAGTTTTCATGGTTTTAGAGAGAATATCATAGAAAATTGACCACATGCAAAAGATTGCATTTATTTTGCTCTTCAAATTAACTCACATTCATTAATAAAAATGTGCAGCTCAGACATTGGGCCGACACAATGTATGCAGTTCTTTTCTATGTACAGTGTATGATTTTCTCAGCAGAACAAGTCAATATGATATGAGATTTATATGTCTTACAGAGAAAGAAAAATAAGTATGAGGGGAGGAGGGGACATTATCTTTCATTAGTATGGAAATGTTGACCTGAATTTAATCATATCTTTAATGTGGCCATGCAGTGATATAAGAGGTTTTATGTAAAAAAAATGGTGGTAGTATTTATCAAGCTTTACAATGATTGAGTTGATAGACCAGCAGGTGAGCAGGGTAATATGATATCTAATATCAATGAAAATCATTGGAATCACTTCAAACACTCCATCAAGGGGCATAAAAATTTTGTACTTATAAAGGAAATTGAAGTGGATGATAATGATTATAGCCCTGTTCTCAGTATACTTTCTTGAATTGGTGCTCCGCCGCGGACCATGTTGTGGGGGCGGGGGTGGGCGCACATCTGTGTGGTAGGCACCAAAATCTCTTGATTTCGAGTACCCGCAGCTACCATATGATGTCAAAGAGCAAATTTGACTAAGGTGTCTTGTATTAAGTCCCATTTTGCCATGGTAGGCTGGGAATTTAGGCCACTTGATAACACATTTTGACAAGCCATGGGCTTTGTGCCTGCAAGCTTGAATTTATAAGACAAGACTCAGTAGGGTTGTCTGCACCAGCCCGAGTTTTCAAATTAGCGCGCTATTTCTGATCCGGCAAATTATCCCGATCTGAACAATCTCAAGAACATTTGTAATGGAGATGCAATTATCGCGGGAGTTCAGTGGATTAATCTCGAGATTGCGATCCCAAGTCAACATGGGATTATTTGCAAAATAGCACGCTATTTTACAAATTATCTTGCTAATTCGCAGGAGCAGACGTACTGGGTATTATTTATTCATGGCATCAGACCATAATGCATCGATGCCTCCCTCGAGCAGAAATTACTCTTCTTGTGATGGTGGAGACGGTGTTTCTTGAATCTCAAGATTAATCCCGAAGAGGGCCGATCGGGCTAAATCTCGAGATTGAGCAACTCGGGCTGGTGCAGCACTGCCTCTTTACAAAAACAAACTCCTAAGATAGGATATTATACAATATTTAATGTCCACTCACTCATCAAAACTATGAAAGGGGGCATTTCAAGGGCACCCTTGTTGAAGAGGAGAGGGGTATTTTTAGAGCAGTGATTGAGATGGGATAAGGGGCTCTAGAGGAAGGGGAAAAGGAAGTAGGGGAAAGGAAGTGCCCTGCATGGATGGCTAGCAGTTTGGATGCTTCTGACTGTAATGTGAGGTTAAAGATTATGAAAGTGCAAATTGGCTCATGATAGTAGAGTAGCTTTGATAATGTATGTAATATCTCTAGATCAGAACCTAATATGGGTTGATGCATTTGCTTTCATTACCTTTACTGATTTGCTTGATATCAGGTGAGAATCACATCTGAAGATAGATAATATGCAAAATTGGCAATATACATGTAATTTAAAAGTTTGATATTCACAAGATAGACCTACATGTACATGTTATATGTACAAGTATCTTGTAACTACATGTAGCAGAAAACATGTTGACTTTTTTTTTATTATATCATTCATATCTATTTCATGGTTCAACAGAATCTTGGCTGGCTTCCATAAGGCTGTGGTATATGTTTCTGATAAACCAAGTAAGATGATGTACATGATAGCTTTTATAGTATTAACCAAATATTTTATTTACCATTCACAGATCTAATCTTGTTGCTAAGAATTCAATAAGTTTCATTTGATTTTTCTTAGAAAAGAATGATCAAAATTATTTGGACTAGAAGAGTGTACATCCAAGGACCTGTTGTATAAAGAGACACTAGCAATATCTACTATCAATTGTAATTTTTTCTACTTAATTTTCCACAGGCTTAGTTACAATTGAACTGTTATGAAAAATACACAAGATTTATTTAGCATTCTTGAAATATTATTGGATGCTCTAGGCACTTTTATGTTGCAGGGCACAGGCCCCATTGCAGCAAGAATTGATATTAACAACAAGTGTTGGGTTGCCACTCAATCAAGCTAAGCATATGATGGCAACCCCTGAAACCTTCTTAAATCCTTATGTTATATAGAAAATACTTTGTTTATATTTTTTGTTGTCGGATATTTTTGTTATAATGTGCTATGTATTTTCTTTGTTATTTTGTATTTGAAAAGTTGTAGAAACAAATGAATGAATGAAAAACCAGAGGCAAATTCACAAATATGCGCTTCTGATTGGTAGAAATTCTTGTTGCGTTTGAATTTCCGTTGCCTGGTTTGATTGTAACTCTATGTGCAATATAGACCTCTGTCCCTTCACTCTGACCACTAAACCCAAGATATTGACTTAAAAAAACTGTAATGTGTGCTCTTATTCTTTTAGAGCTTGCTTTTAGAGTTAATCAACTTGTAAACAACCATTGTGAAACACAGAGTGTCAGTGACACTTGGGATACAACTCATCCCCCAACAATGCATATATTTAACCAGTTTAAGTCATGAACTTAAAGATATCCTTATCAAATAAAGGAGGGGCAGTAAAGATTTCCTATGATGAAGCTTTGGTAGTGGAATAGACTTAGTTGTCAATCCATTGTTATGTTTGTAAAGTTATCACTAGGATTGGCTAGATCAGAGTGGGTGTCAAAAGAGGAAATGTACCAAGACTCTATCTATTGTGACTATAATCCAAAGAACTAACAAATCTGTACCAGTTAGAGTTAAAGACTTATTAAGGATCGTGTGAATATGAATGACTCAGTGTAGAATGCTTGTTGAAAGATTGTATGCAATCTGCTTGGTATTTTGGCTAGACATGAAATTTTGTAGTCCATGAATGATTTGAGGATTCTCTGTGCTCTCTGTGGCAGTTTTGCTTTTAAGCTGCTTATTGGACATTAGCACCATTTCATTTACAATTGTGGAATAATTTTTGTTTACGGGCAACGCTAACAGATGAAGAATCAAATATTGCTAGAATTGTATCTATAGGATTAAATGGGTTGACATTAATGTGCATCATGGGTAGACTTTTATCTTGATTGCATCAGGAAATAATCTCAATATGAAACAGTCAAAACATAGATGCTCAATAGAAACAGTTATGACATTCTCTCATTTACTGCGTGTCATCAGATTTCACGTTAATTCTGATTAATCTGATTAATTTCTTTCAGTGTTCAATGTCATCTTAATTTGTGTCTACTACATTTGAAATGATTGTTTTTTCTATAAGGGGAAAATGGATTATGAATTTCAATGAAGATTTTACCAGGAGAGAGATTAAACCTAGAGTTGATTGCGATGATTATGTCAATGTTCAACATAAATATTGATGAGTGAATTCACAAACTGTTTTTTGTGTTAATTTGTGTTTGTTTACAAGTGCTAAATAAATGAAGAGAAGTTATATGAAGATTTTACCAAGGAAAATAATAGGGACATTATAGAAAGGTAGTTCTTAATTAATTATAGGTGTTTGAAGTATCTTTCCGGTTCTGTAGAACACTGACTTCTTTCAGAATGTCAAGCCCTTTTAGCTGCTCTCAAGAGAAGGAAGTTATCAAGTCCTTTTCATTTCCTGATTTGTCAACGGATATCAGATTACATATTCTTAACCCTTTTTAGATTAGAACCTCACCACAACTGTCTTGTCAATTATTCTATATTTAGAATATCGATATAGACCTTTTATGAAATTCAGTATGTACTATAAATAAAGATTTATCATTGTGAGCAATAGATAAGAATATCTTGAAAACCTTGGCCCTAATTTTATACAACAGCAGTTGTCAAAGCACAAAAATATTCACAAATGAACATTTTATGTTTTTGTACTTGGTGTTAGAATGCAATGTTTGAAATATTATGATAGGTTCCATATTCCACTAAATGAAAAAAAAAAGATTTAATGTCCAAGCTTACAAACACCCATAGTCACATTTAAGCAAAAGAAAATGTTATAATAATTCATAAAAATAGTATGTTTTCAGTTATCAAGTGGATGAATTTACATGTGCATCCAAGCACAGTTAAATGCTGTCTACCCGTTATAATCCACATTTGAATGTCAAGATTAAATATTTGATGATTTTTTTCCCCACTAAAATAGCTTCTTGGAAAGAAAGTAAATTTATCCTAATTCATCCTTGATTCCTAATGCTCATTTCAATGAAAGTCAAATGACCAGTGTCCTGTACCGTGAATATATGCATTTAATAATGTTGGGTTTTTCTATTTCATTATCTATTCATTATGCATGCAGTGACCAGTGAAAAGGGGCGAATGATTGAGGCAGGGATTTATCAAGGCTTGGCATCGATCATTCTATATTAAAAGGTAAGTGGATGATGTATTCTCAATTAAATTGCAGTATGACGGGTATTCCAGTGAGGGAGTTTAAGTTATTACCGGCTTGAAAACAAAACCTGCTATGGAGGCTATTTGAAAGATTTATCTGTAGATGAAGTACGTTATACACTACTAGATAACATACATTTAGTTTAATTATTTTTTTCTCTTCAATATGGTTTTTAAACATGAAGATGACACTCAGGCCCATATTCTGAATTCAGATTTGAATTAAACCCTTGTTTAAAGTTGTGGTTTAAGTATGGAGAGCCAATTGGGACACAAATCTCTAACAGTAGGGGAAGGCGGGGTAAGTTGAGCATAGGGGCAAGTTGAGCCACCAGCCCTAGGCCAATAATGAATGAGTCAGACATTGTGGTGGAGTCATGTATTGATGACCCATAGCATAACCCCTAACCCCACCACATTGTTTTCAACTTTGAAACAAAAAGTAGTTTTTAAGAGGGAAAAACATGAATTTCAGCCAAAAAAGTAAAAAAGAGTGTGAAATAGATAAGTGCTTTATAAACACACACGTCTTTGAATATAATAAAGACATGATAACAGCATTATTAGTCCAGGTATTGATCTTCATTCTTGTCATAGTCTTTTATATGATGGATCCATAATAAATGTGTGGATACAAAATTATCGCACTAAGTTCGGACTGGGGTAAGTTGAGCCAAACAGCATGGGGCAAGTTGAGCCATGGTAATTCCTATGGTAATGTATCTTAAAAAACAAACAAACCATAAAAATCGATTGAAATGCTGGCTGAAAGGAGCAAATTTACATGACTGCACTTTTCCTTTTAAAGGATGTTAGTATTTATAGAGAATTAGCAAGTGAAAAGACTTTGAACAAAAAATTGACATGCTGGTTCTCCCCTCATACATTTTGTACATAGTTTTTGTGGCTCAACTTACCCCAGAAGGTGGCTCAAACTTACCCCATATATGGGGCAAGTTGAGCCATTTGACATTGTTTTTTTCAAAGGTCACGATGGCTTTCAGTGTGGGGATAGAAAGTTATATATAGGTGGAAAATATTTCAGAAGAATTAAATTTCAAGGCAAGGTACTTATTTCGACAAGATTATTAATCATATCAATTCTAACATGCAAAAAGCAAAAACTGTCACAACTTACCCCGCCTTCCCCTACACATCCAGTTTATTAACTTTTATGAAACTCGAATTGTTCTTAATTGACTGGTAACTGAACTATTTTGAAATATTTTTATTCTATTATGAAAGCCACAGGAAACAAAATAGTAAACATAAGATATATATATACAATATAAACAGAACTTTTGAATTTTTGGCTCCCATAATTTTACCACAGAGTCAGACCATGGTCTAAGTTAAACCTGACTTCAGAATATGGGCCATAAAGACTTTGTCTAGTGTATTGTATAGTATCAATGTATTATTGTGGAATATCTTTTGTTTTTAAGTGGTAAAATTTGTATATTCTCTAGTTGTAAGCCTTCAGGTTTTGTAAGAAAACTGCATTTTAAATGAAAATTTAGTTTTAGACGCACTGCTTCCCTTGCTCCTTTTGTGGTGGAGTGCAAGAAAATAAAGACTGTCATATTCGGGTAATTTTAATTGAAGTCTGCGCCCGGTCTGTCGTCTCTAAATGTCTTCTGGTTAGCGTGCCGTGACATTGATGTTCATCAGTAGAGGTTATATAAACAGACTGTGCTTACATCTCAGGTACATAGCTTTATAGGCTTGAGGCATTCCAAGGGTGCCTAAGCTCAATCCAGGAATGGGCAGCACCGGTCTTGTCCATGTTGTTTTCCTTGTCATAATGGTTAAAGGCAAATCATCTTTCATTTTAAGTCTATAGAATTGAGTTTCACCACAACCCTGTCAAGTTTTATGGAATATCAAGGGGAAAAATGATAATGTCACACCTCTGTATGAACTTGAAAGCAGGAAATTGGATGTTATATTTACAATAAAAATAATCGTCTGTTCTCACTCATTCATCTGTTAGTGCTCCATACTTATGATTTTTTACATGGTAATCCTAATAATCGAGAATCACCAGGGGAACATCATGTCTAAAGGATTATTTATTTCATTGAAAAATTTTCTCTCAGCCAATCAGCTGCAGGGATTTCATCAGACAGCACTAAAAGTCATAGGACATGATTTACTTTCTTCTTTGAGACAAACCCACCAGTGATGAGGGTTATGGGGATACTGAAGAAGCAAATTGGTTTCTAATCTTGTATTAAAATATGTAGTATTTTAGCATGGATCCGTACTCAAACTATGTTTCCAGTAAAAATATTAAAATATTTGACTAACGAAAACCCTTTGAAATATAAGCTCTGACCCTAATTCGAGGCAAGATGGATATTCATATTGTTGATTACACCAAGAATCTTGTTAGGAATCTAGAGTAGCTGGAAGGATAGTCCAGGTTGTCTTGTTCACCCATCATCCTGTCATGAACCTCAGCTTAGCTTGCCTTCTATTCTTAAAAGTGACATTGATGTAGGAGGAAGATTATCCTACTAGTCTTTCAGCAGGTATTCCTTGGGGCCTGAAGCTGGGATGTTCACCAGTTCATAGTCTACCGTCATCAGAGGGAAGATCAGTCACTTTGGACCCCATCTGTAAAGAAGCCATAGAACCAGTTGTGACTGTTTACATCAGGGAGAAATGGAATGACCTTTGGTATAAAAGAAGATGGCTTTTGTCTTCTGTCTGCATCATGGTTCTAGAATAGGGTGATTTTTTGTTGTTGCAGGAATTGAGCTGGTTGGAAGCTTTAAATTGAACTCATTGTATTCGCATCTACCACAAGGGATGTGATTATTGATGTTATGAAGTAGAGCTCATCTTAATATATTACACAAAAATAATGATAAGCGCAATAATGGTAAAAGAAAAAACAACAACAACAAACACAGGTATAAAGAGAGAAATATGAATATATATAAAACAAAAACATGATAATATTTGATATAAAAAGAGGTCATGAAATTATAGGGAAGAGACTAAATAATAAGTAACAAAGACCAAAACCAGACTGCACTTTACTTACTCACATTTTGACTGTAAGTCTTAGCCAAATTTCCAGTCATTAGGTGGTTTCAGACCGCCTCGAAGTTCGCCAGTTCCAGGTATTCTCTGATCGGGAAATTTACCCCGATCAGAAAATACCAGGTATTTTGGTAATGTGAAAGCAAACTACGCGTAATATCCCCGAAAGAAAATACCCGCTAAATAGTAGGTACTTGGCGAAATTACGAGAACTTTCGTGGGGATTTTTCCAAGGTCGCAGGTATTTTGGCGATGTGAAAGCAAATTACGGGAACTTTTATCCCAGCGTGTCGTTGGGCGCGGCGGCGTGGGTGGCTGCTGGGCTAGTGATTTTGAATCTCCCGCCTTGCCTGCTTATCAGACCACACTGCGCATGCTCGTAACTTCGGGAACTTATCCCGAAGGATGTGTTTCGGGGCGGTGTGAATGCAGGAATAATTAACGGGTATTTTTTAGCCTTAAAAAGTTCTCGTAATTTAACGGGGATTC
This sequence comes from Lytechinus variegatus, assembly GCF_018143015.1. Taxonomy (NCBI): domain Eukaryota; kingdom Metazoa; phylum Echinodermata; class Echinoidea; order Temnopleuroida; family Toxopneustidae; genus Lytechinus; species Lytechinus variegatus. Next base: position 37,384,031 of record NC_054742.1, on the reverse strand, counting down.
TTGTGATCGAGGCGGTTTGAAACCGCCTATTGGGTACAGTATACCTGTATATTAAGATCCTGTTCATGTGTAAATTAGTTTTAAAGCTCTAGGTATCTATCAGATATGTTGATTTATGTCTGGGGCAGCAGACCTGTATTGTCACCATCCAAAAGACTTGACCAGGGTTTGAACTGCATTAATTTGAAACTTTACCATGTAGCTTCAGTGGATTAAAGGCACATGCCACAATGTCCTGTTCCTTCTTTTGCTTAAAAAAATGAAAGAAAATTGCTCTTTTATATAAAAGTGATTAAAATTAGTCCTAATATTTGCTCATCAATTGTTATTTTGAGGAACTTAAAACTTGGGCACTATATCATGAAATTGCCACTACCTAAAATGGTAGCAGTCAGTGATTAGTTCTCAGCCGATCAAAACATTGGTTTCTGGATGATAACTTGTCAGTGCTGACATCATTACGAGTGAAAATGGAATCTTTATATTTCAATATTTCAAGTTAAATAAATGTGATTTTATGTTTTCCCTCTCCATTTTCTTTTAAAGAAATGCTTTGAAACACTTTGAAAATGCTTCAGCACCAGTTAAGTCTTTGGTGTGGTTGGATCTAATTTAGAAAATGCTTCATTATAAAAGCATACTCCTACTCTGTTAACACCCCACTGGTTCCTTGCGGTTGGTAATCATCTCTCTTCTTCTCCTAGTAAGGCTTTGCATTTTGTCAAATTGCTTCTGGTACAAATTTGAAGGTAATAGACCTCCTAATGCCATGGCCATGTGGGAAAGAAGATGTCAGTGTATTATGCATCACGCATCTTGAGATATCTTCACCAAGGTGTGCAAGAAAATATCTGCAGGGGTTTTAAGATCTCCCACTCCTGTTTTCCTTCCAAACTCTGCTGGGTATCATCCAAAAATAGATCCAGATGCTGAACTTTATAGCAGTTGATGTTGAACTTGAATTGGCACGGGATGTGAAATCTTGAGCTGTTATTAAAGTTTATGATGTTTAAAAGCGAATATGATTATTTGCTGTACATATATACTATTCCATACTGAAATTATAACACAATGGCTTGGTTTATGATTCGCTTTTTAAATTAGCAGTTTAGACCGTCTAGTGACAATTCATTAGTGCGTCCAACTGTCTGCTCACATCTATCCCCTAAATGTTGACATGTTTTTAGTGATGAAATGTGCTAATGATGGTTAAGATATAATCAAAATTTAATGAGCATTGCGCGTGTGTTTTATCACCATCCAAGCCCAATTAAGGAGAAAGCATAGTTACTACGAAAACTCCATAATTCAAAGTTGTTGTTGTCAGCTACAGGGATCCTGAATGCTTTGCGGTTAATTTGTGAGATGAGGCCCTGTCTCGTCCAAGCACTGGGTCTGCTGTAGAAAGCTGACATACACACCATTAAGAATAACAAATGTCATGAGAGAGACGTATCCAATGATTTGTGTTGTGTCATCTGCTGGGTGTATACCCAAGTGTGTTTATCTAGAACGTAAACAGTCTATTGCATGACTTACATCTTGAGATGCTTTTTTGATCTGCTGGAGATAGTAAATCAAAAAATTATCTTGCTACCACACTATCTGTAATGTAGGTCTACTGCTCTTCTCTTTCTCTGTACTTCAAAACATATCTGATATCTATGTGTATATTTCTGGTTGCTCTAAAAAGCATCCATGTTTGTACATGAATATCATATGAAACCATTGAAGTGGTGTACTTCCAGTTTCAGTGGAAACAATTGGCAATGATTGGTATTTCTAATGTGTATACTCAGATACACTTAACTATTTTAATTTGTTTTGATATTTTTGAATCATTATTTTGATGGGCCTACATGTCGCTTATATGAAAATGTATCAGAAAACTCCTGTGGCATGAATGAGTAATTTCAGTATTTCTTAACTTAATAGTTTATACTTGTATTGAATAAGCTGACATTTTTGGGATGGTACTCTATTGTGTCCAACATTGCCAAAACTGTATTTGTATTGTCCTTGTACATGAAAACTACAAAAATTGGGAAATTAACAGTTTGTTATAATTATGTTCAATGATCCATAATTCTTAACAATATTGATTTGACTCTAATAGGTCTTTCTTAAATATTTTCCAGTTTTAAAGAAGGGGCCTACATGTATGTACATATAATTTTTTTGTTAATCCTTTAGGAATAGCTTACATGTGTAAGCTCTGTTTTTGAGTGAGAGGAGAGGCCGTGAGGAAGAGCAGCGGGAAACGTGCTTCAGTTACAACAGCCTACATTTTCCTCACTAGGGGAGACCTCAAAACCTGGGTTTGAATGATGATGCAAAATGGGAGCACCCAGTAAGAAAATTAATCCAATGATGGAAAGAGATGAAAGGAAAATAGAGTATGGTGAACAGAGATATGTATAAAGAGAAAGACAGGAAATAGAATTGAAAGGGCAAAGACTGAGAGATTGGGATTTGGATGAATCAAGGAGGCGCATGTATATTTGTAGTGTGTATACATGAGTGGAGCTGGCATAAACTTGGTCGTGACAAGATGGGGGACAGAAGAGGATCAAGTCTTTCTCCATCTTCTGATGACAAATTTTATTGGATTGGGTGGTATGATTCATCCCTCTGAAAAAAAGGAAATTGACAAAACAATATTACATGGGGGCTCATGGCAGATGCCCCCACCACATCTCTTTCTATTCCTCCCCTTAAATTGCAAAAATAGCCTGGATATTACCCATGGATTTTCTAGAAATTCTTCCAAACGGTATTTTGTGAATGAACAATTTTTCCTGTTCTAATTGCTATATATTATATTCATATTCATATTCATAGATGTGTGTTAGATTTATGAAAGGATCTTCTTGATTGGCTCTTTAGCAAACTGCTAATAAGAATAAATCCAGTTTAAGTTTCCATCACACTACAATTAGCATGATTTTGAATATGATTTGTGTGTCCTTTAATAAGCTTTCTCTTTCCTCTGTGAAGCCAGAGTGAGATGCAGCTGATTTGTGCCATCACTCTTATCACGCCTCCGCCCTAGACTTGAGAACAGAAATTGGCTGTCACCTGCCTGAGCTTCACTGCTTGATATCTCTGCCGTTCACAAGATCAGTGTAAGAAATAGCACACAGTGTGATACAAGGAGGTGGGGTTAATGTAATGAAGGGCCACTTTTAGGGTATTTTCTACCCCATCTTAACCCAATATCTAGGGGATGCAAAGGATGAGGGGAGGGGGGGGGGGGGGGAGGTAGACAGATAAATATTAACGATAGTATAGGGTATCTGTATGATGCACATATCCACCTTGTTTGGTGCTCAAGGCACTCCTAATCCTATAGTACTGCTGATAAGCTGGGCTACGGATTCAGCACTCACCGCTCACAGGTTTTGGAGGAAACCTGCTGCCGGTACCCATTTACCTTACCTGGGTTGAGTGCAGCAAATGTGGACCAATTTCTTGTTGAAGGAAATTATTCCATGGCATGGATTTGCACCCATGACCTTCTCTTTTAAAGTCCCGACACTAATCCACTGGGGGTGATTTACTTTCAAATATTAGGCCTATGCCATCTTGTTCCAGTTGCCCAAAGAATTATAACAAATTTGTATTAGAAACTGAATGATTATTTTGTAGTTGCTTTGTATGAAATAATAATAATAGATGGCATCAGGGAGGTTGGCATACAGACACATCAACAGATAAACTTGTTTGTTATAAAACAATTTTAATGGGTGAGACACAATTTGTGCATCTGCATTTCTAGGATGTCAAGGCTTCCAAATATTGACAGTATAAAAAGGGAATGTTTGTTTAGAGTCCTAACAATTGCAAGAAAATTTGGGAATACTTCTTAGTTTATTATCGAATTGCATTCATTGTCTTCAAGATTTTAAATCCTTTCTGGCCCAAAATATTAATAAGTTGTAGGCCACTAGGCCTTCATATCATCCAAGCTTATAATCTATAATGCATTTGGATCATAATTCATATTGCCACAATATTTACTAATCATGCTGTTCAGAAAATGGAAAATTTGCGTAGATAAGATTAAATAATATTATTTCAGCTTCATTGAATGAAACCTCTAGATGCAAGACCATGTCTGAGGCTAAGTAAATGATGATTCAAGTCTACTGTGCAGACAGATTTAGAGTTAACACCCTAAAGGCAGAAATAATCTTGTAAAGAGCAATTACATCCTGCAGATTTATTTTTGGCTGCATGACGCGATGTTGACTTTTCTGAAGATGGCAAAGGTATGCACAGAAAATGGAATACATGGATGTTCTAACAAATTTTAAAAATATAGATATCCAATTATCAACCTCTAATTTCTTTAATGTCCATTTGATTACTCTTCCAGACATGGATGGATTTATGCATTTTACTGTCCATACTAATACATCAGAATTTATTGCTATTGTTTAAAATCCTTATTTGAGATTTTATTCATGTGGTCAGACTAGGTTTTTTTTTCATTCCCATTGGTTTATTTAAATGTTAACAATACTATTAAAACCAAAGTAAATTTCATGTGGACTGGCATTTCATAAAAAGTATTAAAAACCTGAAGAAACCTATTTAAATCCAGATGTATCCTGCAGAAGATGTGACCCCCACCACCTCGATCCAGATGTTGGTGACTTGATGTGGAAATACTTCACAAACATTTAATTTATTTTGTTATTCATCATTGGTGGTCCAAAGTGAAAGCGTCTCCCTGACGCTTCTTTTCTCTTTCTTTATTGTTACACAGGAAGAAATTTTTAATTTATCCCTGAAGAAGCATAATCTTTGGAAAGTTTGTGTAAAAACCTTTGAGGACTTTCATTTCACTTCAAGGATAGAATGGGTTGTATCGAAACCAGATTTCCCAAAGATGTGTGGCATTGGATGAGGATCAAGAACAGGTCCATAGTAAACAGACCCATTCTTTGCTGTAGTTTTTCTTTATACTTGCATTTTTTGTTTTGTAGTTGTGTTGTACATAAATTTGATGTGGGGGTCCTAGCTTGCTTTTAAGGGACGTTCAGTACATAGGAGAGTCTTTGTTGTAAGAGGTTCAGTGGCCTTTGAATATTCAAGGTAAATACTTATTCTTGAACATCAACTCCACATTGGAATATCGCAGTGATTTATGCGAGGTTGTACCCCACCCATTCTCCCCCCTCTCTCTCTATTCAGGAGGGGCTATGGAAATAGATGTGAGTATAAATGGCCACAGAATATATGCTGATTATAACTTATTTTTTTAAATGTTAAGCTGCTCCCCTTTCTCTTTGTCATGGGATGGTGTAGATTATCAAATAAAATTTTGTTTCTATCGGTAAATGTATACTGCACCTTTTTGCTTCTTTTTATTACTCAACTGCAGTGTTGCAGTGCAGGTAAATTGCCAATCCTTCTACTGCCAACTCGTCCACTCAACACACGGTCTACTTTCATGTAGTCTAATGCCATTCCGTTCATCACCATATCGTCTAACAGCCATTTGGTCCATTAATCATTTGGTCCAATCATTACTTGGTCAAATCACCATTTAAATCTATGACCATTTCATCTCATAACCAGTTTATATAATTTTCATTTTATTTTCATTCATTTTGCACAACTCAACACTTGGTCCAATTAGACCAAATGGTTTATAGACTAAGTGGCTATTGGACCAACTGGTTATTAGACAGAATGGCTTTAGGCTGAATGAATGTAGACCATGTGGTGAGTGGACGAACTGATGGTAGACCAAATTTCTTATTTCTTTATTTTAGTGATCACCAGTCTCCATTAAAATATCACCATTGTTGACAGGTAAAAAAAAAAACTGTTATGACTGAACGTATATATGGTAATATGATCTACATGGCAAAAAAAATCATACACAGAATTTTTTTTGAAAGAAAATAGAAACTAGGGCCTCATAATGAAAACTACAAAACAGTCTCTTTCTTTGGAGGAGGAGGGGTGGGGGGGGGGGGTTGAGATGTGGATTGGTTAGTGGTTTGATGTAGGCCTACAGTCACCAATCAACTAGATTTTCAAATATGAATAAGGTCACAGAATCATGAGATTTACAGCTCTGCTTTATTGACCAAGCTATTTGGTGATGGCAGTCCGCCTTTGTAGATGATTTTAAATCTAGGTTGCAGATTTAGAAAAAAAATGATACATGATAGGGACACTATGGTAACATTAACCCTACATATTTGTGATGCATAGTTCTGATCAGGATCCACCATTACTTGCATGTTTCTCCCACAAAATATTCTGTATTGTAGATGGGAGAGTCCAAATTAAGCAAGCTTCCGTAATTCTTGGCAACGTTCTTCTCTGATTTGTCATAAAACCACAGCATGAGGCATGGGTGCAGCACGTGATCTTGAGAGATAGTACCCCTTGCTGGATGATGTAGAATTTGAAACTGTTCACAATCCCCACCCCCTTTTCCCCCTTTAGGGTATTATCACTTTACTAGACCAATTCTGTTTTGACACCATTCTCATTACGCTTTCTAAAACTAGTTTGGAAACCAGTTTGAAAGATCGCTTTGCTAGCGTTCCCACTTGATCACACAAAAGTGGTTTTCAAAATCACTTCACGTAAAGCGATCTTGTTGCTGTGGAAACGCTCTCAGGGGATGACACGTTTTGCACGAAATTTAAAACCATAGTGTAGGTATTCTACAATTTAAGAACTGGGCGTTGTGGCGTGCGCCTGTAATCCAAGCTGTGGGGAAGTTACAAATTGATGCAGAGGTTCGAGGTTCGAGCCCTGGTCACGTCTTTCGGATGGTGACATTAAAGGTCGGTCCCAGACGTAAATAATCGTTTCTGATTGATACACGTCTGACAAAACTCAAACACACACACTCTACACCTGTCGTGTGGAGTATTGCGCTCAAAATGTGTGAAGATCGCTTCTCGCAGAACATTTGTGTCCTCGCGCCAAAACCAGTTTAACGAAGCATAGTGATCTTGAAAACTAAATTGCAAGGTGGTTTTTTGAACCGGTTTGGAAGATCGCTTCCAAGATTGTATCGACTGTTCTCATTACACGTTAAACTAGTTTCCACTATTAGTTTCCAGTAAACTAGTTTTAGGAAGGTAGTGAGAATGGTGTCTTTGACTGCTTCAGAGCTACTGTGAATTATGAAGTGATCATGAATGGTCTACCTCCAGGAGCAAATGCGCTTAACTGAACCACAAGACTAGCTCATGGTCTTCTGGGTCACTTTTCTTTCTGGAATGAACATTTCTAATTGAGATTTAAGTTATTGCTAAAGGAATGCCCTGAGCTGAAAATATTTATAAGTAAATAAATAGAGCAAACTGCACAGAGCAAAACGCAGAAAATTCCGTCAAAATCTGATAACAATTAGCAAAGTTATTGAATTTTAAAGTTTAGCAGGATATTGTGAAAAGAGTTATATGCATGTCTTCATGAATATTCATTAGGTTGGCTGATGATATCACATCCCCACTTCCCTTTTTCCAATGTTATTACATGAAATAATAATTGTTTGATTTTTTTTTTCGTACATGTATGAGTGTTATGATTCCCTTCTGATGAACAGCAATAAATATCTAATGTATTGAATCAGTTGTGAATCCATTGTATTTCATTCTTGGATGAAAGAAATTGAATAAACCTAATTTCATATGATAAAATACCAAACATATGGGGATATGATATCATCAGTTTGCTCATTGAATATTTATGAAGACATGCCTAGAACTATTTTACCAGAAAATGCAAATATTTAAAATACAATAACTTTGTGGTTCCTTGTCTGATTTTGATCAAATTTTCAGTATTTTGTTTGTCTGATTTTTTTTAATCTGTTCAAAACATACTATTTGCAGCCTGGAGCATCCCTTGAAGAATTGCAAATGATTTTATGCTTTATTTGTGGGATATATTTGATTTCTAGTGTCCTTTAGGAGAATCATATGCAGATGAAATTATTGGAAGAAAAGGCCATTTCAATTAGTAATAGAAATGTTATCATTTCTGAATAGTCTCATACACTCAATATGGAATTGTAACTTCTAGATGGCTAAGCTGCAAACTTGTAACTCCTTTAATTGGAAAAATATGTTTTGATTAGAGAAATGTTGTAGGAGAGAGGACATATTCAGATTTCAATCTAGTAGTGTAATCACATCACGTTGTGCATACCAGACACACTTGGGTGAAATTTCCATTTGGTGAAGGATAAAAAATTCAATCAAATACAGTACGCCTTGAAGATGCATATAATAGCCCCGGGGGTTCTTCCGGGTAAGCAAACTTGATTACAGAAAATATTCTTGTCTACAGAGATTGAATTATGTTGGTGTGAATGCCATGCTCTCTGCTCCATTTATTCCAATTAGCGCTCGGCCCTCTACATGCGTCAACCAATCGTCATCATCACCAGTGTAGATTTCCTGCATAATTCAGATTACATAACATTACCCCTATCCTTACCCCACTCTTATATGCGTTGAACCTCTGTTAGCGATCATCACACTTCATTAACCCTCCTTCTCTGCCATCTCCATCCTGTGAGTCAAATAGAGATTCGCACTCCTCTCATCTTCTTGCAATTACACCCCCCTCAGGCCTGTAGGGAGTGTGAATAATTCATGTCCACGAGAGGTCATCGTGTTAACCGCTCCATGCCCGGTAAATCCAACGGAGGATGGTGCTTAGAATGGGAATTCCCAACTGTCTCCGATGGGGGCACAGAGAAAGGGGGCAGGGCATTGAGAAAATTTCTTTTTATAATGTAGGCCTATTGCCTTCTCATGCATTCATAAAATTCATGATCAGAGTAATATATGAATTCAACTATTTAAGAGTGTGAAAAATGACGTTATTTTTCTCGGCCTACCTGTAACTTCGTAAAAGTCTTTATTAAGCCTTGGTAAATATGCAAATGATCCTTTTCTGTATTTCAGTTTATTGTCATGTCAGCAAGGTCGGAAAAGATAGAATGGTATATCATAAAACAAATTTGTGTGAAAGATACAATCTAAAATATGATATTTTCAAATTGTCAAAATTAAAGAAATGAGGTGTCCCATTTTTTGGTTAACCATTCCTAATGCATTCACAGGAACAAAACTAACAAAAGATGTTAGATTAGTCTCTTGTACCATAACCAATATGATAACAGCAGAAAAAAATGAAAGCACTCAAAGATAAAGCCCTATTATATTGGATTCTAAAGCTGGTAGGATAATGTTTCACTCACTTCCCTGTTATAAAGGTGGAAGTGGCATTACCTGTCATCTTTGTAGATGATTTATAATAGGTGTATCATCTTTCAAAATAAAAGTACCAGCCAATTTTCAAGTTTTTATTTTTTGAGCATACCAGGTACTTAGAAATCACTCCCTTTTTAATGAAATATTTGCACTTTTTCCTGTAGCTGGTAAGAATATGTCCAATTCAAGCTGTGTTTTATATTTATTGTACGTCAAATTTATTGAATTACCTTGCTCTGCATTTGCTTTGCTTGATAGGATAAAATAATGTGAATTCTATTTCAGTCAGTCTGTGTAAAGGCACAGAATGAACATGAATCAGTAATTTCTACCGCCACTTATTTACTGTTATCAGTAGATTGATGAGCAGACAAGGGTTTTAATATTCTCTTCATATGACTATCTGTGTACTTAACAACATAAGCTAGACATGACTGTCCAATTTAGTTTTGATTATGATTGCGAGGAATAATGGATGAACAAGAAGTTTCAATTTGTGCATAGTGCACATACATGCATAATGTGAATATAGTAAATTGCAGTAAGGTATGGATGCAGCATTTGGTGCATGCTATGAAAGTGGATGTCATCAGTCCATAATTGAATTAAAGGGGTGGTCCATGCTGACAATGTTTATAGCCTAATAGATAGAGTAGAATTCACTGAGCAAAATACTGAAAATTTCATCAAATCGGTCAAGTAATAAAGTTATCGATTAAAGTTTAAAGTTTAGCAATATTTTGTGAAAACAGTCGTCATGAATATTCATTAGATGGGCTGATGATGTCACATCTCCACTTTCCGTTTTCTTATGTTATTACATAAAATCATGATTTTTTCATTATTTCATACTTGTGTGAATAATATGTCTCCCTTATAATAAAATAAGTTGCAGCAATAAATATCTAATGCACTAAATCAGTTGTCAGTCCATTTTTTCTAGTTTTTGGAGGAAAAAAATTTAAATAAACCTATATTTATGTAATAAAATACAAAAGAACAAGTGGAGATGTGACATCATCAGCCCACCTAATGAATATTCATGACGACTGTTTTCACAAAATATTGCTAAATTTTACAATTTAATATCTTTGTTAATAGTTATCTGATTTTGATGAAATTTTCGGCATTTTGCTCAGTGAATTCTACTCTATCTACTAGGCTATGAACATTTTCAGTCCGGACCACTCCTTTAATCTTTTGTGTCACGTTTATTTAAAATGTCATGTCCTCCCCAGAAAAATGTTAGTTTGAAGCAAAAGATAAAACTCAAAACAAGCATGATGCTGAAAATTTCATCAAAATCGGATATAAAATACATGTACTTAATAGTTATGACATTTCAAAAGTTTATTTTTTCCCTTCAATGTATGCAAAACTTGTGACATAAGAAGGCAATATATTTTTGCAGTGTGGCAGCTCTCTCAACTTTTATTTGTTTAGAAATTTAGCCCTTCAATATTAAACAGAAACACACAGTTTTACAGTTTTACCAAACAAAGCTATAAGCCTGTGACAAACCTTTTGAATTTCAGTTGGTGCATGGATTGCATCCCTTTATTTTTACATTGACACGCTTTTTAAAGAATAAGGTTAACAATGGTTTAACATGGCCTGCTGTAAAAATGTAATCATAGAATGTTCCTGAGGGGAATTAGTAGGTAATAAACACCTACCTACCAGACTCATTAAATTTGACAGGGTATTATTTTACCAGATACCTTTACAGCATGCATTATGGAGTTGAATATAATGAGTTTCACATTGCCCCATGCCATCCATGCATATTACTTCATGCAGGTGGTATCACACTACTACTTCACCTTGAGAAAATTAATAAATGGATTGGAATTGACCTTTAAATAGATATTTGTGAATTTGTTTGTGGATTTCCCATTGCAGAGAATGTTCCCATATTTCTTTTATTGGTAATTTGCTTCAAGGTTCAAGATTAAATTCAACATTTATTTCCCATGCATTGTTCACATTATCCTGAGCCCAAAATAGTATTTCTAAAATTTATTTATAAATTTAGAGATATTAGGAATACTTTGGGATTCTTTTGAAAAATATGTAAGCCTTTAATTACGATTGATGTGAAAATTCCAATGTAGTAAATGGAACACATGCTTATGAATGAATATTTTATTGTTTGCCTTTTGATTAAGGTGCATGTATGCTGATATTAGTCTGTTGACTGACTAAAGTCCAAAAACAATGAGTGATAAAGTCTTGACCTTATTAGAACACAACTTAAAGTATGTAAACATATAGATTGCCATTAAGATTGATTTCTCATGTTTTATAGAGAGGAAGTGATCAACTTGATCACTAAATAGAGACAGCAATATTTTTTATTATTATTTTAACCCACACTTGTCAGTTCCAAGGAGAGCCTACTCACATGAAACATGCAGCAAATATTATTTATGCTTCAGTTGCTGATGTAATAACATTTTAATGTAAATTTGTGTAAATATAACAGTAAATATTTGTCAAAAGATGCCTTATCTGTTGGATAGTGAATGTGCTAAAATGATTGAAATCATCATTTTTGTAATGCAGTAGATATAATTTCATATACATGTATGGTTTGCAATTTGGACACTGTGGGCCTACATGTACATTATCACCAGAGCTTGTCATAGAATCGTAATAATGAAAGCATGCAAAATCTGGGTCATGTCACATGAAACAAACATTCAATTCAAATAAAAATTGATTGCCTCTGTAAGTCTTTGGAAAACCATGTAAAATAAATTACAATCAATCGTAAATATTTAGGTTACTGAATACATTCTAGTGGTCATTTTGTGTCTCTATGTTTGTTTGTATCAGCGGTAGAGATAAAAATGCAATATAAGCACAAAGTCTGTGTAAACATGAGTATCCTCATATGAAAAGTGATAACAAAATTGCGTGTATTTGAAAAAAAAGATCTTGCATTTCTAAATGAATATGCAAAATTAATCAAATGAATACATTTCCACCATTTATTCTGATACCGATTGCCATTGCAGGCCTTATATATCATCACTTTAGGCATGGTACAAAATGCATTTTGTATCTCATAGTTTTAGGGCACCGAGGCAAACATTTTTGTAATGGTCACGTAAAGTCATTTTGAGGGTAGGTCTAAATGTGTCTAAAGGTGTATTTCAGATCTGTCATGCAGTAAATCATGTCTATTTTTCTTCAAAAAGTTAACTTTCATGTCAAACAACATGGAATGTGTAGTAATCATGGTATCCCTTGGATTAAAATATTCTGCTGATGAGAGAAACGTGACTGTTTGGACACAACATAGGATTAGTCTTGTTGTATATAATATTATTCCAAATCAGCATAGAAACTAATTTATGTGTATTCGGATTTGGAATCACACTTCCTGGCAACAAAATTGGTAATATCCTCAGTAACAACTTTGAGTATAAGGCCATCTAATCCATGCTTATTAAACACTTAATCTGTGAAGGGTATTCTGACATGTGATAATGGACAGTCTTGCTATCAAAGACAGTGACGAAAATGAATGTCTGGGACTAATATACCCCTTTCATAAACCCCATTAAAATGAATTAGGCGGCTAATAGCAGCATAATTTGGTCGTAAAATTGGAGGAGGACAAGAGTTATCCGCATTACTCTGATGCTGCTATTATCCGCATAATAGCAGCATCGGGACAAGATTTTGAGTTTATGAACGCATTTCCAAATTATGCGGATAATTGCCATGGTGCGGTCACAAGGTCACCCTTTTCCAACACAACCGCATTGGAGGGGGCGTGTCCAGTTGTCATGGCGATTATCCCCCTTTTTCAGGACGGGCGCTCGTAAAAATAATGCGGCTTATTTTCGGAGTTTATGAACGCAATTTTTATTGAATTATCCGCATTACTCTTAGGCGGCTAATTGGAGGATAGGTTTATGAAAAGGGTATAAAATACATGTATGATTTGTTGGTTAATTGTGATTTATAAATGAATTGAAGTGTTTGGCCTTCATGATTTTTGTTTTGTTTTAAAGTATGCACACAGACTAATGGAAATTATCAAATGGGAGTGGATAGGCTATTTAGAGCTACTGTACCATTATTCATGAGTTTTATTATTTCTATTCCTTTGCCATCAGTTATGAATATTTTTCTTGCTTCTATACATCTATACTTCTATATAGGTGAAATATTTTTTCTTCTTTATTATTCAGGAATAACATGCAGTACAATACATACAATACATATCTATTATGTAATGCCATGTCTGACCCATGCAAGCCATCTAGTAATTTAGAATTACTTTTAGAATATAGATGAATCCGACTTCAGATAACTGCAACTTACGGCGGCCTTAACGGGGGGGGGGGGGGAGCTTCCAAAGAAAAGAATTTTCAATTGGTTACGCAATGAGCCAGGTGCGTTGCTATATCAATGCATATATTATCTTTTGTTAGGTATACTTTTAATAAATCCCCTGTTAGAAACAACATGTCTATTTATGTAACCATAGAATCTAGATATCATGGTAACTGTTGTTTGAAAAAAAAGGGCAAATGCTTAAGCCAACCTAAATTGATTTGTATTAATACTATTAGAGAGAAAATCCGTCTCTTGATGCAGCTGAATGTAAAATTAGATGTAATTGCTGGTATACCATAATTATGAACACACCTCAGCAAGGTCATATATACACTTTGATTGATTTTGATATCTGACATGCAAGCCATCAAGTTTTGAGGAATTACTTTGAGAATAAAGTAACCTTAGAATGTAGATATGATGGTAAGTGTTTGGAAAATATGGGTAAATTCCTCAGTTAAATTAAATTGATATTTATTGTAGAGAGAAAGATTGATGCAGCTGAATGTAAAAGTAGATGTAATTGCTGGTATACCATATGCACAACACACCTCTGCAAGGTCATATGCACTTTGATTGATTTGGATAATAATGTCTAGTGTACTAGTAGTACAGGATGATATTTGCTATTAAAAAAAACCCATTGTATTTGATATTGTGACTCACCACTTAAATATAGTCCCAGACTCACATGAATATAATTATATCATTTGGTGGAAATTCCTTAGTACAATTGCAATGCTTTGCTAAGTCTGGGTTATTGTTTTAGACTTGTCAAAGAAAACTGCTCTTTCATAAGAAAACCAAAGTGATATTGACACTCAGCTAAAACTCAAGAGATGTCTGATATATGAAATTGGGAAACATGTTCCTAGTGATAGGTAGACTGACATTCCTTTGTATGTTGTCATGTTTCTTAAAATGTGACTTGCCTTTCGAAATTGACTGCGAGCGTGTACATCTGAGCTGTACTTCCGAAAAAACCATGACAAATGATACCTTTGTAGAAGTGGTTTCCGGTACACAACTATTTTAGGCTCAGACAGATGTACTTGGTTCCTCCTATCTGATAAATGTTTATGACATGTTGTTTATGATTATCTTGAGAAAGGATTGAGAAGAAAATCAGTGTCTTCCCTTCCTCTGTTAATGTTCTCAATCTTCTCATTCCAATAAAACTCACCCTCCCCCCACAGACACATCTCTGTCTTCTTAAAGTACAACACTCATTTCCTGTAATATTGATCTTTAAATGGAAATAATTTTTTTAATAATATGCGGAAAAATTGCTTTTATTGTAAACATTGTGTGGGAAAGTAAATGTTAATAGTCTTCTATTGCAGTACATTCACAATCAATCAAACTCTTTTTTCCTATCATGAAAGTCCTAGTCTGCAGGCACAGACCCTGATTGAAACTTATCAACAAGTGTGTCTCCACGCAAAGACTAGCACATATAAAACTTGCTGAGCGAGAGGGCCTTTAGTACACAAGGCATGAGGAGGCTGCAATTCAGACCCTTAACTCGAGTGAAGGGTTTGTACAGCAGAATACGTTCAATCCATGCAAAATAATTTCATAATTAGGGTCTATTGCGATTTTATTAATTTCCCTGTGTCTATGAATTTTAAAAAAACTTGAGGGTTTTCCCTTTATATATATATTTCCCTTTAGTGACCTTCCTAGACACATTCACATATTAGAACTATGAGTAATCATCGCGGGTAGTTGGGAATTCAAGCGGAAATAGGTAAACATCAGTTAACAATCAACAACTATTATAGATGTAGGAAATGGGGATGCTTATAACTAGGTATATTTCCTTATTTTACATGAAATATGAGTTGCTCCAGTTCCCTTTATGTCACTTTTACAATATGAGATTATTCATGAAAAATAAGGCAAATGATTGCCTATCAAGTTATTTTTATAGGGTTCCCATAGTTCCTATTCTATTGTTCAACAGCTATTATCTTTAATGTCCACACTTTATCAAAATTGAAATGCTGTTTTTTTTATACAATTTTTATTTTTTATGTCCTTCCCAGGCACATCTACATATTATTTCTATGAGTAATCATGGGTGGAAGGTTGAGAACTCAAGCGGAAACATAAATATAGGGTCCACGAATATACACCCTTGATTCCCAGTTATTGTTGAGCTTCCAATTAGGGAGGTCATAACTCAGCATGTCTTTTCAAATGCTGTACAGTTTCGAACACGCCAATTTCTGTTATTGGTGCGTGGCCTCATTTACTTCATTTCAATGGAAGTTGTATACCTGTCATTTGGTGCTGTTTTGTTGTTCAAGTTTCTCTCCCTCCTTCTCCTTCCTCTCTGTCTGTCTCCCTTTCTCCTGTTCTCTATCTCTTGTTTTTGTTGTAGAAAAACTGCCTTTGAGATGAAAATTGCACATAACTTTGCCATCCAATGGTAACTTCCAAGGGATCCTTGATTTTGATTGGTTGTTAAGCCTTGTAGCCATTGTAGTTACCATTGGATGACACAGTTACCACAATGGTAACTTTTATGCAACAGGGTCCATACCAGGAAGAATGAACTTCTTTGGTTCTTGTAAATGTCTCCATTTTGCATTAAAAAAATAGACTTTGATAATTCATATGCATTTATGTTTTCATATGATTCCTGTTGTAAATGGATTTTACAATTTGCAAGGAAGAAATGATAATTGAAGATCAGTGATCTTGATTTTTTTTTATGGAATAACATGAAATTTCAGAAAGCAAGATGATTACCCTCATTATTGATATAGTCCATGGGTGAATGCATCTTCAAGTCCCACGGACATCTCTCTACCTTGAAACTTCTGATCTTAAAAAAAATACTTGCACAAGATCAAAACTTGTGAGATATGGTAGATAAGTTATTTTTTTCATTTCATAGTGAATGTACTTTTATCTTTTAGTATTGTTTCGATTCATCACGATATATTCATGTATAAATGCGAAGTATTTTTCTGAGCCAAGCTGTTACAGTTTAAGCCCCCCCCCCCATCAATGATTAAACAAGCACAAATGGCCTTTCATTATTGAGACATTCCTGCTAGTTCAATCCGTTGCTATGTGATCCTATATGAGAACCAACTTACTGTACAACAAACACCCCAGGTGACTGCCCTGTACTCTTTTCCTCGCTCAGTTTGAATAAAACAGTTGGTAGACCTCGAGCCTGAGCCGCTTGTGTACCGAGGATTGCACACTCGCTATCTAACCCTCTCTCTCACTCACTCTACTGCTCTGCAGCGTGCTGTAGCAAGCTGGTCCATGGTGTTCTTTCTCCTCTATGCATAGAGTTTTCCATACTTGTATTTAGGCTATAAGGAATTATTCATTGGATAGATAATATATCCGAAGTTATATATACCTGAGTAAGCAGATCATACATGTTTGGAAGGTAAGATAGCTTAATTTCAAAGTCCATGTTGAATGTTGTTGATAAAGAGACATGCCGTGGTGAATGAATAGATCGAAATTTCGAGATTCAAAATCGTGAAATGGTGAATGTGCCTTTTGTATGCGAATCCAGGGGAATGTTTATGGGAAAATTATGCAGAGATTGCCTCCACATCGTTTTTTCCTTCTTGTATTTCATCTGTCTTTTTCAATACTACATGAATGTATGATTTGACATAGATTTTAAAGATTTTATTATATCAAAAATACTGCTGTAAAGGCGTGATGTTGAGTTTTTCACATTGATACTGACAACCCCTAATACCATGAATTTTGTAAACCAGCAGTATGTCATTTTATCAAAAGTGGTGTCATTCCTTGTTTTATACTGTGTGGTGATTCTGTTTTTCAGTCCCCTGGAAATTTGGGGCGTGATATTCACTGCATTCCAGTGGACAAGTGGATACACATGTCTTGGAGATATAATTATAATTGGATGTTTATCCTTGAATTCCAACATATATGTATATCTACCTCAGACATGACCCTATATATACTGATCCCAGTACATCCTCTGAGTTATACCTTGACCTCCTCTTAGGATAACAGCCAGTGGAAATTAATTCTAATCCCATCTTATTTATCAAACCTCATGGATATCATTTGCTTGCTATTAAAGTTGTCTTCACACCCGATGAATCAGAAGAAATACTAAAGATTACAAGCATGCAAATAGAATGATTTTTTTTGCCAATTTACTCCTACCATGGACCTACCAAGGTCCATGCTCCTACTACAACCAGATATGAGCATGTGCACAATGATGGCTTTTACGTAGAGAAGATTGGATTGGATTATTGCGTCACCTCCTTGATGGAAATAAAAGCTGTCATATAAATAAGTGCTGTGAATATTATTTTGTACTTTGCTTTTATACTGACAAAATACTTTTATACTGACAAAATACTTGAATATTCAGACCAGGACCAAGTCAAACAGAAATACCATTTTTTCTGGCCACTGGCCTTCAAACATGTGATGGTACTGACGTAGTGTATTTCATCAAATTATTTTGTTGGTTTTATGAATGTGATTGAATTATAGGAATTTCCAACATAGTAATGCTTCAATCAGGAAACCACACCTGGGGCCTGTTGCATAAAACTTTTTACCTGAGAAAACTCTGGTAAAAACTGAAAACTAAGGTTAGTCTGATTTCTGCCATTGACTTTAACTCAGGGCAAAACTCCGATAAAAACAACCCGAGTTTTCTCAGGTAAAAAGTTTTATGCAACGGGCCCCAGAAATCACTTTCTCCTCCATTTTCTTCTGATATTCAATTTGACCTGTATTACAGTTCAGTTGTGGAATATGCAATGAGAGAATTTTCTCCTTGGCAATCTTTCTAAATCCGAATGATGCCCCCCCCTACCTTCCACTCAGACTTGAAAATTGTTTGGTTAAATCGCTTAAAATAGAGGATATACAGGTAGGCCTACATGTATTGGCCACCCCTTGTTGCAATATGGTAATTGTAGAATGGAATGGAACTAAATCTCTGATTGTTCTTACTCTATTTTTATTCCATCAGAAATCTCTTGAAGGAAGCAGTCATCTCATTTGGTCATCAAGCTCTCATCCAGCCTCAGGCAATCTACAGGGTTGTGATAAGGTGTCTTGGATCAAGCTCCAGAGATATATCCCTTACCAAGGTCAGTAGGGAAGGCAGTCAAGTGGAAAATTTGTCCTTACTTGAGGTCAGGGATGGTCTGGGCCATTAAAAGCTAGTCTACAATCTTCCAGACCAGGGTCATAATCCAGCTGTGACTGTAATGGATTTGGTCTTGGCAAGATAAGGAGTGTGGGGAAATGTATTTGGTCAACCAAAGAGATATCCTTCACTATGCCATTCACTATGAGGTCTGAGATATCTTGGGACCTTCTGCCTTCTTGCTAGGTCCTCAGCCTTTAGATTGGAGATGGGTAATAATAACATGTTATGCAGGGCCCACTGGTAGAGTAGTTTCCTAACTGACGTGGCTACCCTGGGTAAATAAAACATTATAGTCAGCAGGATATTTTTATCTTTAGTATTAAACTAATTTTTGGCATGAATCAAAGCTTGTATATGATTAATACCTACTTGCAGATTATCACTTAATTAATGATCAATGAAGGAGAAATATTGAAAAAAAAATCCTAAATCTATCCCTTTGTATTACCATCGCTGAACCACCAAGCTCACCTGGCTTTATTCTTTCAAGCAACATCTAAAATACATTGATGGCAATTTATACAGATACAGCCCTTGTGTCACTGTTATTATTGTCATGATTGTGATGAATTAATAGTTACCTGGGATATTTTCTCTCTCTACTTTTTCCTTCTGATTTCTCAAAATTTTTGTGATTTTCCCATCATTTTTTTACCTGCTTTCAATACCACAAAAGATAAGCTCTTGCGTTTGTTGTTACGTAGAATCTTTCACAGCAGCATGTTTTTTTTCCTTCCCAGCTTGTACCAAGTAAAGAAATAATGAGCATATATAGGTGTGCCATGACATGATAAAATGAAAAAAAGAATTGCCTTGAAGCTATCTGCCTAATGAAGGGTGCTTTGCGGTAAGATGCATTCAAAGGTTTCTTTTTACTCAAAGGATCTGCATCTAGATTCTAACAGAGTAAGAGAAATTAACACTTTTGCAGGTGCAGAGGGTTTTTCATAAATGAAGGGTTGAATGTGCAAGAGATCTAGAATATAGGTATCAAACCATGGACTATGCAGATTTTGTGTATAATTTAGTTTGTACATGTATAGTGAGGGAAGTAATAATGCACGCTTCTTGAAAAAGGGTGCTAAAATTAGTCTAATGAAAATAAAAACTGTTTAGCCTATGCTTTTTCCCGATCCGAGTTTAAACCTCTTCTGAACTCGCCATAAAGATAATTAGGAATAGAAAATTTTTTCTTACATCAAATAGGTACCATGGTTTTTCTAGTAAGTCTGCATTACATTAACCCATGAAATACTAGTTGTAGGAAGTGCCTGTCCTTTGCTGGGTGAACTCATGAAGTCACTGCTCACTCAGTTAAGTTGCTCCTTCTACATACTGTACTCTCCAGTAGGACAAGGATATCATGAATTATTGAAAGCCCTTGTATGGACCGGTCAAGTGATTCCAGTAGAGAATTGATGGCATCTCTTAAATGATGCTGTATTAGGAATAAGGCTCATAGATAGAGGTGATTTAATTTGTGAGTCATCAGTTTCTAAGGTACAGGTAAGATGTTCATCACCTGTATCAGATATTTCATGTTTCTTAGTTCTGATCTTCTGTACTTATAATTGTACGTATAATTTGTAAAGAAAGAACCCGGCCTTATAACAATCCTGTTGGTGGAAACTGCATGTAGTTACTATATCACAACACATATAATTCTGCATTTATTTTCTTTAAAATAACCATGATTTACAAACTCATTTCTAGAATGTGGTAGAAGCAGGAAAAATACAGCCAGTAAACCTTAATTAACCTTTGTATTAGATCATGTACGTGTAGGCCAAGCAATTAATGTTTGGGCTCCATCATAGACAGAATTTAGATTATTTTCAAGAGATACTATCTTCTATTTGAATGTCTAGTCTTCAGTAATTTGAACTTTTCCAGCATGCTGCTTCTGATCAGTGGATGTTGCAGTATGCAGCAGGGACAGCGTGTCTCTCTGTGGGATTTGAGAAGAATTCCAGCAATTAGTGATCTGAATGCTGCTCTGAATTCTGTCTGAAATCAATCCACAGTGATGAGAAAAAAAGAATTTTTGAAGCAGAAAAAAATATCCAATGATGGAAGGTCAATATCCTCTGTGTATTTTGTGTAGTGTTTGCCTCAAATCTTGGAAAATGTTGTTTGACTCCCAAGCCGTCCCCTTTTATTTCTGTATTTTAAAAATATTCCTTGAATTTGCCTCTTTAAAAAAAAAATCTCCTGCATTGACAGTTCTGCTATTTGATTTCTGTAGGGCCAGAGTGATATTTGAAATAAAAATTTGAAACTAATTAGTTCTTTCAGGCTTCAAACAAACATAATACAAGTCTTTCATCCAAGAACAACATATAACAATAATTTAGAATTGAAATAAAATTGTTACAATTCTTCTCTGCTTCAATGATTCTTCTGTGCATTTTAATATTACCAGACCTCCAACGTCCAATGATGTAATATTGCATGTGACTTGGGAATGAAATGATATAGGCCTTGAAATTTTCACATTCTTTTCTAAACCATAAAACTAGTATAAATTGTTTAAATCTTTTGTATGAAATTGAGTCGAGATGATTTATTAATGACAATTTTTAGAAGAAAATTTTGTATTTCATTTTTATATTCGTTTAGAATTTTTGACCTACAAAATCTTCTCTATTTTCCCCTATAAGTAGGCCTGTTTCTTTCTCCCATCCCATGGTATCACTGCCTTTCTCAATAAGCCATAAATCTTGGATGGAAATCTTCTTCAAAGGGGGAAAAACAGCACTCATCACTGAATGAGGGGGGCATGAGGGACTTGGGTTGGCCCTAAACAGAGCATCTTTCATCTCTTCTGCAGAAGGAACTGAAATTGGAGAATCCTCCCCCAGAACTTTATGAGAAAGCCAGGTTTATTATTTGAGTCCAACTCCCTTCAACATCATTTCTTTCTTCTAGTGGTGGATGTACACAAGCTAGTCTGCAATTTCAGACTGTGAACTTGAACTTAAGGTACTTGTCATGTTCCTCATTAACTTTCAACAGTGAATTAAATCTGAATGAAATTGTTAGGCTTTTCTGTGTTTACATGACATAACTTCAGATTTAATAGTGTACTGTATTGCTGCAAATGTATAACTGTATTAACTGTATTTTAAACATTAATCTTTAAATCAATTAAAATCATTTAAAACATCTCGTCCACATAATCTTCAAACTTCATGTGACAGGGTCATGGGTCTGTCACTTCAGACTAAATTTAAGGAAAGGAGCGAGAGGCACGCTTAGCGCTACCCCTCTTCATAGAAATCGTGGGAACAGGATGAATGGAAGAGGGGCCAAGAAGTGATGAACTTGGAATTCCCTTGTAATAGAAGAAGCTGTCCCCACTCAAAAATTTTCAGTCCACCTTGAGTAAACCCTATAATGATAATTTTGATGCTCAGTTCATTCACTTTTGTTATGCGAAAAATCTTGTATCATCAATGTGTTATGCATCAGATAAACTGGTAGACTTGTGGTAGCCAGTAGAATTTGGGTGTTAATTAGTGGTGATAGATGCTGTTCTTTGAAGGACAAAGGATGCTGATGAGTTCCATTCGCTCTACTGTGTCATGTTGTAAGTAGAACCATTATCATTCAATGTACATGTTCTAGTTGTCATGTACAGGTCATAGGGGTCTTCTGCAGGGTTCAAGTGATAAACTTACAGGCCAGAATGTTACATGATTGATCATGGCATGCGTTTGATATGTGCGGAAGTCAAGCAACCGCAGTAGATTACTTCTTCTATTGATATGATCTAGTAACTGAGTAGAAGTACCATCCAGTATGGATATTGGGCTGTGTCTGTATACGGCCTGTTGCAAAAAGAACATTGCTAGTACGGTAATCACCAAGTGTATCTTGGTAGCGATGTGTACCTTCATACCAGTTATTTATGTTACAGACCCCAAATCTTACATACATTTTCTTTTTAGGGTTTTTCTTGGGAGACTGACCTGGTGGGTGTCTCATAAAGCTGTTTGTATAGTTGCGAACGACTTTACGCACGACTGGAACATGTTCTTAGGTCATAACTCAATTACACAGTGATATCACATAGCACAAGAAAGGATCACCAGTCGTGCGTAAAGTCGTTCCTATCTTACGAACAGCTTTATGAAACACCCACCAGGTTTATATTATTAGAGTTTATGAAACACCCACCAGGTTTATATTATTAGAGAAGATTTATTCTTTAAAAATGTATCAACTGAGATTTTCTTCGTACGATCATTTGTGCATTATTCATGTGTTTATTTACATTGAAATTTTCTAGTTGAGATCCATAGCAATTTTGCAGGTAAGAAGCTTCGAGTTTGCCATCCAGATGTTTGTGAAGTCCACAGTGCATTATGTCTAAGAATGTTCCTTGCTATTGGGAATGTGAAGCAGAGCACATTCGCCTTGTGATAGATAGGCATGCATGATGGGGGGTTTATTGGTTTGTCATACATGGTTTTGTAATCAGATGTGTCATCACATTAATCAACCAAGAATGTCAATAGCTTCTTGGATATAGGATCATAGGAGTTCAATCTTGGGAGACCAGGAGAGAGAAAGAGTGAGATAAAGGGGGGGGGGGCAAGGGAGAGAAAGGGATGTATGGAATCTATGGAGGAGAGAGCTAGAATATGGAAAAGGAAATAAATACAGCAATAGAGATTTGACTGAAAGGAGGTTGTCTGTGTCTTGTTGGAACAAACTAATATACCCATTTAATTTTAGCCTGATTTTCCATTTTCATTAAATGCACTGATAGGCCTATTTGTTCCTGCTCTTCATCATATAATTCATGTATAATGAATGAATTAAGTTATTTTAAGATTCATGATGCAATGCTCTTTCAGAAATTGAGCTGATGAAACATGTAATTTAATGAGAAAGTGATATTACTTTAGAGGAAAATATGTGCACCATACAACATGGTGAGGAAAGATAAAACACAGCACTTGCTTAATACTGAAATTCAGTTATTAATTGTGCCTTTCATATAGTCTAGACTTAACCTAATTCATGATATCTTTTTCGGGAAAGATGGATTTTATAATTGAAAATGAAAAAAGGTTTCTGAATGATAAAACAGTTTGAATGACTATGGTTTCAAATAGAAGTGAGTTGTCTAGTAAGAAGTTTACAAAGACATGTTGAGCTCATCATAGACTGGATATACAAGAAAGATGACCATCAGGTGACACTATCAGGGGAAAGTGAGCCATTGTTTAGGTTGTCATAGTTGCCATGGTGAGTATGATTGACATAATAATATATTCTACAGTAATCCAACATGAAGGATGATAGATAAGGAGGTGATGGTTAGTGATATCATGAATGCTTCTTGTAAGACTAGGCAGGATAGGAATGTCTTCTCAGTTCTTAGATGAAGTAGATCATGAGAACATTAGGACAAGAATATGGAAGAGTGAAAGACAGAGTAGGAAGGAATTGGGCATTTCAATGAAAAGCAGAAAATGACAAGATACAAAAAAGAAGAGATAAGACAAAAAATAACCAAGTAAAGAAAATGAATTGAAAGGACGCAGTATCCATGAGCTGAAAAAAATATAAACAGAAAGAAAGGAAATGCAGATACAACGTGGGAGAATTTATATTGTTATCATGTACATGCCATCCTATTGAGCCTTGAGGTCAATCTACTTACAGCATGTTCTAATTCTTTTATTTGTTCATAAGTAAAATAGGATTGTTAGGATAATCTTTTTAACCCAGCTACCTTTATCTTTGCGCTATTCCTGATGTTTACTTATCAAACTCATTATTTGCACAATGAGGTCAAGTCTTCTGATAAGGACTACCTTTACAACACTGCACACATGTACAATTAATGAACATTCCCATAGAATTCACTCTGAAGTAATCCAACATTATATTGTAGACCCTCTGACATGATACCTTTCCTGGCCTTTTTTGTCAGCCCAAGGTTAAAAAAGCAAGAGCTTAATATTTTATTTTATCACCTTGTCTGTGATGAACATATCAGTGTTGCATCCAGAAATTGAGTTTAGTAGTGCACATGTACCGAGTTTGTTTTGGAGAATTGTTAATAGATCTACGCCCAGTAAATTTAGTCTATATTGTGAGGTAATGTTTGGTGGTGCTTTAAAGCAAGCATATGATTTCGCCCTGATTGCAATTATAAAAAAAATCCTTTTATATCAAGATTTTTAACCTTTGATTTTTCACTGGCATGGGAATGAAAGCTGGTGTTTGTTGAGCTCTTCATTCTTCCTTTACATTCATTTCCAGCCAATTTGAATATTTATTCAGTATTCCTGGGTTGCTATTTGTGTTGTAAGGTCAAGCAGTGTCTAGTAATACTCATTATGGCTAGATTATTGCTGTGTAAAACATGTATTATACCAGCATAGCATGTCTCTCCCGCACATCACGCTGTCGGAGCAAGGACGAAACCAGGGGCGAGATTAAGGAGGTGTGACTGGCTGTGAAATAAAAACACAGGAACGACAAAAGAACTGGGATCTGGTAATGTTATAAGGATGCCCCATGTATTCACAGGTGACAGACTGAGAAAGGTTGACAAAAACATGAAAAAGGGGAGGATGGGGGACTTGGATGGGGAAGGGGAGGGAGCATAATAGAACAAAGAGTGTTAAAATTGGAAGTTGAGAAAAAAAATACAAAGAACAAAATAGTAGAAATTGAGATGATCCTGGAAAGAAAGATGAGAATAAAGATGAAGAAAAAATATGTAAATTCCTCCATAGAGAAAAAAAGCTAATGAATATGGTCTTCATGCTTATCAAACCTCTTGAGAAGTGATCCCAGGAGTGTGTACTTTTCACTTGATATGCCCACCAAAGAAAGCAAGATAATGAATGCTAGTGAACATACTAGAAACATAACATGAAAGAGTTTGTCTTACAAAGGTCACAATAACATGGCCAATGATACTTTTCTGTTTGCATTGCAATGAGCACCTTATCAAAAACAAACTGCCAAGATACTATGCTTTAGTA
This sequence comes from Lytechinus variegatus, assembly GCF_018143015.1. Lineage (NCBI taxonomy): Eukaryota > Metazoa > Echinodermata > Echinoidea > Temnopleuroida > Toxopneustidae > Lytechinus > Lytechinus variegatus. Next base: position 37,358,217 of record NC_054742.1, on the reverse strand, counting down.
CTTACAGTATGTGTTTGTGAATGTATTACATTTGGCCCAAATAACACAATATCGTCCCAGACTTGGACATTTTCTTGCAGTGTAGGTCCATGTTCAACATGCTTGCCCGTGTGATTTCCAAATAAAACTTGACCCATGCTATTCTCATCTGAAGAACCCCTCAAGGTTGATCCTTTGCAGGAAAAATATGCTTTGTTAAAGTAAAGAATCTTATCCCCTTTAAGTCATTGTTTGCAGGAACCAAGAAATCTCTGTGTAAAGCGTATGGGACAAATAGAATTCAGTAGTTGTTGGGTTAATATACACAGGATTTTAAACTTGATATACAAATATCCATTGCAGAACTATGCAAGGAGATGATCTTTGAAACATTCTCCTGGATGAAATAAGAGCTTGGAAAATATACAATTTGATCCGTCTCTTTATTTGTAAGTGAATGTTAAGTGTGGGTGAGTGATTGCTGTCATACGTTGGTTCGTCCATTTGTATCATGCCATGATCTTTCTTTCAAATTCAATATACTCTTCCAGTGGTGAGCACATTGCGGGGATGGAAAGAATTGGTCTGTCTTTGAGGTTTTAAACTCAGTTTGTCAACTTTAATAGAAATGAAGATTTCCAATTTAACAAATTCTTGTAAAGTGATCATTCTCATAAAGAAACTGTGTATTGAACTACTTTATGCCTTCTCCAGCTAATCTTACAAGATATCTCTTATTTTTTTGTATGATTTTATCATCTGATGTATGTCTTGACAGACATTCGGGCGGGAAAGCAGGCTCACTGTTTGAAGCATGGTTTTCAAGAACTGTGCACATGGGGTGATAGCTTGCAGGCTAGGTATTCCCAACACAAATTTCATTAGAAATAACCAAGCGATGATGGAAAGGGGACAAGTGCATACTGTACATGGACTTTGGTTAGACCATACACGGTTGGATTACACACCACATCAGTGGCGCTGAGCTTCATGCTGTGATTTAGCATAAAATGATTATTCATTAGGTCATAACAATTTTTGAATGAAGTAAAAAAAAATTGTTCTCTTTACTTTGTAATGACTTATAATTTCTCTCTTCAAAGATATGAAGAAAGCAGGAAAACTCAGATAGCTATCTTTTAAGAATGAACCCATTTTGGCCAAATGAAGAGACTGATGACATCACCCACTCACTATTTATTTTGTATTTTATTCTATGAAATATGAAATATTAAAATTTTCTCCTCATTGTCAAGTGAAACGAAGATTAATTCCTCCCTGAACATGTGTAATTAGCATTGTTTTAATACAATATGGTTCAGTCAAATTGGCCTTCATTGTCAAGTCTGTAAAAATAATGTAGTATTGTCTAATTCAAAAAATACAAAATAAAAGAAATGGTGAGTGAGGGACCTCATTGACTGTCTCATTTGCATGTTACTTAGCATATAATTTTTGTCTTGTGAAAAATTAGCAAAAACTTCAAAATTTCTTAACTTTCTTATTTTACATCCAACTTTGATGAACTTTTCAGCATTATGCTTGTTTGATTTTTTTCTCTTTTTATTCAAATCAACATTTTCTGGGTTGGCCTCGACGTTTAGAAATAATGGAGAGTTAGCAGCATAATGGGTACATTGTCAAAAATAAAAAGAAAACAAAGAAAAGGCCCAGTTTGGATTCCAAACCCACTGTCCACCCCTCACCCTTTGTCTTTTAGTGCCTTTAACAATGTGTTCCTGCCTGGAGGGGTGTGTTTCCTGTTCACATTACAACATTTCCCTCTTGGTAGGAAGTTGGAAATCGTGGTATGAACTTGGTGAGCCCATTTCTTCCTTTATTTTTTTGTTCATGTCCAAGATTTTGGCATGGCAGTTTCTTGAGTTGAGATAGTGTAATGTTGTCCAATAGTTTGTTTCATGGCCTGCAGTATTTTCTTGGGATTCAGCAAAGCAATGGCCTATAAATGCACACCCCCCACAAACTTGACTATGCCATTTAAGCATTCAATATGTATTCAGATTGGTAGTCCTTAGCATCATTATAAGCTCAATCAAATTACCTCTTCTGGGTATTCTGCCAACAGATACCATCTATGGGAGACCTTTTCAAATGTAATGTTATTGTTGTCGAACACTCCTCCCATTCACTTCTCAATAAAGATAAAGGAGTTTTCCACAAAATATTGCCCCTTTTTTCACAAAAGACAGGTTGAATTGGATCAGTTTGCCCTTGGGTGGGTATCCTTTCATTGTGATTGAACATTGAAGACTTGTGGACCATTTCCTATTCAGGGGCTCTGTACAAATAAAGCAATTACTGTTTTTCAAAGATAGTCCTAATAATTTATCTTCTTCGTCATTACACATTGTATTGAAAACCAACCTCCAGATAATGTCACATCTTTCTGTCTACTTCATATTTTGAAGTAAATAAGAACCTTTTTAAAGGTTAAATGCAATCCTGTTAACATTTATTGGATAGAAGTCTACAAGGGAAATAAAGCTGTGAGTTCCATTCTACTCCAAGGCTCACCCAAGGATTCAGATAACCAGGGAACTTACATCTCAAGAACTATAAAGAACCTGTATAGCTAGACTGTAGTGACTACAAAACACAGTGAGTAATACAGCATCATTGATCTGCTTTTACTGGTATCTAATCCAATTATTTTCCATCTACACTGATGGTTTGCATTTTGTAAATCTTATTTTGAATTATCTTCAGGAAAGTTGTGCAGTCTCTTGTTTCAATATTCATTTGATAGTCACAAACAGACCTTCCCCAGCCAGCAAGAAGTTATCTATCTTTCAAAACAGCAGTTTTAATAAAAGGGTGCATGCATTTACAATCTTCATGCATTATCACCTTTAAAACTTCATTAAGTTCTTGATCAAAAACTCTGATCATCAGTATTACATGGGTTAAGTTGCGTTCAAAATGAAATAATCACAAAATGAGATCTTCCTGCTTAGAATGCTGAAGCTGGGGAAGTTCATAAATCATTCTATATTGGTTCTTTGTGAAGTCAAGGGTTCATTTTGAAAACCCAGGTACTTGCCATTTGGACTTGATTCTTGGATGTTATACCTGTTAAGGCTGTTATATATGCTGGAAAACTGTCATTCATTGATAGATATAGCGTAAGTGATGTATGTTTTTTTCTTTGCTTGTTTCCCCTCTTAAAATGGAATTTATTAATTTGTAGAGGACAGTTAGTGCACGTGTTGTTCGCCATTTCATTTCACGATGTGGAGATTATAGCTGTAGGCATTTTTGCTTAGATGAAGATGGTAATAGTTTTTGTTAACCCAACTACTTAGAGAACCTATGGCTTTAAGTCCTCTCCAAGAGGATGTGAGGTATGTTGACTTCTCAGCATGCATGAGTTCAGCATATTTTCAGACCCTGGTCTTCTGATTATAACACCACTACTCTACCAACATGACCAAGTAACCTACAATGCCTCTATATAAAGTTGAGATGTGCCATGCATACAGATATTTTGGGGTTCTTTTATTAAATGAATTCATCTATTATCACTTGAATACAAAGTGGGATTTTCAAATTGAAGTTTATACTTTTACATTTACTAGAGGAGCATTGAGTCTAGATTCCCCAATGGTGTATCATAAGGTGGTTTCAAACTGCCTCAATCATAAGAATCCCTGTTAAATTACGAGAAGTTTATTAGGCTAAAAAATACCCATTAATTATTCCTGCATTAAAACCGCCCTGAAACATACCCTTCGGGTTATGTCCCTGAAGTTACGAGCATGCGCAGTATGGTCTGATAAGCAGGCAAGGCGCGAGATTCAAAATCACTAGCTCAGCAGCCACCCACGGCACCCGCGCCCAACTACACGCTGGGCTAAAAGTTAAAAAAATTGCTTTCACATTGCCAAAATACCCACGACCTTGGAAAAATCCCCGCAAAAGTTCTCGTAATTTCGCCAAGTACCTACTATTAAGCAGGTATTTTCTTTCGGGGATATTACGCGTAGTTTGCTTTCACATTACCAAAATACCTGGAACTGACAAACTTCAAGGCGGTCTGAAACCACCTTTTGTTGCTCTTTCATCTATGGAGAAATCCATGAATTTCCAAACAATTATGGTATTAGATCCTTTTGAATCCCTCCCCCTCAGAGCCACAAAGTTCAACTAAATTTACCCACTTTCATCTTCCAAATCCTTGACATGATCTAAAAAGCTTTAGTGCAAGGATACAATAGTAGAAGAAAACAAAATGGCATTCTTTCTCTTCTACAAAGACCAACTATACAAAAACAAGGTTCTCCTTTTATACTGCTTGTTATGCTTTTCCTAATAGCACATTTCCCCCTTTTTTTATATACCATTTCTTCTTGAGTAAGTTTTCAATCAAAATATGGGATGTGACAGGCTGTCCCTGCCTTAAGCATTGAAGATTGAATTTGTGAAGTCAGCTGTGATGATTGCAAACTTGACTGGTCTAAATCAAGATCAGATAAAAGAGATTTTGGACAATGAAAACGATTTAAAATACAATATTAACCTGTTGAATTAATGTCAGTTTGACTTCAATTAATATTTGCATTGATAATGTAAAACTCTAGTTTATCTAGTAATGGGGGTGGGGGGTTGAGGTTCTTGCTTGTATTTTTACTGAATCAAATGCATTCTTACACTTCACACAATCCTTTTATATCCATATTTTTATGTGTAGTGAAAAATAAGGATCTCACCCAGTGTGTACACTTACAATTTCACATAATATAATCTTACACCTATCAACATTTTTTTTACCTCTTTAATATTGCAAAAGAATTTCCATCCATGCATAATGCACAGCATGAGACCATGAAATATGCTTTTTGATGGTTCAAAGTCTTTTGTTGACTGGGCAGTGAAAAGGGATTTAAAGACCTATGACTGATGGCTATTGCATATAGGTTATGTACACAAATTACCCATTATTCCATTGCAGCAGAACTTGTACAACATGCCGCATGGGCTCACTCCCGTAAACTGCTCATCCTGCAGCCATGAGAAATCGTTGCAGAAATGAATGAGTCATAACATGCACAAAAGTATCTTGTTTGAAATCAGAAGTATTGAAAGACGGGTCTCATCCACAGGACTATACAAAAGCAATCAATGCTTCATATCTCATTTTAATTAACTGTAGGGTATGATATCGCAATTGATTTACTGCTTATGCCTGAATGTATATGCTGGTGACGAACAGTCCCTGTGGGCCTGCTAATTAGCTATATGGAGTGTAATAAGTACTGCGATGTGTGCAGGTTATTATGGGATATAATATTACACCACATCAGACCAAAGGAAAATAGAAGCATCATGGATGCCCTCAGCACGAGTTTGATTGATTTAATGGTGACTGTTTTTATCAGATATGAATAAGCAATACCGAACATATTCTCCTCTCTTTGACTTATATTCTATTCACTTTTTAGCTATGAAAAACTTTTTTTCAGGGAAGGTCAATCCTTTCTTTTTTAAAAGAAGCATGAGAACAAACAACTAGGCATATGCTTCAAAGTTTACAGCCATGAAATATGAATCTTATGTACATGTAAAGCAATACATTTAGATGCTGTTTGCTGATCATTGACATTAAAATGTGTACCTGAATTAGTACTTTTATACCCTTTTTAGACAGGCTAAAATTTCCTTAACCCCGTACTATTGGTGGGGCTAAATGGCAATTTAGCCCCACCTATAGTACGGGGTTAAGCTTAGCCCACTTTCGTTTTACACAGCGTTTTTGCAAAGTGGGCTAACCCCACCTATAGTACGGGATTATTTGGCCCTGCAAAAAAGCAGGGTTATCCCACCAATTGCGGTGCTAAGAGCAATAGTACGGGGTTAAGATCGCATGTGTAAAACGAAAGTGGGCTAAGCGCTCCCATTCATGCCCCCACAACAGAGCCGGCCCTGTCCAATAAGGGGTAAGTATAATGAATATTCATGAACAGCGATCACGGCGATGAAAAAAAAAGCGCGCGCCAGAAGTCAGCGATTTTGGATATGACCCGAATGACCCCTCAGTGCGCTCGTGAATATTCATGAGCTACCAATATTCCGGGGTTAGCGAGTTTCGTGTGTAAAAAGAAGCAAGCATTCCTTATCCGGGGTTAGCAAAAACAATTTGGCATGTGTGAAAAGGAAAATAAATGGTACGGGGTTAAGGATAGTACGGGGTTAGCGATAGTCCGGGGTTAAGAAAATCCTGTGTAAAAAGCCTAAAAGTGAAAAATCTTGATTATGCTTGAGATATTTTCTCCTCATGAAAAGAGAGGGATGTTGATAGTGTGTGGGAGTATTGCGACCAACCCACTGGTGGGAATCTATTACATGACCTTTGACCTAACAAGCTATTTATTAACCATCAAGTTTATGTCAGTTGTCAAGTCCTATATCTGGATTACATTGATTGGACTTGAGTGATGCCGTCCAAAATACTATCTTAGTTCGGTTTGAATATAATGAATGGTGAAATAACATGGGAAAGAAAACAATTCAAAGAAAAGATATCAATAATCAATTGAAGAGGAAACAGCTCTAACATTTTTTTGAATGGTTGAAAAGGCACAGGGAAGGTCAGGGAAAGAGAGGGAGAAAGGAGAGTATAGGTGATAAAGACTTAATATGAATATTCATTAATATGGATATTAATATGAACATAATATGAAGGTTATAGTGGAAGAGCATATACATGTATGTGACAGGTTATTACATGGGAAAATGAGGGAGGGGTATTTAGCAGTTCAATTACATATTTTGAAGTTACAGAGATTTTCAGAGCTGTCAACCTTTGACCTTTGAGTGTGAATTTCCCATAGTTGTCATCTCACTTTGGGGTCCTTTAAGCTCGCATTTCAATCCACTGTTTAACAGTATTTGGTATGATGAAAGATGAGATGCATTTGTGCAGAGGTCGTATTTGAGATGCAGGAATGATTTGCATTTTCAAGGTCATGATCTTTGTTCAGTTTTTGTTGTAAAATCTAATGATTTTCAAACCTTGTTTTGTTCTGTAAAATCAAGGATTATTTTAGAATCTTTGAAACCATGCAGTTGTTAGCAGCCATGAGGTATAATTCCAAGTTTTTTTTAATTTTTTTATTTCATTTTTTTTTATTTCCAAATATGTATCATTTGGAAGGATATTCAATTGCATTTGTCACTCTCCATCCAGGTAATGAATGGTCGCTGGTAGGATGCAAAAAATAAATTCACCCCATGCAGCATTCTGAACATTATGGCACTTGAATAAAATACTCCACCTGGAGTAGAGCATATCTTTTTATTTATTGTAGGCTATCCAGAAGACAATGGCAGGTAGTCTCTCTCTATATATATAATATGGTATTAGTTTTAATAAATATTATCATTATCATCAACATCAATTGCATCATGCGCACCTACCATGATTTTGGCTTGATCTCAACCTCGGTAATGTGTCCACTATTATGTAGATCTTGATATAGACTAATACCCTTTTCATAAACCCATCCTCCAATTAGCCGCCTAAGAGTAATGCGGATAATTCAATAAAAATTGTGTTCACAAACTCCGAAAATAATCTGCACTATTTTTACGAGCGCCCATCCTGAAAAAGGCGGATTATCGTCATGGCAACCGCACACACCCCCTCCGATGCAGTTGCGTTGGAAAAGGATGACCTGGTGACCGCACCATGGCAATTATCCGCATTACTTTTGAAATGCGTTCATAAAGTCAAAATCTGGTCCGATGCTGCTATTATGCGGATAATTGCAGCATTAAAATAATGCAGATAACTCTGGTCCTCCTCCGATTTTATGACCAAACTATGCTGCTATTAGCCGCATAATTGGGTTTATGAATTACGTTTACACAATATCTGTGAATCTTTATTTCGATTTATTAATGATGCTGTCTTGAAAATACTTGTATGGAGCATTCTTGATATTCTGACCTTACAACTGGGCAGTGTTCACATGACCTTGACTTGTAAGTCATGACATTGACAAGTTGGCAACAGTTGCTGCCACCTGTTTGTGAACCGAGGATGACTTGCACTCATGAGTAATGTCCTCAACATTCTTCCCACACCTCCTTACAGCATTGGAGCAGGTCTTTCCAATCTTGCGAAAATTTATTTTTATACACACCATCAGCCACGAGGCCTGAATGCACAAAGGCGATTCTCAAGCTGTGGTTTGAAATCATGTTTTCTGAAGATATCATGCATTAATAACGCTTTGTATTCAGCACATATATTGAAAAAGGGTCTAATAATGGTGATCAGCCATTGTTGACGTAACAGTGAACTCATTCAAAATTACAGGCTAAATGATGCTCCAACCATCATTCCCATAGCAACAAGCATAAATTTTGCAACATGTGACGAAAGCGTTTGGACGTCATTGGAGACATTTTCAATATACAAGCTGAAGTAATCCTAGGCCTATATGATATCTGCATAAACTATTCTCTCAAATTAGAGATTCAACACTACCTATGTGAACTCATGTCATGGAGTCAAAATTATGGTAGATTTTACTCTAACATATTAGAAAACTATGTGTAATGATATAGTCCTAACATGAGAAGAGAAGATGATTGTATGCCTTTTTTAAAGGTTGAGTCCATCCCAGAAAAATGTTGATTTTAATCAATACAGAAAAATAAAGCATAATGCTGAAAATTTCATCAAAATCGGATGTAAAATAAAAAATTTGTGACAATATACAATTTTGCTTACTGGTATTTTTCACAAAACAGTTATCACTATTTCCAAATTTTGGGGTTTTTTTGCTTGAAATAAACAATATTTTGTGTTTTTTTTTAATTATTTTTATAGATTTGACAATGAGGACCAACTTGACTGAACCATAAAATGTTAAAACAATGGTAATACCACATGTTTAGACACATAGGACAACAGGGAGAAATCTTGAATATTTCTCATTTGATATAACAAAATATAAAAGAAATAGTGAGTGTTGTCATCAGTCCCCTCATTTGCTTACTCACCAGGATGTGAATATAGCTTTTGTGAAATCAAACAAAATTTAAAAATGTCATAACTTTATTATTTTACATCCGAGTTTGATGAACTTTTCAGTGTCATATTTGTTAGATTTTTTGCTAGACTGTTTGTTTGGGTGGACTTGTCCTCAGTGGCAGTATATGGGACTAGAGGGGTGATGAGAGGGATAAACATGTATAGGAAAATCAAAGGAAAAGAAACACATATAATAAATGCATTGAATGGGATGGAGTCCCTTACCTCCAAAAACAAGTAGTGAAATTGATTAACAATGAGACCTCTTAAGATTTAGACAGTCTCAAGTTCAATTACAGAGCCATGACAAGGAGAGGGCCAATTGAAGTATTTCATGACCACAGTCCCACATGCTTTTATAGAACGATATGTTTTCATCAAGTCCATCAATCTGGCTAGAGTTGAATCCTGTTAATTTGGAACATGTGTAGTGTGGTTGTTTATGAGAACAAACATTGATGGAGGCACTTTGTTGAAGTCTGTAAAGTAGGACTGTGGGAAAATTTGGACCAGTGCAGGAAGCGCTCTGATGAAATATGAAAATGACTCTCATGAAATTCGAACACCATTCCAATTTCTTGTACTGCTTTTCTTGATGGATTTATTTTGTCACATCAACTTCCATAACTGTTCTAAAACTTTTATTCTCCCCGGCAAGATTCTGAAGTGTCACATTAGTGACACCCCACATTTAGGATAAGAATTAAATATGTAATTCTGCTAATGAGACTAGTTCTGACCTCTTTCCATCCACTCACCTCTAAAAGGGTATTGGACTTGCTCAATCAAGTGGAAATGAAAATAAATAAGAAGTGCTTTTAACAGGCTTTGCTACTTTTGACCAATCATTTGAGAATGTCAGCTAACACAAAAAGTTAGTTAGTGTTACTACCAGACCATTTTGAATTGTATATTTTCTTTACCAGGTGTGGTATTATAGAAAGTTATCTTATGAAACTTAATCCAGTGTTATTTCCTTTTGTAAATATGTTGAATTGATTACTCTCTGTACACTCTGATCTTTCAGTATTTTTAAATATCAATCCAACATAAATGGCATTGACATTCAATCAAATTACTCATTAAAAAGTAAGCCTATTTATAAGGTCATTGTCATATAAAGAGCTGATCTTTTTGTGAGGTCTGTTTCAGTATTTAAGCTCAAAGGCTTGACTTGGATAATATTGAAATTATAAGTTAGATTCCTATATTTCCGGAATGTAGGCATTCACATATGTATGAATATTATTCATGAAGGTAATTTTCTACACAGCATGATTTGTAATGAGATTTATTTCGATCGGTGCCCTTTAGTCATCATCACTGACCTTGAACTTACCTGAGCCAAGACTATTCACCCATACAAAGATCTGATAGGACATCAGTCTTCTTTCAATGCCATTGTGATGTCATCAAATAAACTGTGGATAAGATGAATACAGAATCTCAACTCTACATTTTCTACACTGCCTTTAACTTTTTTTTTCCTTTTTGTTGTTGATTGAATGGCAAGTATGACGCATAAAGCCATCTTTAGGCTCACTCACCCACGACTTACTCCGGTGTGTACTTTTCCCAAGATTGTCTTTTTCGTCAAAGCTTCCCATCTTGTATGTAGCAGATCAATACAGCTTTTCAGGCATGTTAGACATTACTCATGTATATCACATTGTGCAATGGTCTACCTTCATTGTTAAAATCAGAATCTGTACGCTTTGTTTAGCATTTCTCTTTTTATCCTTATTTGATTGAGTTTCGTACGATTTGTCAGTTTTGTAAGACTGATCTATGTCTTAAATATGAATGGAAAAAGATAATAGTCTGCTATAAAATGTCCACATAATCATTGAAGTACACTTCCATATCACACATTTTTTTTTAGTCAATCTAATGTATTTTTGAAATGATGGCAGCTATATGCAAGAAGATGCTTTGGTGATTATATATTTCCTGGAGCTTATGTTTAATGTAATTATGTTGTTTGTGTAAAACCAAAAAATATTGACAGGGTATTTTGTGATTTCAATGCATAATCATGATTCACTAAATGTCATGCATGAATGCGATTGAGTACAGTATTGCTATTTGTATTTCAGATTAATGGTGACCTAGAAAATGTCTGTTTGGAGTCTTTTGATGTTTTATTAATGCAAAAGCAATCTCAGATTGAGACATATCCAAGTAGACTTAAAAAGAGGTTTGAAAAGATTGTCTGGATTATCTTTGTAAGTCCTAGAGAGTATTGAGCTCAAGTATTCAGGCCAAAATGTAATATGATGTTCATTCATGTGGGGAGAGCCATATATGAGCATGTTCATGTTATGTTTACAAGCAATGTGAAGAGGACTTTCTCACAGCCATAATAAAGAAAGAGATCTCTTTTTAAACAGAAAGTATTTGTGCAAGCTCAAAGGCAACTGGACGGGATATGTGGAGAATCCTGGAGGATCTAACGCCTTGTTTATGAAACGGTGTGAAATATCTTTCTAAGCTGATAGCTGACAGTGATGATGATGATTGTTGTGGTGATTGACCAGTCAGTCCAGTCTCTTCCAAGTCTGATTTCTTCCGATCATATTGCCAAGTGATCTGGCAGCTTGTGTGATTTTGTATATTCAAAGATGTAAAGGCAGAGATGGATTATTATATAGTTGTAGCTAATCCAGTCTAATTTTTTGGGGTTTTTTTTCCTGATAATCTTCCCTTGGACCCTACTACCACAATGGTCTAGAGTTTCCCACCAGATAATTATTCAGTAGATTATTGATAGTGAATAGTTTTGGTATGAACTAGTGCTACATACACCAGACATCTCCAGTCTCCTCTGAGTTCTTTCTTTCAACCACTTTCATCATCTTATCAACCAGTTTCTTGCCTTTCCAGAGGAATGATCAAGTATCTTTGGTTTCTTGCGCATATCCTCCCCTGACTCTATTTCTATACATCAAGATGTGGAATAAGGTTCATTCAAAGCGTGGGATGTTTGTCGTCATGACAACAGTCATTGAGTGCATGTTCCTGCCACATTTACAGAGACAGAGTGCAATGAGATTGATGGCAAAGATAAAAACGAATGAAGTAAACTAAAATGGTACCTGTGCATTAGCACATGAAAAAATGACTTTTCTTGTACTCTTTTCTAACATTGTAAAAAAAATTAGGAATGAATTTTGAAGATGAAGGTACCTTTGCAATAAATTAAACATGGCTTTATACATTATGTGTGAAGTTTGTTTATTATCATGTAGAAATTGAAAGGGTAATTATAATTTCCTTGCTGGCCCTGAAAAGGTAAAATCAATAGATTAGAATTGTTGTCCTTTTAACCTTCGTTAAGAAAGCAATCTTGTTTATTTTGGAGAATCATTGATGGTTGAGGACATTTTTTTTCGTTATCAAAATGAAGTAATATTCATGACAGTTTCATAATTTATTGATCCCATGACTCTTAGGGAAACAAGTATCTGTCACTCTATCCATGTGAGAATTCATTGTTTGGCATTTAATATCTAAATATTGAATCCAAAAAGGGGAAGGACAAAATCTGTGGAGGAATTAGCAACAATCTATAAAAACAAGAAAGGGAAGAATGATGTCAGACCTTATTTCATAGTCTAAAAGAAAATGGGGATATTCATGTGATGTGCATTACCAATGTCACTGTTCCTTTTTTTTGCACCAGCTCTTTGTCATTCTGACCTAATTTTAAACTTCCGATATCGTAAATTTCATCGTTTTTAATATATAGATGTCTTATTCCTATTGATTTGATTATGAGGGGAATATATGGCCCTCAAAAAGATTTTACTATGTGGAGACAGAAAGGCCTGTACCCAACATTTAATGCTGGATTGAATCAAAGAGTCAGGTCATTTTTCTATTGCTTGTTATTCTGTTATTAATGGATGGAATTAAATGAAATAAAATAATACAAATTTTGTTTACCAAGAGTGTGTTTAAATTGGATGATCCTCACTATTAAAGACAGTGCTTGATTGATATTGACCATTGTTTGACATGTTGTCTTATAAACGGGCAAATAAACCATTCTTATGGAAAAAACATGAACCAGAATACAAGATGATATAAATGTGATTTTGGTTTGTTTTTTTACCTCTAGAGTGAGATTATTTTGGCAATTTCAAGTTAACCTTTGATAACCTAAAGCCATGTCATGTAAATGTAGACTTGAGATGGATGAGATAGAATCTGCCTCCCTCTAGGCTACAGACAGGATGACGTGTTGGAGGAGGCAGTCTCCTAGACATGAAGAAAATCAACATTCGATTGTGAACATGATGAGGATAAATATGTTACACAAGTAGGTGGATGTGTATAGATTTACTCAGTCTTTCTTTAATTATTGTAGGGTGTAGTTCAAAGTGAAGGTTTGAATAGAAACTTGAACATAATTTTGGAATGCCTTTTTTTTTTGGGGGGGGGGCAAACAGTATGCAGTAGATTTGGTTCCTTTTGGGTCATCTTAGTTAGTAGACTCCCTTTTGTTCAAAATAATGTACTTCTTTATTATTTTCAGGCTATCTGATTAGTTTTAAAGTAAAGAATATGACATTCCTTGTGACAGACTATCCTGGAATAGAAAATACAATTAAAAAGATAGTATCAGAAGATATTGTACAAGCTGCATATTCATCATGTATTTATATTCTTTGTATTGTATCTATTTTTGGAAAATATAAGTGTTAGGGTTGACATTATTCAATAAAATATTGATTCACTCCTCCTGGCCTTTTCATTGTAGTTGCACTTTTTTCTCATAAACCGTCACTTGTAGCTACATATGTGCCGAGATGGGCGGACAAGATCACTTCTCTGTTTGGCAGAGGCAGTTTAATCTTCTTAAATGAATTTTGTGATCTGCACTGACAGATTGAATTCAAACTCTCTTCATGTCTGCCTGCTATCTTGAGCTGTCTCCCCATATATACCACAGACTTTAGATCTGCATCCATGTTCCAACTAGATTAATATCTTATTTAACTTGGCATATTTTCTTTAGTGTGATATTCCCATTTGATGATGAGTAATCATTTTAATTTTCAGTAGCCTGAGATAGTTGGATTTTCCAATTGCTTTCTGATTTATGGTGTAGGCCTCTTTTTTATTTCATGTCTTATTGTGACTTTGATATCTTCCAGTGGTTGTTTGCAGAGCTGTAGCCATAAGCTTGTGATAAACCTTCTCCATGCAACATTGCAGGTCATTGTCCATAGAAAAATTGTTTTCAGTCTCTGAAATTGGATGTCATACAAAGTGCAATATATTACTCACTTTCAATCTTCAGATAGCTATTCAATGTTTTGTTCAAATTGGAGGCCTTTCTTCACATTGAACCATTTCTCACCACCCACATCCTTTGATGCTCGAAGACAATTTTCATTAACCCTCCAACTCCTGAAGTGTTATTTGCCATGTTAAATTAAAAGTTGCAGTACTCAACAGGTTAAAGTCAAATGTTTCTTGGAGAGGGGAGAGATGAACCAGTGAGTGATGTTGACAGATGTTTAGAATATAAATTTTCAGGATCCAGAAAACCAATTAGTCTTGAAGGTTTACCATCGTCTTGTTTTTCATCAGTATAAAAGTGATGATGTCCATGCTGCATGGAAGAACTTGGCCCTGTTGCATGAAAAGATACAACCGATATTTTAAATTCGTTTTTAATGTTTTGTATATGCTTTGCCAAAGACTTTGTAAAATAAAAATTGATTCTACAGTCAGTTGTATATTTTATGTAATAGGGCCCTGGTATATGATTTGATACAATGACAAGTTTGTGTATCTGATGTAATGGCTATGAGTGAATCTAAGTCAGGAGTAATGAAATCTAAATATACTGTCAATTTCTTCTGATGAAAGATGACCATAACCATCTATGTAGATTTTATTGAGCATCACTCCAATTACTTCATTCTACCCCCCCTCTCTCCTCTCTTTCCTGTTTGTCCTCTTTCCATCTCTTTTTCTCTTTTTTCTCTCTTTCAATTTTTCATTCATTTATCTTCATTTAATCTTAAATGTTCCAACTCTTTATAGGTCTATTTTGTAAATATGAATGTTTATTATATCCATTCCTTTAATAGCTTTTCCTTTTGAAAGTTAAGATGATCCTTTTTTCTTCCAGGCCTATATCATGATTTGTTTTGCATTCTTTTCTGGGCAATTGAATTGTTTACCAAGCTAGAATGTTCAAAGTGCAGAATATCATTTTGGGCCTAATGCTTGATGTGTGTGTAGGTGTGAGCAAAAAAAAAAGCAAAATGGAATAGATTGGCATCGCCATGTCATGAAGGTCAATCCAGTCTGTAAATATGGAGAGTAATTTATTAATTTGAATTCTCCCTCCTGTTGATTCTGTCTGTACCTGTGTGCAGCATGCATTCATCCTATCCGCTTCTCATCTGATGTAGGTTTGGGAGTATAATATACATCCAGGGAAGTTGAAAAGTTCAAATAATGACTAAGGTACACACTGTCTATGTCAGTTACAATATTAGCTCATGATAAAAGACAAATAGTTCCTTGGCTTGCCTCTCAGCAAATCATATGTACATGCTTGTCAATTAAATGCTAGATGAGATCTAGGATTTTGTTGTCATGGCAATGGGGTCATCCACAGAAGAAGGACCTGTCAGTCCCATTTACTCCTTCACTCTCATCAATTAGATGCTTGATTGATGAATGAAAATGGCATGATGAATATAAGTGAAATTCAATTTCATAATCATAAAATTCAGAATAATTTGATGTTGAAACACAACAGATGTACATGTATATGTATGGTTATTGGATTGTCATAGTACGGAGTACAATAGTGATAGGCATTCATCATGCAAGATTGTTATCATGTTGTCATACCCATAAATCAAACCACATAAATTGTAATTATGAAAGGATCATTAAGCAACCAATGATGTCAATTTTGGTGGACAAAATTTAGAGAATTGTCCGTGGGCAATGAATACCGTAAAGCCTCATTGATTTCATAAATCCTTTACATTTAAATATCCAACTGGATTGAACAAAATGTTTACTCCATTGTTTACTTGTCCAATGTTCAAATTCCATTCATTTATCCATATTCTGTAAGAGATAATGGGGAAATAAATAGATCATATAATAAAATCTACATGCAAAATAGTGGGTTAAACAGTTTTTTCTTTGATTTCTTAATACTATTTAAATCATTTCACTATTGAAAGCAGCTCATCTTCCTAATTTCTTTCCTTTTGATGCTCAATAATACCCATTACCCCCCCCCCCATGTTCCTTATTGGCTGTATTCAGCCAACACATTAGTTTGAATTCAAGCAGGGTTTTTTTTATCAGTTTGTTTAAAATGAAAAAGGTGCATTTTAAAAGGCAATTGCAAAATTTCTTTTATTAATCACAGACAATTATTTTGCTTGAAGAATGTATGAGTAAGTTATTTCTCAGCAGTTTAACTTGGTTTACTTTGATGGTGAGACTCCATACATCACCTTACATGCCCATTTGGCAGCATTAGTTATATCAAAATGTGAATAAGGGTGGTGATAACAATACTGAGTTCATGTTTAAAGGCTGTAGATGATGGATATCACTCGTAAAGGCTGTAGATGATGGATATCACTCGTAAAGGCTGTAGATGATGGATATCACTCGTAGACTGTTGATTAGGGTAGCTTACTGCAACTGATCATTGCTCTAAATGTAAGAGACATCTTTCTAACATTTGTCCTTAATGTTGTTTATCAGAAAGATTCAACCCCTTGTTTACTTTTTCATGTTTTATATTTATGTTTACAGGCAGAAGTATGCCTAAAATTAAATTGATCATTCCCAAAATTAAGCGATATGTAACAGACAAATATTTTGACATGTGTAATAAACAAAGATGGTCATGAATCATCATAAAAAATGACTTTGTGATTGGCTTGTTCATATTTCAATTCTAAAAATGTGAAGGAAGATAAACCGCTAATAAATTAGTCTTTTTGCGGTTTTTATTGATGATAAGCTTAACTGTGCTATAAAAATACCAAGCACACACGCATATGCATTGGAGTGGAATT
The DNA here is from genome assembly GCF_018143015.1 of Lytechinus variegatus. Classification (NCBI taxonomy): domain Eukaryota; kingdom Metazoa; phylum Echinodermata; class Echinoidea; order Temnopleuroida; family Toxopneustidae; genus Lytechinus; species Lytechinus variegatus. Next base: position 37,341,105 of record NC_054742.1, on the reverse strand, counting down.
ATAAAAAGAGATGAGCTTCGTCAGTCAATTGAATCAAAAGGAAAAACTACTGGTGCTTTTGTCAGTTACTATTGTATATGTCTCGTCAATGAACTTGTGGATCCTTTATACCATTCCTACAGGGTCCCGCTGGAGGGGATAAAAGAATGATATCAAAGGATAAAGTGCAGAGATAGGAGGGTGCGATAGTGGTCTAAGCGTGGTAGAAAGACACGCTCCGGTTGGTCATGACTCATTTTTTTCGGTAAAACACTTTTGATGACTGTCTCCATGCATGTGCAACTCTCCACAGGGAACGTTAATGGTAGTGGAGTGGTGTATCATTTTTTTACGGGGGGGGGGAGTATGTTCTCTATGCTAAGATGTGTTGATAAACTCAGATTGTCTCATAAATCTGCATGATTTTAAAAAAGAAACTTTGTCCCAAATGAAATGACAAATGACTGAAGTCCAAAGTCTGAACCAAATCTTTTCTAGTGTGAAAATAGTTACTGATTTTTTTTTCTTTCATTTATACACACTGAAATACACAAATATGATTTTATTTTTACAAAGTTTGAGATTGTCAAGAAGTATTGTTTTTTATCTCTGAAATTAAACATGCAAGGGTGTACCAGCTATTCCGTAACATATTATCTACACTCATATCTATTGATTTTGTTTATTTAATTTCCACAATCATTCCTTTCTAATGCAATAAGGTTTCCTCTACTTGAAGTATCTCTTACTGCAACCCGTATTGATGTATTGATCAATGAGAGTCTGGAATGTTCTCGGAATTTCTAAAGCTGTTGTTGATTTCTCAGTAGATGACATCACTTTAATACACCCAGGATATTTGCTTTGTGACTATATGTTATGATTATTTCATGGTACTATCACCCAGATGTTACAAATGCATCATGGATTTTAAGGTGGTCTGTCTATGACAGATCACTTATTGATTTTGTCAGAATTTTCTTATTTATTTTTATAGCAAATTCTTGTCGCCAAGTTTTCTCCGAATCGGCTCATCAATTTGACTGAATTTCATGACATCTATAAAATCTATCTTCGAGATGCCATAATAAACTTTCCAAGATCATCTAGGTGCCATTTTGTAAAATTCTTTATTTGATCATATCTACATAATGGATTATCAATGATCAATCATATTTATAGCATGTATACTTTAGGTCAAAGGTCAACTTTCTTCAAAGGTCATGTAAAGGTCATCACGCACCTTTATGACAATTAAAAGGTATGAAAGTTAATATATGTCAAGATAAAACAGATTATAATTACTTTTTTCATATCATATGTATTGTATTGCTTTGTGACTATATGAGGAGGGCTTCGTTGTAAAGCAGTTTTATAACTGAACCGAACTACCCTCCACCTTATTTTATCATTTGTTATAAATAAAACATGAATAAATAAATAAATAAATAAATATTGCCACCTTGTTCACAGTGCTTCATCATCTCCCGTCTTTCACAAGTATTCTATCCATAATAAACATTCAGTTGTCATCATGATGATCATGGTGATAGTGATTATGATGACAAGAATAAAGACAGACCACCTAATTCGTCCTCATGACAAATTAAAATCTAGTTATGTCTTTTATATTAGCCGAAGGTATGAAGACAAATTGTCAGTCTATATCATGTAATGAAACTTTGTTATCATTTCCTAGTATAATCACAGTTATTCTAAAATGTCTGTGTAAATTTCCATTTCATTTCCACAAATCAAACAAATACACAGCCCATATTAAACATTCCATATGGTTACTAATCATATAATTCTTTTCATTATTGAGTATCCTGTTCCATAGAATTCTTTCTAACCAGAATGTCATTATTGTCATTGAATAGCAATGAGGACCTCCTCCTTTCATGAACCCTTTACCATTGCAGTTTACATCTTATTAATAAGAAACACTCATAACTCTGTTATGCTCTCTATGTTCCTTGGTCTTTCATCCCAAATTATTGAATATTTACTGATGTATTCATCAAGCTCCCTGTCAAGATTTCAAGAAGGTCTCTGCATAGCTGAAGTAAGGAGGTGGGCGTGGGTGATTCACGTTTCTCCTGCAGTGCATGAAGGTATCTGCATACTAGAGAGAGAATGAGGTAGTCACCAAGCTAGGAAGAATTTGTTGTATAGGTTTGTGTGCTTCTGTGATGTCATGATTGTTACTCACTCATCCCCAGTAGCCAGCTTACGAATGGACTGCTTCTCTACTCACTAGTTGCGAGTACTGGCAGAACTTCAAACGTGGTTTTCACACTTTGCTTTCAAGCAGTGTGACCAGCGAGTAGAACTTTGAAGAGTTTGACTTGTTTTATTCTTGTTGGACATTTCGTATTGGAATAATAAATCTGGATATTAAGGAATTTAGGCCTAAGTCTGGTTGGTGAAACAAGTAAGTAATTTTCAATGTACTTCTGACAGTATTTACTCACTATTCATCATATTGTTTGTTTTTATTGCCTTTTGGTATTTAGAAGTTCTTCATGTAGATTTTTTTGTAGGTCTACATGTAGGCATATATGTTAAAAGAAGGAACCACTGTTTTTAAAATCATTGGCTTTTATTGCAATTCCCCAGTAACAATTTAATTGCATGTAATTACGTTTGTGGAATGAATAGCATGATTGGTATTGTTTTTTGTTGAAAACAGTGTCGGTTGTAATTATTTCATCCACTATCGACATCCCCTGCATCTCATATTGTTCTGTGGTAATAAAACAATATTTAGGCCTAAATGTATCTCCTGCATTTGTGCATGCCAAATCATATGCAGATATTACCAGTAAAGAAGATTTATGACATTTTCTTTTGGCTTTCATACTTTTGTTAGATGTAAAAGACAAAGTTTATGATTTTAAGTTAAATGTTCAGTTTTTATGAACCTAGCTAGCTTTTATAAACTTTCTATATAACTTGTTTACAGAGAGGAATTATCACGTGTTCCACATATTTTACTTGTGGCTATAAAGAATTTTATTAGACTTTGAACTGTTAGATAAATACTAAGACCATCATTACCACCAGAATCACCTGTTATGGTGATGTACAATATTATTGTTAGAATATTAAAAATATATAGATCAATTATTTCTGTATATCATTTGTTAGCATATTAACTTTCAAAGAAAAAAATATAATAATCTGATTAACTGATTTTATCAAACATATGCATAATGTTTGCCAATTGTATGTCAGAAAAAAAAGTTTTATGTTCATTTATCTAACTTTTCATGATGTACTTGTTTTTTCAAAGCCCAACACTTTCTTCCTTTAATTTATCGGGGGGGGGGGGGGGGGGGGGTGAGGCACTGTTTAAATATGGTCTTTACTGTAAATTATTTGTCTCAGAATCACCTCCTTTTTATGAGAACAATATTGTTTAAAGCAAGTTCACTCAATCATTAACATCATGCTAGCAATTAGTCAGAAAAGAAATATGTTAATCTATATTGCCTTGCCCCCATTTCGAAGCAAGGTTCTTGATTAAACTTTCCCTTTAAAATGGAGTTGCCTGACTGAGAAGCATGTGTTTCCTGATCCCCTTTCCCTGACATTTGCACCCTCGATTCTTTACTATGAGCGTTATTCTAGTACCTCCTTGCTCGGTAGTCATGTGGCCAAAATGAGTAAGGAGTTCATTATCACAGTGATCTACATGTACATGTCCTCAAAGAAAAATGATGTTCATAGTCTTTTAGAAGTAGGCCTATATCAATACACTGAGCACCGTTGAAAATCTAGTAGCTCAAGCTAAAGCTGTGGTAATAATAGCAGCGCTTTGTATCTTCGGGCAAGAAGGGCTTTATATATCCAGCTATTATTATTATATTTTGATTATTATAATTTTTTTCATTAGTTAATGTCTTGATAAAGATGGGGGTTGGAACCATCGACCTAATCATGTATGATCCTGGGAATTATCCACTGACCTATAACACTTCTGATAATATTGCCAATGCTATCCTCTCATATCACTTGTTATATTTTTTCATTTTTATAATCTGTAAGTCCTTAATAATATTTTTTTTTACAAGAAATGTATTATATTTTTTCATTCATTTTATGTCAAAATCTACCCTTATTTTGCCATTTGTGGCTTTTTTTTACCTTCACCTCATGCATGTCAAATTCCTTTCCAATGTAATCCTTCTCTATATTATATTTCAATTTTCTCTTCAGCACATCTCTGTTCAAGTTCTCTTTGTTTCTCAACCACTTTTTATAACCATTTTTCGTCTGCACTTTCTAAAGTTTATCATGTGATAACGAAACTAGAATAGTGGCATCTTGACTGTGCTCCAGAGACCAATAAGTCAGACCAATTTCTTCTTGTCATTGGTCATATTGTGGTTTATAGGGTGATAAAGCTAGATTTATTCAAAGAAAACAAGGTCTGGTCAGTGTCATGTTCACTCTCCTATCAAATGAGTTTTCATTATCAATATTATATATTAAAAAATATCATCTGTAAGGTATGCAAGAGAATTAACTTGGTTTAAACAATCCAGTAATAAGGGTTCTTCTTGGTACATTAGCCCCCCCCCCCCATGGTAGGTTTTATTATAGGCCTATATTGAAAAAAATTCTTTAATTTTCCCTGAATGATTTGTTTTTATTTGTAATTATCCTCGCATCAGAGATATTTTTCTAATACATAATTTCCTAGGTTTCCCTGCTGTATTCATTCTGCATGCAAAAACATATTTAAAATCCACATAGCTTTATTTCTTTTCAATACGGATGTATGATTATATCTTGGCCAATTTTGAATTTTCCAAGTATACCGGTAAGCTCAAAGTATTCATGGGTATTGCTCAATTGACACTTTCCCCCTGAAAGAACATTGTTTTTCACAAGGTTCAATACACATTATTGTTGCATTCAATCAATGTATATTTGGTTGCTAAAAACAAGACATTCTTATAAACACAAACATGAAAATCTGAATATGTTGCATTACGAAGGCAATTCTGTCAAATACTTCTTTCTCTTGTTGATTGTTAGGAAATTCTTATCCATTTGCCTGGATATTCCCACCCCTTTCACCTGAAAAACTATCATGGACAGGGTTTGCTTTTTTCATGGACAAGGAAGACTAGAATTCAGTATGAAATATTGAGACAGTTTCCTTCATCAGACTGAAAAAGCCCAATCATTATTGATCAGGATATGGTCCCTGCTTTCTTTCCTCTCACAAACCCAATAGACCTATAGTCAATATACCATGCAAATACATTAATAATGTTCATGATTTCACTGTATGTTTGAAACTGTCGGCAATCCTTTATACTGCATGTGAACAGAATTATAAGTAGGTACTTGGTGGCGCTGCATAATAGCTGCTATTCATAGTCTGTCTGCAGAAAAACACTCCCTGAATTAAATGTCAATTTCATGTTTGCCTCACTGCTTTGAGCATGGTTGTGTGTATCACATTTTTACCAAGCAGAAAATGATTAAAGTAAAATGGATGAGTGAAGCAGAAACTGCAAACGTGTAGCTATTTGCAAGAGAGAAATCGAACCAGGCCATTTGGGGGTAGAATAGCCTCAATGCCAAATATTGTTATATTATGATATCTGATCGCACATCTGAACAGCCGCCATTAGGAGTGTGTTTGGCTTCTGTACCTTCTCTTTCCATCTTATACCTTTCAGGCAATTATATAGATGCTTGCATGTTTATTAGAGAAGAAGAACTTAGTGAATTTCAGGTAGCTCCTCTGTGGCTCATTTTATGCATCTGATGATACTGCCTTATGGAGAAAGACAAACTATGCAAATTTATGAATAAAAAAATATTGTTACTACAGAGTTTTCATCAGGTGAAATGAAAAACTGTAACATTTAGTTACAACAAGAGACAGGTGCATGCTATGCTGGACTCCTCTGCTCACTGTATTTCATGAAATATCTAGTCAGTTCTGTCTTTTGTTTATCAGATTCAACAATAATATAATGGACTCGCAGGACATTGTGTATGCTATCTTTTGCTAAATGCCTTTTCTACCAATACTTACTATAATTAGCTAAAAAGCTAATGGCATTAGACACCACTCCATTTGTGCACAACTGCCCAGTATGATGCAGATTTACAAATTATTTAAAACGTATTTCAAGGCCTCTAATATCAAGAATGACTCTTTTGGCATCTCTGAACTGAATTGTCCTTTCATCTTCAGCCAAATATAGAAATGTTATTATAGATTCTGCAGTCACAAGGAATATTCAGGATCTAGTAAAATAGTCTTAATTATACAAATGATTATAGGAGATGTAAGCCAACTTCTTCATGTATTTCTTAGCCCCACATTTACAGCATTGCTATAGTAGCAGTATGACCAAAGTATTTATTAACATTATATATGTGTTTGGTCTATTATACTGTTAGCGAAGTTATATAAAATGGAGCTGGGAAATACAAGTAGTCTTACATATAGGATCAGAAACAGATACATATAACATGATATCTTTCTAAACAAGATGTATCAGCTGAATGTCAAAGGGAAATCAGAAGTTGTTTACATCCCACCCTTCAAAATGTGCTAAATGTCACATATTTGGTCACAAATTGCTACAAATCAAAAGTGATGTAAGGCAACACCAACCCAATAGCAAACAAAAGTACCAGCCATGTAACAGACAGCCTGTATTGTATTTGTCAGGTAATACTATCCTGGTTTAAATATGAAAGGTCGAAGAGGTTGGTAAAATAGGAATTCATCATGGAGCGGGAATTTTCCATGCCATTTTCACATATTATTTCAAGAAGCATGTTGACCACATTGATGCTTTACCAAATATTAGCCAGCATACACTCTATATTGCTGTTTGCAATGGAATTTGGGAATAGATTTAAGGATTTTACACCTAAGTTTATATTTACCTCTCTTGACAATATAAATCTCTTTATTCTTTTAAAACTAGTAAAAAAATCAATTCTTCAAACATACTTGAAATATGTCTGGAGTCTGGAATATCCTGTCTGGTCAGAGTTGCCTATGCCCACATGTTGCAGAGCTACAAGTTCAAATCCCTTGTCTGTTCATCTGTTAAATACCAAATATTAAAACATTCCCCTCTTTTTGAACTGACCTTTCAGTTTTTATTGGGAGGTATCTATCTCCATATTTCTGTAATAAACCTTGACAGCTGGTCATTGATACCACCTTAATACTCGCCAATCCAGAGAGTGAAACTTAGAAGTACTTGAAATTAACCTTGCATCTGATCATGTGCTGAAAGACATCCTTGGTCAGTCAAATCTCAACACTGACATTTTTGTTAACCAAAAAATTGGCAGTTTTGAAGAATGGTTTTACCAGTGCTCTTTGATTTGAGAAATAAAAAACTAAGCAAGAGGTATAATCCTATACATGGCCAAATTGTATTATCTTTTTTTAATTATATATTTGTGCAAAGATATCTTAATAGATATGATTTTAGACTATGCAGGAGTAGGCCTACATGCAAGATGGATTTGTCAGAAATCACCACACTGGTATTTGAGGCAAATCTTTTTATGTGTAGAAGTGTTTTTCCCCCTCTTTTCCTGACTTCAAGATTTTTTTTCTAAAAAATATGTGAGGCCTATTTCAGAAGTGAGAAGGAAGTAAATATTAATTTCTTGTTCAGAAGTGTCTTTGTTTTTTTGGATTATTTATGTCATCCAATTGACACCTGCCTCTTCCCAGCCATTGTGTAGAAAATGTAAAACTCCCAGTCTCTTTTATATCTCTACAAAAACATAAGTTTTTTTAAAGAAGATTATTCATAGACCCGTCATAGGTATTTATGCTTAGCACATATGAATGTCTTAATCTTGAGAGATACTCTAAATATAATGTAGTTGTACAATAATTTGAATCAGGAAAGGTGAAAACTGGGAGGAAAATGTGTAGCAATTGTCACTGTCCTGGTAGTATTGAAAGAACAAGTTTATGCCCTCTTCTGCTTTAGATGAAAGAGAAAAGGAAAGTCACTGCCCAAGTCTTACAGTGATGGTTGAGGGGGAAGAGGGAGTTTTGTTTCCTTTAGGGAGGAAACTTTAGAAGTTCACTCAACTCACAGAATACACAAGCTGCTTCTACTTTCATCAACTTTGAAAACTTTCTTTGATCACAGAGAGAAAAGCTGAGCTTAAAATGGAATTCTCATACCAGTATTAGGCCTATATGCAGATTTTATACATTTAGATTTACGATCTCAATGCAACTGAATATTAGATATATCATATTAATATTTTGTATGTGGGTACATTCTATCATTGGTGCTAATTTCAAGCATTTTGAAACAGTTCTCTGAAATAATTTTGTTAGGTTTGCAGAAAACTTTTTAAGTATCAAATTAAAAAAGGTAAATATATTGTTTGTTTAAATAGAGCAGCCTGTAAGAAAATGGAGCATATGCTACACACAATGAACAGTACGCTGTGATGAGAACAATGAATCATGAGACTCCGAGTCTTTATTCTCTTTTGCAAACCACATGAGCTAATAGAAACATTGACATGTTTTCATAAACTGCCATTACCATAGTGATGAGCTGCCGATCAATATTACCCTGCAATATGATATATGGAAAATAGTCATTGCTATTCTACCGCTTTCTGGTGCCCTCTCAAGGTTTTTGCGGGTGAAGGTAGCAGCTGGCAAGCGTGTATGTCCTCATGGAATTTAATAACATGAATGTAATAATTATTTGAAAATACATTAAGCATTTGTGGTATATACACAAACATGTCTAAAATTACTCAATATTTCTAGGTCTTGTCTTTTGCTTCATTAGTTGACAAGTATTTCTTGTCTCTATTCACGTGATAAGCGAGAAAACTCCTTGGTACATATGCTTTACACATGCATACTCTGATTACATGAAACTATCACACACATTTGTGAACATTCTATAAAAAACATTTTGCAAAGGTTGTGATGTAGTTCTTGGTGCAAATTCATTTTATTGTCATTGTATTTCACTTTTATCCATGAAACATGTCACATCCATCAATTCTATGTTGTGATTTTATTGCTCATTTAGCTGGGATCAATTGCATTGTAATCATGGTAATGGTGTTGTACTTTTTCAAACAAGATGCCATATTGGAGAAAACTTATTAGAATGTGTGTGGTTCAATCAAATTGTAAGACTTTCTTTGGTTTGTAAACATTCTGGATGACAATCAGTTTAATTCAATTTATGTATATACTTTTAGTAATCATTTTCTTTCTTTTGATTGAATACAGCAGTAGGTATTGATAAAAATAGATTGGATGAATTGGCTTCATTGGCAAAGCTGCTCCCTTCAAAATGAGCCTTTTAGGTTTAGCATCTGAAAGAAGACAATTTTTCATTCATTTGAATAGACATGTTTTTAACACATTCAGTCTGAATACCAGGAATCTTCATTGTTCTTTGAAGTTGGTGAGATTTGTATCATTCAGTAAACACCTACATTTTTTTCAGATTAAAATCTATTATATGATCACAACTCACAAGACATCATGACACAACATCACTTGCCATCCACCCAAAAGCATTGAAGTTGATGGTGGTAACGAAAATCTTCACTTATGCAAGCCAGATCTCGTTTAAGGATGATTAAAAAAGGTGTTAATGAGAAGAGCACCTTTTCCTCCTCTCCCTCATATCCAGTACTAATGTGGAATATGAACTGAGAGAGAGGAGGTGGGGGGGGGGAGGTAGAGAGCTAGAGAGTAGTGTAATGAAAGGAAGTATGGGCTTGGGATCATTAACACCTATGGGGAGCCAGGGGAAGGTGTGTTTTGAGATTATTCATGATGGTTTATTTTAACCTCTTCAGTGCCAGGACATGGTCAACTTCTTATTGCCAAAACTGATAGAATATATATAATTCAAATAAAAAATTATGCAGGTGAAATTTATAAAGATGAGAGAGGAATTTCTTTTTTTTATATATAGTTTTTTCATTACTCCAAGATTTTTACTGGTAGTTATACTCTCATTCGCCTCTTTGTTCTCAAGCTCTATCTAATCTGACCTGAGGTCTATTTTCACTAAGACAATTTTATTTTGATCTAAAATGTTGACATAATCTAGATCAATATCATTACCAGCTATAATGTACTTTTTTAGATGAGTTCAATATTTTACCAGAATGTATTTCAGTACCTTTTTATCCTTAGTTTATTTTCGTAACCTAATCTGCTGAGTAAATGAACCATTTTGCCAACTTCCTTGTATACTTTAGGTAGATTAAACAGTATTAATTATTACCACTTCCAAATCACAGGCACAAAAAAATGGCAAGAACCGTGGGAACAAAACTGTCATCAAAAGGAAGAAAATAAAAAAACTTTCACTTTTGGTATTGGTTTAGGTCACAAATAGTGTGCATGTATTTCCTAAACCTCACTTGGTTACTTTTGGTAGTTTGAGTTAATATTTTTTTAATTAAGTAGATGTAATAATGATTTAAAGAGTTACTCTATAAATGCATCTGAAGTGTGACTGATATGAATAAGAACGATGGGTGGTATGGATATTATTGGTGTGCTATTGTAATGTGACACTGAACTAAAATCATTTCAAGTTTACAGCAGCTGAAGTAATACCACACACATCAATTGTACCAAGAGCTGAATAATGCATTGTGAAATGTTTGTTCACATCCTACATTTTAATAACATGGTCAGGAACATCTTTACAACCATTCAATCAAAATCGAGGACGGATGAGATTCTAATACAATACACATTCACAATGCACACTATAGCGTGGTGAAGGACAATGCAAAGTTAGTTGGAAACGCTAGTTTTCATCAATGAATTTAATAGGAACTTCCTCCCTTTGTCCTTCTCAAAAGACCATCCTTACCAATTACAAACAACACTCTTTTACCATCCATTCTACAATTTTGTTTTCCTCTGGCTTTTTACAGATCTTGAGTGGAAGACAATCCTGGACACATTTTCTGTGGCTGGTACCTGCTAGGAGATATCAATGTTTTGACAAGGTAAGATTCACTTAATATTTTTGTATATCCACTCTTTTTCTCTCTCATTCATTTTCTAAACATTATTTCGGAGAAAGAAAGATGTAGATTGGCCAATGTTGGTTGATCATGAAGTGCTATAAATGGGTAAGTGCAAGATTTATTTAATAATTCACTTTCAATGACAATACGAAATGCTCTGATTCAAACTTCCCCTTCCCCTTATTTGGAGCCTCAGAATTTTTTAACAAGAGTGGAAGGGGTCCCAAAATTTGTACAAGGAATATTTTAGGGTTTCTGAAATTAGAAAGAACTGTACAACCCTTTCTTGATGCTAAATACAGGAAACCCAAATATTTGCTTTGGATTTTTTTCCAAAGGGTGCATGATGTAGACATTTCTTCTCCATAGTTTAAAGACTATATGGTAATGGTGGATTAGATCTCATCAGAGGGATTCTAGAAGCTTTGGATGTGGCTCAGATTTTGATAATTGAAGGTTTCCTTTGCCTGGATGCAGCTATTCACCATACATGTAATTTTACGCTGTGCATGTGATTGTTGAATGTTTCTTATATGATCTAGAACTGGAAAAGAATATACTTCTTTTCCTTAAAAAAATGGAACAATAAGTTTGAGTCGCCATTACCTAAATATGCTTTCTGTTATTTGATTCTGCAATGGGCGATATTATCGTGGTTATTCTTCGTAACCATGAAATTGGGACTTTCCTGTGCATTAAAGTAGCAAGGTTGCTGACACTTTTCTACTTTTTATTTTAAAAGCTTCAAGAATCCACAGTTCCTATCTGGTGAAAAAATTGACATCCATGACGGAAGTACTCTAAGGTGTGTAAGGAAGTAATAACATATCATAGAGCACTTGAAGTTTCTATCAATATCATCTAGGATAGGTAGGAAATACTAAAGATCATGTGTCGTTGATTTCCCAGCATGCATTAAAATTGTCAAGTTTGTCTGCATATGTAATGTTGATCGCTCTATTTCAAAAGTATGCAAGATGGTATAAAGTATAAAAAGTGATCTGTAAAAAGGGAAGTTCACCCTCATATCAAGTTTTTTTTATATAAATCACCTCTTTATTGATAAATCATATAAATCATATAACAAAGCTAATAAATATATAAAGCCAGGATATCAGTTCTTGTCAAACGAGATACAGGGTAACAACAGCATATATGACATCGGTGTGAACATACAATGTAACAGATACATGAATGAAACATAAGTATAAACATTGTACAAATAACAGAACATGAGTGAAGTGCGCAATTCAGGAAGAAACTCACTGGAAAACTGTAAATTCATTGCATATTTGAACAATTTTGATATTCAATTAATTAATTATAAATGTGAGCCAGATAAATTTGAGTACATTTTTGCAGGAAATGATCATAAATCTAATACCAGTAGAAAAATGAGAGGAATGTATACTGAATGTTATGTTAATATCCATCAGATGATAACATAGATACAAATTTGAAGTTTAATTTTGTGATGTCACTTAGAAGCAGCTCCTTCATTATTACACGCATGAAAGGCCCTAGTTCTGTATATTTAAAATCCTTTTTTTTTCCTGAAAATCTCAGATCGTTTTAGTTTTGCAGTTAATAAGCAGACACATTTCATATTTATGCTTCATGGGAGGTCTGCTTGCATGTGACATTGGGGGGTACTTCCCTTTAACTGGATTTATCAAGTGTAGCATCCAGGACTTCAGACCATTGTTTCTCTGCTTTATCAATCTTATCAATTAAATAAAACCAACCAATGCTGTTTGTACACATTTCATATTGAAAATTAGGTAATGCTGTAAATCAACGTGATAAGTATAAGAGGAAACTTTCAGAATGAGACAACTTTCATGTTTATTTTAAAATGAATCATTCAACTGCAAGTCTTGGTCGATTTATTCAAATTTAATGTACTGCCAAGCTCATTGCAACATACTGAATCAATGTATCTTCTCCCTAAGTGTATTCACAAAGCTTAATAGACCAATCATGGATGAGTAAATCCAACCATTTATTGTCATTTGGAGCCATTAAACAGACAATAGAAACAATCATTAACAAGCTTGATTATGTACAATACTTCTCACAATACTCCCTTGCGCCATGTCTATTGGTAATGACAGGCCACAAACCCTCAGGGCAGAAGAGAGTAGTGTCTGCCTGTACTGATGTATACAGTAATTTATTTTGCTGTCACTCTGATGATAATCCTGCACATGACTCAAAATTAGCTAGATAAGTTTTGGTATGGTGCATGATACAAATGAAAATAGATAAATGCTTTTATTTTTATCCTTTTTGCCCTTCACTATTGGTATAAAAGACCATTTGTACATCAGTGAAATTGTATTGTTAAAAACATGATAACACTAACAGTGAAATGTTGCAGATGAGAATAATCTCATTATTATATAGTGCTTGAAATACAGTAAAATTCTAATATTTATTGTAACGTTCCACATGGGAGCAAAGAAAGATATTAGCAATACAAGGTTTTGTAAACATGATGAATTATTTATACCTATTTAAGTGCTATCTCCATGTTAATTGATCGAACAGAAATGTAAAAGTACTTCCAAGAAATCGTTAGAAGGATTTGCATTTTAGGTACCAAATGCATAGCTGAAAGAAACTCATATGGATACAGAGAAATGGTGTGTGATATAGTGACCATATCAACTCAAGTTAAATAGGACAATTTATAGGCTTTTATCCCAAGGGTCTGTCTTAAGGCTCCACTTAAGTCTAAGCCCCCCTGAAAAAAAAGATAAAACAATTGTTTTGTATGTGTATTTTATGTATGTGGGGTACTAGGGAAAATGCATGCAGTCTCCATGCATTTTTTATTGAGCGAGTGTGTGTGCTTAGAAATGTGAATTGTGTGTTTGGGGTGTGTGTGTGTGCAATGAGGAGTTTGTGCAGGTGCAGTGCGTGTATGCATGGGCGGTGGTGATGCGGTATTAAATCCCTCTTGCTCTCTCTCCCACTCTCTCTCTTTAACCGCCATCTGAGGATGCATGTAGTGTCATCCTAGCATCCATCTCGACTCTCATTCATTCTATCTTCTGGAAATATGGTTATAACATGCTGATGGAAGAGGAAAACTCACTTTATCTTGGTTATTCTAACTGGAAATCTATATCAATCTCCATTCTGTAAGTTACTTGTCTATCACTGTATCTCCGCTATTGGGCGGTAGCCTCTTCTCGTGGATTGTGACAATATCTTGAGGGTTGGACGTTTGAGATCTCTACATTGAGAAGGTAGTGTATATTGGTTTTTCATTTTCATGCATGCTTGCGATATACACACTACCATCACATTCACAACCAGTGGTCGCCGTTCCCCAGCATAAAGCCACTGGTGCGTTTTGCTGGTAAGCCTGTGAATAAGCAGATGAGTCACCCCAAAATTTGTCAGTATGTGTGTTTGGATGTTTTTAGTCTGTATTTATGGAGCATAATATTAGTCAGTCCTTCATTCAGCATTATACCCATAGACACCTGAAGATCTAAACATCAGTATCATTGAATGTAGGGTTGAGGATAGTGATGATGTTTCAACCACACCTAGATGCTGAAAAGGATGCGGGGGGCAATCTCCATAAGCTCTCTTTCTCTCCCATGGGATCACCATAATACTTCTGTAGGTTAATGAATTAATATCCTCTACTCTCTGCCTCTGGCCCCTTTCCTATGGGGAATTAAAGTAAAGATAACAGAACCATCTAATGTAGATGTGTACATGTTTGTATGAGTTGAACAGATATGTGGTTTTGTGTGTGATAAGCTGTTGGTTTGTTGCTTGCATCATTGGTTTTCAACAGGAACAGATGATGCATAATAATATTGATAAATGACAGTGACAATTGCATCATATCTGCATGGATATAATGCACCTTTTCATGAAAATACAAAATCCATCAACAGATATTATGAGCAAATTTCACAAACCTGCATTTATATCAAAATATAGAATCACTTTTTATGTGTGTAAAACATATAAGGGTTTCTGTGGTTAAGTTTTATAAACTTAAAATAAAATTCCCATAATGTTATCTAATTTTGCTCATGGATGGGTCTTTTTAAGTGTACGTAGATATGGAACTAGGATCAATCTTGTTATTTCCTTATTCATGGTTATGAGTTTCTGCTTTTTTAAAAAAAAATACCTATGGAAGTTTAAACCTTACACACAGTTTACACAAGTTTTACCCATGGTTTACACCAATATTTTACCTCCTTTTTAGATTTAAATGAGAAAGACAAATATTACATTTAACCCATATGGATTTAATGTAGAATTAATCATCTGGGACTTTAAAGTTAATCTTTAGATGCAAAAATAAATACAATATTTAGCTGGTCACAATTTACAGCCAAACTTGATTTATTTTTAATTCTTGAAATTTAGAGTGCATCTCATTATATTTCAATATGTATCTTTGTTTTACATAATTAATTTTCAGTTTCTGACATATTAAGTCTTCCATGAATTCTTCTAAGCCTTGCTAAAATTGATGTACTTAATTGACTTAATTGAAATTTAATAATCCCAAGACCATGTTATATCTCAACTGGGTAGTTCACTCACTGATTGTCAATTAGTGTGGGCTTTCATTTTTTTTTGGGGGGGGGTATATGACATGATTATAAATGCTGTTAGAGTGACATGTATTCCTATGGTAATTATTTTGTGCAAACAAATAATTCCATTTATACTTGATTGCATTATATACATTGACAATATCTTAATCTGAATCTCTAATTTGTTTTAGTTTTAATTAAATTATTTTGTGTGTAAGAGATTTAGCTTCTAAAATGTTTTCATGAATTACTGAATTGTCATTTTTAAATAAACAATCTATTGATTAACCCCATATGTGATCTACCTTATTGATTAGCCCTACTGTTATTTTGTAAGGAAACGTCCGATTCTATTAAACTCATTTAAAGTATGAAACTATGAATTTAGTTTTTAATCATTCGCGAATGTTTATTGAGCACTCTATAGATTAAATATAGTAATGAAATTATTTCTCGGAATCTTTTTAAAAATGGTCCTTTGTTATAATTGAAAGAAAATGTTGATTGGTTAGATGTAGTGTAAAATGAGTGAAATATTGGTGACTTAAGAATGACACCTGGACAAAGCAGTGTTTATATTGGTTTAAGATATACATCAATCAATATGTATACCCACTCTGTCAACAGAGTTGACTTAAAGACTGTTTGGTCTTACAATAAGGGTATGACGTTGTTTGAAGGATATCCAACGAATTAAATATTTGCAAATCAATTTCATTGCCTAAACCATCATTCATAGAGTGTAAAATGTTCATGCCAATTCGAAAAACTGATCATGTTTACATAGGATTGCAAATATAATAAGTGAAACTGGCATACTTGATGGTTCTCAATTTGGTCAAATTTGTAAGGTTGTCAATATTTTGAGAAAATCATGTAATTTGAAGAAGTTATCCCTGTTCAACTGTCCAAAATGATCTAATTCCTAAGTAATTTTTGTCTTGATGTTGATTAACAATACTGTATATTTAAATATTTAATATTAGATAAGATATTTTTTGTGGTGATGAAAGAAAACCTGATCTGACAAAATAATAGTTGGAGGGTACAGCTGAACCTTTTCATAATTACAATTTTCCAATACCACTTTGCTTCAAGGCAGGTAATTCCAGAGAAAATTTTCTAAATTTCATTACCTTTTCTTTCACACATGTACATTACAAAATGAGGTTGTTTCCCCTCTAAAGTAATAAAAAACAAACAACCACAAATATTTAGCAAAAATAATTTCATACTATATTTTTGTTTTATACATTGATTTAGCTATGAAGGCAGCATTTTCTTTATCATATTCATCAGATCATTCCTTTTTTGGATTGAAGTTCATAATTTGTGATTACAAGACCAAGGCTTGATTCTTTTCACATCTCAGGATTTGTTTTTTCATTTAAATTGATGTTATACTATTGATAGAGGGGTTTGGGGATTGGTTTAGTCTTGCTATAGTCTTGTTAAATCTGCCATGAAATTGCTAGTTAATTGGAGGTTACCCAGTCAGGTTTTAGGTGGTTTATCCCTTTTTTGTGTAGCCATTCAAAACCAAGTAGAAAAGGTCATTCATCATTATTTTGTTCTGTCGTTGACTTTGTCTCCACTTGGAGAAAGAATATGATATTGAAATAGAGCTACAGAATTATTTTCTTTCGAAGATGGTAAATCATGAAGTAATAATAAGCATGGACACAGCATCGAAGTGTAAAAAATAAAAATTATCTCCCAGAAAGCATGATTTGTGCTACACTGCTACTACAGATGTATAGCTGATAGTCGTGACATTGGGTATGATTGTGATTGGGTTAGGTGCAGCGATACGATATCACACTATTCTGGTGAGGGATGACACAAAAGGGACCCTTCCCTTTGAACATGAGGTTTGCAGCTCAAATTTATGCCAGTGAAGGTGATGATTTTGTGATTGTGATAGTGATAACAATGATGATGGTGATGATGATGATAATGGTGATGGTGATGGTGATGATGATGGAAATTACAATAATTGAAATTGGAGACAGTAATGGTGGTAATGTTTGCAATTATGATGATGATGATAATGATTTAGATGGTGACGGTGATGCTGATGATGACAAAGGTGATAATGATACTGATTGAGCTTTGCTAAGAGCACATATTACATACAATGATCTGTAATGACAACAGGATGACAAGACCCAATGACCAGCCCATGGCTCATAAATCATTACATTATATTTTAAGTTATTATAAGGATTATTCTGATGATTAGATCATCAGACTTCCTTCACTTCTCTGTGATCAGTAGAAGATGTTGAGTTGTTATTTAACCACACCCTATATGACATCTCTCTCTTCTCCTTGACTCCAGTACCGTCATCTGCATCTCATCCCAAGAATGGGCCTCCTATTAATCATCAGCAGCAACCTATATACCATCAAACTGCTCATCAACGTTCATGTTCATACTCTTATTAATAACTGTCATGCTCACATGCACGTGTTGATTCCTTTTTCATCCAGGTCCATACTAATAGACCATTTATAATATATGAACAATATCTAAAGCATTTGAAACTTTAAAGACTTAATTTGCATTAGGAGTTAAAGGCATCATGAGTTAACACATTATGTTCACATTTATTGTAAGAATTATTTTCTCTTTGTGCTTGTTTGGTATCGCAAGGTTGATACATGTATTTTTATTTAAAAAAAAACAGTATAGCTAATCACCTTTAAATTAAAACAACCTAACATTCATCAAAAGTTGATCTAAGAATGTTTTCAATCTCTTTTCTCTGTATTAGGAAAAAAAGGGCAATCAAAGCATTTCAGAGCAAACAAATAACAAACAGTTCTTTTATAGTGCATATCATATTATGATATAACATCTCTATGTGCTTCCAAAATAATTTGTATATTATTATCCAACTTTAACCTGGCAAACTTAAAGTGCACACAGATTTCAACAAATTAATTCCTGCCAGGTACCCATTTACCTCACCTGAGCTCAAAGTAGATAAACTTCTGGCTGAAGAAAATTACGCCATGGCTGGGATTTGAACCCTTGATCCTCTGTTTCAAGGTCCAGAGACTAATCCACTGGGCCACGATGCTCCGCACGTGCTTGACATTAGACCAAGAGAATTTACGGTTACATGGGATAGTATTCATTACAGGAAAAAGCTTTTCCATGCGCTAGCTGAAGGCCAGAAAAAGAAATTTATTAAGTAATAAATAATTCAAGCTTTTACAGAAGGGCTCCATTAGTTACGCCCTTGACATGATCATAAAAATTAATCATAATCTAATGGATTAAGTATGAAAGTGTGAGTGGAGCAATAATGTCAAGGTGATCATGTAAGACTGTGAAGTAGAAAGCTGCAGGGTGTATAGACTGTCAATAATGCAACCCTCTTCGCACTCTATGCTTGGAGGAATGTATTATAGGTAAAACATTAGTCATGTAGCCCAATAGCAGTTGAAGGGGGAGGGGCTAACAAACCTTTATGGTGTAATCTTTAAATGGAAAAGAAAGAGTATGCAGAAAGGAAAGTGTTACATGTGACTTATTTAACAAGAAGTTTTTAGAATTGTATAGAACAATATTGTTTTTTTAATAACCCTTCTTTCATGATTATATTCTCAGCAACTCATTAGTATCAGGATTTGAAGTTCTAGTAGGATCAATGATTTGTACAAAGGAAGATTGAGTTTATGTCATTGAACAAAAATCTAACAAAAAATAATACAACAATCTAACAAAAGAAATGATACCAGTTTATAAGCTCCCTTGTACTCCATTTCCAATGATGGCCATTTCTATGGTATCTTCTAATTAATTGATTGATTGACAATTAATTGGATCCCATGAAGCCATTGGAAATGCCATGGCCAAACCATCTTTGGAATTGAATTAATTCAACTTTTTTTTGCGCTGCCGATCCTTTTGAGCATTGAATGGCAACTGAAATTTTTGTTTGAATGAAACTTTAGCAGTGAGATAGAATATGCAGCTGAGCATTAATAGAAAATAATGAGCATATTTGTAAATCAATGTGTAATAAAAATTTTGGTCACAGGAAAAAAAAATTAGGTTCTTATTTGTAATTAAATATTTGATATTTCAGTCTAGGAATTCCCATTTTGGCAACATAATTTATTGATAATTTTATTATTTGTTTTTATGGAGAACGGCAGTCATTACATAATTTTTCTCCTCACAAATGCCAGGCCTCATTTTCTTTCTCTGGGTCTAGCAAACAGTGAATATGGCATCTTTTCTTTATTGATTTGCTATACATCGCAGAGACACATTGGTATTTCTTTGTGCGGTTGGGGAGCGCCAGACGTAACATGCACACAAACATTTCCATGGAAAAGCATGTGAGAGCCGAGATGATGCTTATTAGATTCATATTGCATGGTTTCCCCCACTACATTAGATTAATGGCCGACGAGGGAATGTGGGGGAAGAAAGAAAGGTTAGAAAAAAAAACAGAAAGAGATAAGGCATAAGAAAGTATGGAAGAGGCAAGGGAGGTGATGAAATGGATGTTGGAAAGGAAGAGAGGTTAAAGTGATTGATGAAGAACTGTGTGGATGCGACAACAAGCTGGAGAAGGGAAAGACCAAAACAGAAAAATGAAAACTTATTATGAAGGAGATAGTAGCCTTCTATTGTGTTCAGAACATGTATTTATAAAAAAAAACATGTTACTTTTTATCAATGTTGTACTACAACAGTGAGAAGTGATGAAAAGATTTTTCTTTTATGCTGCACTGTTCATCAGTTTAATAAAGCAAGGTATTGTTGTGTACTTAAATATTATACTTTTTATTATTAAGAATGATAATATCAGGGAAGGAAATGAACTTTATTTAAACTGGGGTGATTGCTGAATTTTTCTTTAGCAATTTCTTCTTTTTCAAGGACTACTTTGTGTAGGCCTTCATTGAACAATGTGAAAGCAATCTCATTCACTAATTGACCTCATGTATTATATCTGAAAGGGTTATGTTGTGAAATATCTGAAAGTTAAGAAAGCTCAGAGAAACATCATTATGAAATGTATCCCAGTTTACATATATTTGATGTTTCAAATGTTTGATTATTGAGATAAGGCAATATATACGTATGGTACAAATAATAACTGCACCACTGCCATATTCCATACAAAATTTGTCATCACTGTCTTTTAAATAGTCAATGTATGTGGGCTAGAAATATCCCAACATGTGGGATGCTATTGCCCTTGTGCTTATTTTCTTTTATCTATGTAGAAGTAATGAATATATTCATGGCACATCTTGGTAAGTATGGTGGAGGACATAAATTTTACATTTATTGCCTCAAGTCAAGCAGATGGAATTTTCGAAGACATGAGGAAAGCATTTAGAGAACGAGGCCCATCATGTTAAATTTATGGATACAGCGGAAATGAGACAAAGGCAAGATGGAAATTTGCTAAGAGCTGAATATTTTTTTTTTAAAATCAAAGAAAGTGAAGGAGGTATAGAAAAATAAATATGATTGATTTAAGTCATGGACAGATACAATGAGGGCAGCAGATATAAGATGTTGAGATGACAGATATCACATTTTCCCTTAGAAGATGAGACAGGCCTATTTTTTGTCTAATACCAATTCCAAATAATTTCATACATGCAGGGGAAAAAATACATGGTGGGGGAGACTTTGGGCAATATTGCCCCTGGAATGCTTAAAAGAGCCCTTGAAACTAATAAAAAAAGGAGCGTTGGAAAATCCAAATTTATTGCAATGATAAAGCTTATCCAATAATCCAATGATGCAGAATTAGGCAGTATGCTGTGAAAAGTAGCCGCCAAAAAGACATTTTTTACCTGCCAACACGTAGCTCAAGTGATATCCTCTTATCACTGTTAAAAAAGGACAACTGATTCTTACTACTTTTTTCAGTGTTGTTTTATAAAGCAATAGATGGTTATTCTGTAGTTCTATATGTCATTTTGTACATAAAGCATTATGAAAATATTGCATAATCCAAGCAATGGTGCATAATGTAGGGAAATGGTAGTACATCTGTCAGTTTGCATTGACTCGCAAATTTGCAAAGCATATTACTTTTTTTAATTTAAAAATGCTTTAAAGAAGAAATGAATGGAATAGCGCAAATTACCTAAACTCTTCTTCTTGTTGCAATGAGGATTATGCCAATGATGAACTCAGTGGTGACCATAATGCCAAACGAGACAGACGTGTCATACTTAGAATAATCCTACCCCGGACGGGAGTGAAAGGGGTGGGACTGGCATAATATATCATCTGAGAGTATGATGTTGGCTCCAC
This sequence comes from Lytechinus variegatus, assembly GCF_018143015.1. Classification (NCBI taxonomy): domain Eukaryota; kingdom Metazoa; phylum Echinodermata; class Echinoidea; order Temnopleuroida; family Toxopneustidae; genus Lytechinus; species Lytechinus variegatus. The sequence continues at coordinate 37,319,193 of NC_054742.1, read as the reverse complement.
AGGCTAGATTCATCTAATGGCAAGGATGTGTCCTCATTCAGACATAGATACCAGAGACATCTGGTAGACATTGAATATGTCATCCTTATAGTCTTCTTTAATGTAGACCTCCTTCCATCTCTCACTGAGGTCATCCTCTCCTTCATGCGATACTTGAGATGTAATATAAACATGTTCATTCACAACTTTGTTTTATGTTAACTTCATCACTAAATAGTTTATTCATGCATTTTTGTTTAATGCTTTATATCCTTATATTGAGAAAATGTGGGAAAGAGTGATCAATGGATGGATGGAGAAAAGGAAAGGGGGTGAGGATCAATATAGGGATAGATTATACAAAAAAAGAAATACATTATGATCAAGAGAGAAAATGAGAGTAGAAGCCCAAGAATAGGTAACACACAGAGAAAGAAAATATGTGGTCTCTTCTTTTTTGTCAAAAAACCTCATGGAGGTTACAGACTCTGTGAGTCATAATTAGTCATTTTCTGACCAAAAAAAAAATCCTTCCATAATCTATAAGTGTCAGTCAGTTCATTATGGTTTCATTAATGCATGAAACTGTAATCAAGATATTTTGCCCATGAGTGTATTTGAAATAATATTCCTCATTATAGAAATGTTTGGGCAAGTGCTTTCTAAGCCTGATGTGGACTTAGTTCAAAGCAGTGTTCACTTGAGGCAATATTTTTCTTCTACAGGAGCAATGGTCTTTAGGAATGATACACATTCTAACCCAATGTACCACTTTCAATCAGGTTATCATCACAGTTATCTCTCATAATATTTTGATCATTGATCCTACTCCAGCAAACGTTATCTTATGTGGTGCCCATTCCAATCAACACACAGACTCCAATACAAACAGCCATGTACAATGCTTGCTCCCCTCCCCTATCTCTGATCTGCAACATATATGATTATATCTGTCTCTGTCTGTCTCTCGGTACACATGTCTGTCTGTCTCTCAGTATACATGTCTGTCTGTCTCTCAGTATACATGTCTGTCTGTCTGTCTCTCTATTTGTCTATTTCTGACTCTGTCTATCTCTCTCTACGGCTCTGTTTCTCTTTCTGTGTTGCCCTCTGCATCGATACATCTCCACATCTAAATCTCTCTCACTGTCACCCTCTTTCTCCATCTCTACCTCTACAGCACTGTTTGTACTTAGCCTCCTCCTCTCACTCTCCATGTAGTTCTATATTTACTTTATTGTCCATCTTTTATCTTATTTCTCTCTGTCTTTCTGAATAATCCGTTTTCTGAATTGGATTTGAAATAAATAGTTTGGTTCTCTGTGTACTGTTCAGCCACATTACATATATTCTGTGCTTCTCTACGGTATCCCCCTACCTTCTTCTCTCGACCCCCTTTCTCCACCTCCCATTCTCCTAATTGAAGTGATGGTGCAGGGATCTTCCTACCAGCAACCCAAGATGACCTCACATCTCATATAGCCCATGAGTGCTAGTGCAATGGATGCGCGAGAGAAAGAAAACATCTTTCCGGTCTTGGGGTATGGGATATCACAAGAGTAGGAGGTGTAGGAGGCGATATAGAGTATCTCATTGTGAGGCTACGTCTTGACGCTCCACGGTGCCAATTAGATAGAAATACTTCTGCGGTGATTCTTTTCATTCAACCCCATTGCTTGTACTTTCTCTGCTATTTGTAGGAGATATATTTACACAGCTACGCGAGTATGTGTTTCTCTCTTTAGTCCCACCTATGCCCCTTTGTAGGGGGTAATGGTATACATACTTTGCTCTAGTATGTTTTCATGTGCTAAGGCATGTCTTTCAAGGAAGCCTCATCATTCATATCCCACTGTGGGTGACATGGATACCAAGTTAAAGCAATATTCAGCATGTATTGAACTACAATTCAAGTTACTTATTAATGGAACTATTGGACCATGTTTTTTTTCTTCACTTCTCTCTTTATGTTGAATTACAGATGCATGAACTTATTGGTGATAATTTATTATTCTTTCAAATTTGTATCTATTTACATTCTTATCTGCTGTTAGATTTGTTTATATTGTCGGGCATTTCTGAGGCAGGGTTAATGACTGTATGCACTGCTCTAACTTTTCTGATTCAGAAATATTCAGCTGCTACCTCCTGTCTTTTTACACAACTTCACTCTTTTGTTTACCGCCTAGCAAAAATCTGTCAAACTCATTATATAGCAAAAGTTTATGCATTCATTTTTTTTGTTTGATATTGGACATATATATAACAGAATTCATTCTATGCATTACATGCCCAATCCCCTAGGATTTCAGGAGTACTTCAAGTATGTTTATTTTTCTCTTCTTGGTACTGTTGGATCATATGGATTGTCTCATTTTCTTTGATGTAATATATAATTAATCTGCACATTTGAACTCAATCTTTCTTATACTCCAGGGTCACATTATTAACCTTCTGTGCAAAAAATTATTTTCACAACATATTATTTCAATCCCATGTGTTTTCTCCTGGAGAAACAATACACTTTAAAACTAAAACTATGTTCTTCTATTGCTGTATTCATGTACATGTACCTTATTGAAAGTTAAATTGTTAGGGTGATAATGTATTCTTATTATTCTCTTTTTATTATTAAATAAGGCTAACAAAAATAGGTCTGTCATACTAGTATATCATTTTCAGTGTACTCTTGATAATGTATAGTCTATGTGGTTCTTTGTGTTTGTGGTTTCCTTAGTTACAGTATTTCCTTAAGCTCTACAGCCCAAACCTTTTCCGTTCAATCAAAGGAGTAGAATGTAAGTTGTCATGGAAACTACACTGTGGAGTAGATTGACCCACATACTTTATCTTAATTTCCTTTTAACACCATATGTCTTTTTATTAACTAAGTGTAATTTCCAAAAGGGATGAATATTTAGCTGAGAAAATGTCTGGAACTTTTGTAGCTCTTAAATTTCATTAAAAATTTCAAGAGTAGTATGTAGTTTCGAAAACAATTTGGCTCAATTGAGGTTCAAAACATTTGGGTTGATACTTTCTAAACACTAATATATTTCCCCCAAAATATGCAACCACGCTATCTCTATTATGGAATGAAAGGTGGTAGTAGATGATAAATAAAACAATTTTCAAAATTTTGTATATTTATAGATTTTGTAGCTTCATAGATTCAGTCTGTCACTTTTGCTTGGTTACTATGCCTTCACTATTTAAAACATCCATCCAGGTATGGTATTTCACTTTCCTGGATTCAATGTCATTTTGGGGCTTTCTATAGCTTCCTGTGTTAAGTCAAACCCAGGATGTCGCACACGTGCGGGCCCGTTCCATGCTTTTTCCATAGATAATTTCCCCTCATTTTATTTTGCTTGGAAGCAAACGTGATTAGAATAAAAGGTGCGCCCTTGGCTGCTTTGTAATCACCGTATATGGCTGAGATAATATTGTGAGCGCTGGTGGTGTCGGTTGATTCCTGGTAGATTGTCAGGGAAATGTAGGACGCTGTTCCCTGAAAAGCCATTGATGATGTCATGTAATATGCTAAACAGCTCAAGTGCATGTGGGCGGTGTTTGTTGTTGAAATAATGGATGAGGTTTGGATTATTTTGCCATCCATGTATCTGACCTTGAGACTCTGTGGCGATTTCTTGTTTTATTCGCCCTTCAAACCAAAAAGGGTTTAGAGCCATTTGAAATTATTTGACTTTGACACATTATTCTGAAAACAATGTTTTTATGAATTTTGTGTCTGATGCTGGGAAGAAATGGATATCAACAATTACAAGTAATCATTCATGCTTACATTACATGCATTATCCCCCTATACTATAGCTCTGTGTAATTACACAGACTCTACCCCCTCCCTCTCATCTCTCTCCCTCTCTCTCTTTCCAATCTCTGCCTATCCAATACTCTTTATTTTCTGGTTAATATTTGTTAATCCATCATAAGATGCCCTATCAATGGCTACCATGACCTTGTCAACAAAAGATCCCCTTCCATCCGTCTGCGGTCGTCGCCATCCAAACAGACATGACGATTTCAAAACTCTACTAGACATCATTGAATCAATCACATCTCATTTCACTAAACACATCATTACCTACTTGATGGTACTTCCATACGTATCACAACCTCATAGACCCATCCACCCAGAAATATGTATGGCAGAATAATTGAGCAAATTCTTTTCTCCTGCAAGCATGGCCTATTGTGCTCCTGACAAATTGGCCGTAACTGTCATTAATGAACTTGTTGTGTATTGTATCGCTATTGATGATGGATTCGTGGTGTGTAATGTCTTAAGGTTAGGTATAAAGTTATTGGGGGAACTCATTACTCAGCGTCTGCATGCTTGGAATTCTTATGTATAATTAGAGAAGCAGCCTGATTTTTAAATGGGATATGAGTGGAATTGAACTCTAGTATTTTGACTTTTGACTTGTTTTGTATAGGTCAACAATAGCTCAGAATTACATGCTAATGGAATGCAGTCTGATTCTGAATCAATCTTTATCATCTAGTTTATTCAACAATAGCTCTCAAAAATAAAACTATTCAGGAGTAATGGTTTACTACTTGCAAAGTTTGCAACAAAATGGGAACAGATATGATGTTGAAAGTAAAAAAAAAAATATTGAATGCATATAAGAGCAAGAATTTTCAAGCTATTCTGAACTTTTAGATGAGATTTGCCAACCAGTGAATTTTCCTAACTGCCCATTTATACATATCCTTGCCATTTCATTTCATATATAAGTCTCTCCTCCCCATTTTCTCTCCAATTTGAATAAATCTTTTTTTCTCCCTCATTTCATATATTGGGGTCATGCCTAGTTATTTCTCTCTTACATTATTTCAACAATTATGTCAATAAGTACAATTGTCCATCCTGATTCCTGAATAATCCCTTTACTTCTCTCATTTCATATATTTGGGTGATGCCTAGCTATTGTTCTCTTCATTTTTTTATGCCAATAAGTAAACTTGATTGCCTCATTGAAAATTATGTTATCCCTCAAAAAGAGAGGTATTGGAATTGCCAAAATCTTCATCAGAGTTCACTTCATGTGATGACCTTTATGTGACTTCATACTGGCAGGGTTCTTCAATTTCATGCTGCAAGTAATACCTAGCTCCCCTCCTCCCCCCAATATTAAATTTTCACTAAAAGACATAACTTTATTTCTCACTCATCTACATCCTGAACCCCACCACACCCATGTTCCATTCTGTACAGTGTCATATCAAAAGGGCAAACATCAAATATTAACAGAGAATGCTGCAGATAGCACTTTGGTAGTTATCCATCCAATCTAAAATGATTGTGCTCATTCTCTGTATCAGACCGCCACAACTATATTGAGGTCATCGTACTTTTCTTCCCCCTCACACTCTCTACTGTCACCAAAAATACACCAGACTAACATGTATGAATACTAAATCATCCAAGGGTAAATTATATTCTCTTGCATGTGAGACAAGCATATTACTAAAAATAATAGCCTGTTTTACAGTTGGCTCATATGAATGTAATTGTAACGTCCATGTATTAAAGTTTGAATGGATAAACTAATTGAATATAACCAGTGATCTTAATAATCTTTTTGCAAATTAATATCATATTCAATTCATCAATAGAAATAGAAATATACAGGGACTCGAGGACAAATTAACCCGAAATGTTGTGTGTGTTTTTAAGAATCCAACATTTGCAAAGTAGCCTCGTATGTAAGCTTTAATCATATGTACCATTATTGGTCCATTACAAAAAATAAATTCGAATGAATAGACAGAATTAACCCTATAGAGAATATTTATTTCAATTTTGATTCATAGCAGTTGGTGGCCAATTAATTTATATGTGCGCTAAAGTTGTAATTAACAAAATGAATGTTATTACACAGAAGAATAATCACTTGGATGTGGACTTATTCTTTAATCCATTGTTGATCATATAATCGGTTGGTATGCATTAGTACATTGCTATCTTCATAAGATAGCACAAAACATGAGAACATGTTGTCCATTGTATAGATTCAGTCTATTGAATCAGTGATTTATTTCAGAGTCTTCATGTATCAGTTGAATACTTCCCAGGAAGTGAAGATCTTGCAAACTCTACACAGCCAAAACTGGTGTTAACCGGTGTACATAGAGGACAACACCAGTTATTTTACACTTGTGTTAAATTAATGGTGTTAGTTTAACTCCTATAGGTGTTATTACAACACCTTTGGTTGTTACGTTTACAATCTTTGGTGTTATGTTCAATCTCTTGGGTGTAATTTTAACACCTCGGGGGTGATCCTCTATTAACGCCAACTGGTGTCACTTTTCACACCACAGTTTTTACAGTGTATGTGCAGAGTTCCCAGGTTGTATTCTTGTTGGTTTCTTCCTTGATTGTAAATCTATGTCAAAAAATGTTGAACAGGAGAGTGTTTCATCGTTGTCTTCTGAAAAATTGTAGGATTCAACAACTTTCCTTGATATGAATGGCTAAAAGCACACGTACCCGATTGTTACTATGTTAACTGTTGGATAAAACTTTTGAGTCCTTCATTGAATGCTTCATTGAATTTCAATATTTTACCTCCATTTGCATGCATTCAAATTCAAGGTTTCCTCAGTCTTAAGGAGGCAATTTAAGATTTGTGACACAATATATTGTTATTTTGCTTATACATATTTACTCCCTCTTTTGCCAAATAATTGCATTACAGAAGTTGCATGCCAAATCTAAAGCTGCCTATAATGACATGATATGATACAGTATGCATTGAAACTGAAATAAGTGATATTGTAAAAGCTTTTTGCCTCGGCAGTGAATATGTAGTAACACATAGCATTTCTTTGCACTTTACACAAACTCTATATGGGAGTGCTATGAAGCGGTCAGATTTTCCACCAGGCTTGCTGTTGTCAAGTTTTGATGTGCATATCTTGAGTAATTGAAATGTCAATTTCATGGAGATCTGATGCATGCTTTCCTTCTCAGATCGAGAGTTAAAAGGATGGGACAGAGAATGGGAAGAAAATGACTCTTGTTGTTTCAGGCAACAAATTGCCTCAAATTGGTTTAGAATAGAAACTATGCTTAAGGGCAGTTTTGGACAGATACTTGAGTCTAAAGTGGACATGTCTACATTGACAGTGACTTCTAGTTCATCCATATATAAACAACTTTCCCATTTTATAATTTCCTACTTGTACTGTATACTTTCTCTATGATATATATTAGATGTTTAAAAGCTCAAGGTCTGTTTAGATATCTGGAGAAATTTTGATAAGCAGTTAAATATCACTAAATTCTTAAGATTTATGATTGAGAAATGTATTATAAAATGTGTGTACTCATTACACATGCAGTACTAAGGCAACCTGCTTTCAAATTAGGGGAAAGAGATGTTTGCTTAATGTTTGAATAAATACTAGTCCTAGATGGAGAGCTAGTGGATTTGATTTGCCATTTTCAGCTCTATCATTCATCAAGATCAATAATATTATTGAGCTCATAATATACTTCCGACAAATATATATCCCCCTCCTCCCGTTAGAATGGAAATTTTTCTATTCTGAAGTAGAATAAAATTAATTCTATTGATCATATGAATTCTATGATTTTTTTATTTCAACACTATAATGAAGATTTGTCTTTATACTTTTCAGTTATTCCCAAGAATTGATATTATACAACATGCAATCACAAACATTTATACTCAATAGTCATTGGAGTATGATATCTTACAGACTTGCCCATTCCAAAGTGAATATAGATGATGTTGATCTGTTTTGGACTGGTATGATAGCTTATGTAGATTACTAGTCATGCTCTAGTTACTGTTATAATCCTGTGAGACAGTCCCATATTCCCTGTATGTCTCTGATCATGAATGATGGAACAGCTCTGGAATGAGGCCAAGCTAATAAGATGAGCCTGTATTGTGCCCTTAACAAGACAACAAAAAAGTACAATCGTGTGAATATGTTTGATTATGAGAAATTATTCATTGAACCTTTGAATATTTGATTGATTATGATTATAAAGATCAGTTGGGGCCCTCTCCACAAGAAACCAATGAGTTTGGTGCTTCTCTCAGTCCCCACCTTAATATTTGAATGTCGCATCATATTATAAATATATGCTGAAATAAGTGAAGTAAATGTACAGTGGAATAAATTTGTCAGTTTGCAGAAGTTAAACATTGTGCACTCATAAATTTATATTTTCTCAATTCACTTAGTTTCATTTTGTCATATGTGGAAGACATGATGCAATTGTTCTTTAATTTTTTGGCACCTTTTATTGATAAAGTTCTTTCAGATTGTTGTATATGCTGTATGTTGTATGCTTCGAACTGCTTGTAAAAAGCAATGAAGTTGACTGTTATTGGGTAACATACAGGGAAGATTAAGAATGACTGTAAATAAATCAAGTAAGTAATTATGAGTCATCTCTGTATGGTCTAAATGATTATAAAGTAAATGACTTTTAAATTATCTCAATAATGGTTGAAACATGGAGGAATCCTGGGGGCCGTTCCATATAGCTGCTCGTAAGTTAAGAACGAGTGGGGAACCTTTCTTACACGCTAAACCATCGCTCATGAATCTACCGTTTACCACAAGAAAGGATCACCAGTCATTCTTAAAATCACTCTTACAAACAGCTTTATGAAACACCCACCAGATGGTAACGTGCTGATGACTTGAGTATAATAAAAGAAATATGAGACCAGGTACATCATTTTGTGTGATAAATAAAGGCATATTACACTGTAGAAAGTACAGTGTTAAGAATAGTCAGTGTTCTGACTGTCTACATCCTCAGGTGTTAAAAATGCACCATGGAGTCAGAATATAACACCAATTAATGTTAAAATAACAAAAATAACACTAATGGGTATTGAATGGGTGTTGAAATAACAACATGACTTAACACTTGTGTAAATTCCTTGATGTGTTACTCTGTAAAGTTAACACCAGTGATGGAGATTTTAACAACACTGTTTCCACATTGTATTCATTTAACATGCTGTGACCTGGGTCTTAAGACTATGGTGCAATTCCTTTGTCTTGATGCTCACTTTGTAGTCAATCGAGATTGTTCAGAGCAGGAGGAGGTGAGAGCTATAGGGTATACGAATAAACCAAGACAATTGAGGGATGTACCAGTCTTTAATGTTTTCTTTATGAGTCATGTGATCAGAATCAATCAGCGTGGTGAGGTGCGGTAGGATTACTCCGCTGGGCTCCCAATTCCATCTCGGTAATACCTCTCAATCCAAGAGTTTGTATCATCCTTCCATTCCTCCATCCCTGAATGTGAAGAAAACAGTCACAGGGGAGGGCTTCTGGAGCTGGTAGCAAATTTGTTTAAGGTCATCTTGATTAGTATTTTACTTTGTACTTCAGCTTTTCCTTTCGTTTTTGGTTTATCATCTGTATCATGATTTGTTGCCCCCCCCCCATCCTATCTAAATGCTACGCTTGTAAATCATCAATTAATATTCATTTCTTCGATGCAGACAGCAGACGAAACGTATTCCATCTATTCATGCCTATGTATGAAGCATGTTTACATCTACTGTTGGAAATGACTTTGGCTTGGGTTTTGAATTGGTTCATGAATTATGAAATACTATATTTGATTGGTTTACAAGATGCCTCCTTATCAACTTATCAAACATTTCTTTTATATTTTCTACAGGTCTTAAGACAGCCAAGGAGCTTTCTACTGCCAAAGAGGGAGAACCCCTGAAAGAGAGAACGTGATAGCTAAAGAGAGTGAGAGGGAAAGAAAGACAGAACTGTCCAAACACCTTGATTTTATTTATTGGATCATTAACTATCACACCAACCAAATATGAATTCTTTCAGCCCCATCTGTCTGCTCCTATGCATCTCTACACTCACACTTGCATGTAAGTAATTTCAGCTGTTGTACTACCTCTGAAGTCAATTAGTATCTGATGATATTTTTTGTCCAGAATGTCTTATGTATTAAGCAGTCCATCTCATTGCAGTGTATTGAGCAAAACAAAAAAATGTTAAAAAATAAATCAATATAACTTTAAAAAAAATCAATACTGCTCATATTTTCATCTTTGACAGGAATAGAATAATGGACTGAATACACATGTTCCTTTATACATGAGCAAAACCTCTCTCTAAATTACCATTTCTTTGTATTTATACCTTTGAATAAAACTAGAAAAGTGCAGCAGAGAAGAATCCATAATCATTCTGAAATTTCTTTCAATTCACTTTCTTACCTTATCAAGCATAATTATATTCCTATAGAAGAGATATATTATTTTCAAAGTCATTCATGCTTTCTTTAAATATTTGAATGCTGCTATAACTTAAAGAAGATATGTCCACACTAATATGTACATGTGCAAAGTAATTCACATTTCAATCTTATCACATGAAATTTCATGATCCACCTTCCTCCTATGTAGTGAACCCCTGTTAAATTTTATAATTGCCGAGGTTTCATATTTGTAACTTGCACATTAACATTTCTTTAAATACATGTATACCACTCTCCACATTTGGGGTTATTTATTATTGTAGCTGCTGGCTCAGTCACAGAAAACCAATTAAATATGACTTTTGAAATATGGAAGATGCTATTAAGCATCAGCAATCATCAGATCAGTTTGTAATTACTTCTTAATAATTATAGATCTTGAGGGGGAAAAAATGACAAAAATAAGCCCAGATAGAGAGCATCAGTGCACATATTCAGTGGAGCCAAAAAGCCACATAATCCTTCATGGAGTCCATCAATTTCAATTGAATTAGATCAGGATCTGTCTACTTTTTTTCTTCTTTCCTATCACTCCATCCTCTCTCAAATGTTTCCTTTGCTCTGGCTTACACTATCTGTGTCCATTCTGCAAACCCTTTTTGCACCTTAGCATCCCAGTTTCCAAAACATAAACATGAAAGTTGAATAAGACGCAATTTTGAATGGTGATTCTGCAGGAGCACAGTTGACGAATAATTTTCTGGTTCAAACCAGCATTACTGACATTTCAAGTTGACTGATTTTTTGTGGGTCATGTGTTTGGGATTAAAAATGAGGGAGAATCATACCCCTTTCATAAACCCAATAAAAATGAATTAGGCGGCTAATAGCAGCATAATTTGGTCGTAAAATTGGAGGAGGACAAGAGTTATCCGCATTACTCTGATGCTGCTATTATCCGCATAATAGCAGCATCGGGATAAGATTTTGAGTTTATGAACGCATTTCCAAATAATGCAGATAATTGCCATGGTGCGGTCACAAGGTCACTCTTTTCCAACACAACCGCATCGGAGGGGGCGTGTCCAGTTGTCATGGCGATTATCCGCCTTTTTCAGGACGGGCGCTCGTAAAAATAATCCGGCTTATTTTCGGAGTTTATGAACGCAATTTTTATTGAATTATCCGCATTACTCTTAGGCGGCTAATTGGAGGATAGGTTTATGAAAAGGGTATCAGTTGGATGCTTTCTCACAGTTACTGTGTTTTGTTATTGGGTTATGATTTGCTATTTGAAGAAACTCTATTGAATGCACCCTATCTCTTGCTGTCCATCTTTTTATTTCTGATGTACTATGTATCCCTAACTACTGTCTCTACTCCAGCTCTGTATTTAAAGGCAAAGGATGACTGAAATAAGCATTTCTTATAAAACAAAGTAAATTCGGATATTATTTTACCCTACTTGTTCTTATTACACCTTAAGTCATAATCAACCTCATTTGTTTACTCAAAATATATTTCTTCTCCATTAAATTTGAGCAAATACTGTTAAAAATCCCTGTCTGTTGATTGATGTACCTAACAAACATTAATTCCTCCATGAAATAGCCAACAAGTCTGGAGATATAGTTGGTTTCCTTGGTGACAACCCTCATTGGTGTATAATGTATTAGCTCTGGAGCAAGATAATACCCAATGTATTATTGGGTTATGTATCATAGTCAAGCTTGTTTTCTATGGCTCTCAGCATCCCTTGTGCCCACTGCTTCATCAAGGGGTTATTGAAGTTGGGCAAATATTTACTTCTCTTTGAAGAGATCAAGTTATTGGCTTTTAATGAGTTACTGGACTCATGAATTATTCATCTCATTCCAAAATAAGACTTTTTTCATCTTGGCTCCATTGCACTGGTGCTCTTTAGAAGTAAAAAAAATAAATTCTGATAATTCCCTCCCCCCTGGACCAGTGAAGGCCAACACCTCCCCCCTCCCCCATTCTCAACCAATCTAACTAGAGATTTTTCTCCCTTGTTTTAATCTTTTAATTCACACACACACACACATTGGGTTACATGATGTATAGTTTGATAAATGTATTTTGTGCATTAATAATATATGTACTGTATGAAATTAGACATACAGTATTTATATGATTTTTAGAACTTTTCTGCTCATTAGAAAAATCAGTGCAGTTTGTGCCCTGCATTACTTACTGCAGTCTTGGCTGTACATGTACTAGTAAATGTATGATATTCAACATATTGCCATTTTACTGTTTGTCTCTTTTCTTTTCTGCAGTATTTGTAGATGCCCACCCTTTAGCAAATTCCTAGTTTTTATTTTGTCAGAAATGATTGCCTCTGTATGAGTTTCGTCTGTTTGATAATGTTGATGTGATATGACAGAATTTTTTTTCACCTACTGCTAATATGAATATTTATGCAACAGGAAGTGCTCGCCAAAATAATGATTTATTTAATATTTCAAGACTACTCATTAAATGAGGTTTGTAATCTATTTTATGCTTTGGAATATACATGAACTATCAGAAATAATATCCAACTGGTACTGGCAATTTTCAACTCTATATGGGTCTATTCACAGTGTATACCTCAAACCTCCTTAATAATATTCACCTAATTTAGTTAAATCTAATGAAACTGCACAAAAAGGTCATGATGACTTTGCACTCCTTTGAAATTTTATTACTAGAGGACCAGTCTGCTGGGTGCAACTGATGTGTCTAGTCATACTTTATTCTTGTAAGAAAATTAATGTTTTCTCGTCAAATGAGCTGAGAAAGTAGTTGGGGGAACAAAAACAGTTGCACCCGGCTGACCCTTTTATCTAGTTATTGGCAAGTTTTTTTTTAAGATTGTGGGATAGAGCAGTCTGATTGTATTAACAACATTATGAAATATGTTATAGTATTGTATTTAATATGTTAACTCACATGTTATGGTAAAGTAAAATTTAGTTATAAGCAAGTTCGACTTTAAGATTGTGGGATAAAGCAGGGCAATTCCAAAAAATAATCAACCTTTTGTATGTCCAACCCTCATCTTTCTCAAATATTACTTCATTTCATACACTGACCAAGTCATGGTCTTAGAGAACATTACAGACTGTCGAAAGAACAAGAAATCAGAGACGAAAAAAGTTCATGAAGGTCCGGCATATAGGGTTCGGAAGTACATATTTTGTGGAATTGCCCATCAGTATAATTGAATTAACAACATTATTAAATTTTATAGTATTGCATTTCATATGTTGATTCACATGGTAAAGGAAAGCCTCAAGATCCCTCAAGAAATTATTAGTGAAGTTAAAGAATAAATCATCAAATGATAAAATCATTGATTCTTGATAATTGAAATTTGAACCCATGCAGACCCATTATGTCAATGTGGAGTCTAGGCTTGTTCATTTTCATAAAGCTTATTTTAGTTTATACAAGTTATTTGGGGGTGATCATTGGTGTCTCATGTTCTCACCTTGATCATTTTTCTGGTAAGAGACCAAACCAGCAGTGTGAGGAGATGTTAAAGAGGAATGTTAAATCAGTATATAGCATACAACCTGCCTGTATAGTAATGTGATATTAATTGATGAGCAATGTCTTTGATTGTAATTATTATTTTCTGCTTTTCCTGCTGCCATCCTCTTTTTTAAATTGAATTTTAGTTTTCCCAAGAACAAACGCCCAATCGCCGAGTGAAGGTATAAGTTTCCCCAAGTTATTTTGTCATTTTGTTTTTTGCTTGCTAATGTATTCACTGACCGTTGCAGCTCATCCCTTCAATTTCGCTTACTTTTTTTTCAAAATTGCATTGCCTTACTCCGTTTTAGAAAAAAATCTGTAGATGTTTCATCAAGTTGCACGATTCTTTCAAAAGCAAAATTGTTTGAAATATATTTGTCCTTTTTTGTTTGCAAGTCTGCTACAAAAATGCAGAAATTTTTTGCACAAACACAAAAATGAAATTTTATACCTCCCTGATTGGAGTTACCATTATCCTGGGAAAAAAAATGAATTAAACTAAATTAATTGGAATGAATGATATTGACTATCACAACTTGTAAGAGAAATGACCTTTCTAACATTCAACAGATCTATATTCAGTTTGCAGTGTTGCATGTAAAGCTTCTGTGTTAACTGCTTATATGTGTTTCTCTAAAAGGTAAAATTCATGAGTAGATTAGCAAGTTGATTATATATGTTTTTCTGTGAGTGTCTCATAATAATATCACGTCACTATTTTACATCTACTTTTTTTTTCTTCATCCCTTGCTTATAAACCACTTTTACACTTGTATTATATTTTTGCCTTATGTTTCTATGTTTTCTTTTCATTTTATGTTAAAATTCATTATCATTCAGAATTATATTTCTGTTTGTTTTATTTATATGTTTGTGTACATCCATATTTATTAATATTCATAGGTTGGAGTTTATATTTACTAATCATGTGGTATATTGAATATTCATTTTGACATGTATTTATTCATTTGAGTTGAGTAAATGATAAAATATAAATAGTCCCAGTATTAAAAGATGTATGCATGGAAGTGAGTTGTCCATGGACTCTTGTTTCTTCTTTAAAATGATTATAGGCCTGTACCTTGTATGTAATTTAATTTAGCAGCCATACATGTGTACTCAATTATAGGAAGTTGTGGACAAATCAACATTTTGTATAATAAATTTTATCTCACAAGGCCTACTTCAAGTAATTTTGGTGAACAAATACATTAATAAGGAACACTGGTTAAATTGTATTTCTTCGAACTTGGAGATAAGAGGGAACACCAGTACAAAAACATAAAAAAATGGGATACAACCTTAACAATCTTAGGAAATTCAAGGAATTTTTAAAAAAGTGATTCTTCAGTAAAGAGAAGCTCCAAATATTTCTTTTGATGTACATTTACTACTTAGCTCAAGGTTATAATAATTTAACGAAAATGGGCAAAAGCTTTTATTGGCTTAGCGGCTAGACATGCCGATTACAGTAACTCAAAATTAATTGCCAAGGATAAGTTGAACATAATGTGCAAGGTTTTTAAAATACAAATTCAAAGTTTATTGCAGAATGGTGCAAGTAACTGTCCGAAGGTCTAATTTAAATATTAAAAAGAAAATCAAGCTTAGAAGGAAGAGGAAAACTTCCCTATAAAGTGTAGTTGGCAATCAAGGGTCCTTTCATGGCATACTCTGTCAGTTGGCTGTATACTGTTCTTAGTATAGTCAGCGCAAAGGGTACATTAGCATTTTTACCATTAGCGAATTCATATTTTCAACACCAGCCTCTTGCTCAATGCATTAATCTTGATTAATCGGGTGACAAACAAGAGTGATTGTGCCTGGCCTGGCTCACTTCCTATCAAAATATAGCACTATAGAAAAAAAACTGGTACCGGTACACCAAACCATGGACCTACAAGTAGGTCTATGATCAAACAGATTGGCTGGAAAGTGACTGGAAAGGAATTGGTCTTGCATTACTCAACATTACATATCATATTTACTACATTGATTTTATTTGTTTTTGTAATTCCAATTAAATCCAAGTATATTCTTTTTAAATTGAGATTACTTGCTGCAAGACGGCATGTCACATAAAGCTGTTTTTTCAATCTTATTGCATTTTCATTCATTTTTATTGGTATACAGTAGGTTATAAGGGAGTGGAAATTCCACAGTTTATTGGCTAGGCTGCAAAATATTCAGCATATAAGCTGTAACCTTATCTTTTTTAGGTGTTAAATATTTCCACAAATTATGAATGAAACTCATGAATTTGCACTGTCAGTGGAAAAATGTATTTGTAAAATGTAAAGTGTTGTCTTTATTCACAGAATTTGGTAACTATCTTTGGCATTACAAATATGATTCATCAAAAGAATAAGCAACCGGGGTTCCAATTCATTAGGTTACATTGAAGTGTTGATTTGAGTAGTCAGGATTTAAATGCTACAAACAGTTTATTTGTATTTACTATTTACATTGAAGTCCTCAAGACTCCTCATCAACATTGTAACTATTGATGAGGGGTTGGGGGTGGGCTTTCACATATTGTTAAGTTTGACCATAGAGAATGAATTTGTAAATTCTCTCTCCATGGTTTGATTTAAATTTGTAATTAAATTTTCAGATGAATGCAATATACAACACTTCACCACATTGGGAATGCATTTTATACTGGAGCACATTGATTTTTAGCATGAATTTAAGCCAGATTCAATTCTTTCCGAAACACCACAAAGGTTTCATAACACAAAATTTAGCTTTTGTTCATGGGAAAATTTTTACAATTGTTCACATTGACCACAATGTACAATCGATCATAAAAATCAATTGTAAAATCATTTACTAATCTTTGTGATACTGGCTTCAGACCTCTATTTATTTAGAAGCCTCAAAACGTGCCCCTTCATCAATATGGGAATTAAAACATCCCAAAGTGTTGGTGTTGGTCAATGTTTAGATTTCCTTGAATTGCAGCCCTTACAAGCGTCTCTGAATCCAATATTCCGCAGAGATCAATCAATAAGTTTGTTTAATTTCTTCTAGGATTTGTTTTGAAATGTCATGGGTAAATCAGATCTCCCATTTATACAGTCTTGGTGATAGTGAATGAGCTAAGTGATGTCCAATGTTTTAACGCTTACGATGAAAAGAGACTCGACATTTTTAACAGATAGTTTCTTCAGTGACAAAGATGTATTATGATGATGAGAAATATGAAGATAGATATCATCTTTTAAAATAACTATCACCACAGGTTTTTTGTGAAAAGGGTTCAGATTTGCAAGGGGTTACTGTTTAGCATGATAAAGTTATAGGCAATTGCCATTATGAGAAATGAAACGTTAATGTCAATAATAATAATAATGATAATATTGTACTTATATAGCGCATAATATTGGTAATCTCTATGCGCTTAACAAATGAATTATCTATTACATAAGAGATCAAATTATTAATATGGTTTTGAATGAAAAATAAAATATTATTCTACATTAAACTAAGTATTGTGCTACATTGTAATAAACATTAAATTTACATATATCATTACATGGTATTAATTTAGTACTAAACATATTGAATAAAACTATATTAAACTATATTACGCTACAGCATTGAAAAAAGATAGGTCTTGATTGATGTCTTGAAATGAGCTATTGAAGTGGCTTCACGTAGTTGAGGTGGTAGAGAGTTCCATAGATGTGATGCAAGGTGCTTGGTTCTATTCCACTAAAGTTCTCATGCATAAAATATGAAGTATCATTTGAAAAGGGTTATAAAGTTTCCGCAATCTTTGTATTCTGCATTTCATTTTGGAATTGACTGTGTTTTAACTGTAGGTGTTTGAAAGGAAAAGACGGTTCAGATTTGGTAGAATCGTAAGACAAGCAAGACATCCTGGTACTACGAGAGTTAAATGAATGAATAGCAATTATATTTTTGCTGTGGAAATGATAATGATATTGAATAGATGTTTTCCCATCTATAGCCCTTTGGCAAGGCAAAGGGGTGGTTCAGGATCTCTATTATTAAGTTTTGTTGGAAAAGGTACAAAGATTTCTGCCAACCAAGTCTGGAGCTCAGTGGGGAAGGGTGTCAGATTGAAGACCAGTGTAGGAAATACATGGGGGTGATGGTGATTTTGCCCTCATGACAGCCTAAATAGCTCCTAAAATTCCCCCAAAATGCATGCTTTGGGGCAACCATTTTTTCTATGGTGCTCCAAGATCTTTTACAAAAAATATTCAAGATGATTAAAAATCAACATTCTGACCATGGCAGAAGAATATTTGCTTTTCTGCATAATTGCTTGTTACCCCTAAAAGTAGCCCTTAAAATGAAAAAAATACTCCCCCAAATTCTGCAATCACCCAAATATGGAATAAAAATTATTTCCTACCCTGTTGAAAACTATTCTGGAAAAGGTGAATAATCTTATTAAATTATCATCTTTTTAATTTGTGGGTTGAAAATAGTACAATATCTTTGTATGAAGTGCTTTTTCTGATTACTATGAATGAATAATTGACCCTATCCCCAGCTGGCATTTCTCAGCAGTTTACAGACTTCTATATCTAAGACAGATTGCAAAATTAAATCAGATTTCAAGGTCTGTCGCTCTCAATTTAGATGTTCATGCTGGTGGCAGATGAACAGCCTAGAGTTCAGATGATCACACCAGAATTATGAACAGAGAAGAAGAAATTGATGATTATAGGAGGAATAAATAAGAATCCACTTTCTATGGTTGGTTTGTAATGAGGTCCCCTGCATGCTAAGTGCCAACGTTCGCACCCACATGGACACCACCTGCCATTGGCAAAGCAAAATATTAATGATGGCGGAAGCCCTAGGGGAGATATACTTTCTCATTGCTTGAAGAATAGTGTGCAGGTTGACCCAGTCCAAACTCACATGTCACATCAATGCATGAAAGCCATTATCATCGTACTTTCAGGCATTGCATTACTGGGGGTACATAATGCAAGGTGTAATAGCATGTCAGGAAGAGAGTTCTTGTGTGAATGCAAGAAAGTAACTTGTGATGCTTGTGGTAGTTTTTACATCAACATCTTTTACTATTATCAAAATGCTACTGAATAGAAAAGAGATTGAAAATAATTCATTTCTCTTGAAATTATTATTATTTCAGAACCAAGGGGAAAATTAGAACTGATTCATTACTACTATGATTTGATTTGATCTAGTAAATTACAATCAATTGAAGCTTTGTGACAATATTTTAAATACAGTCAATTAGGTTTGTCTTTTTGAGATGATGTGTATTTTTAGATTTAGAGAGACTTATTTTTCTGTGAAGATGAATTCTAGGGATGTTCACTTTTCTCTACTTTCATTCATTGTTCTGAATAAGACAGACAGTAAAAATGAAAGACTGAAAGAGGAAAGTGGAATGGGTCTATGAATGAAACTGATTCATACTGTCAGCCAAATGGTAAACTTTAAAGAGAGAGTTCCAATGTATTCAGAGCTCATAAGAGTTGTTGGGGACCTTTTGAGGTTCCCTCGGACATGTTTTTAAATGGTATACATTGTAAGAGTAAAGTTTTGTAACGCTTGTAATATGGATTAATGACTAGATATAGTCAAAAATAGAGGCAGAAGTGGGCATACATAGCTGCAATTGATTTACAGTGCAGGAGTCGATAATTGTCTAATTACTGCTTAGTGAGTATATATCCAGTGTGATTAATGCTATCTCATGTTCCATGCTCTTTCAGATGATGTTCCACCTTCCATCGTGGTTCAGCCTGAACCGGTCAACATTGACACAAGGAAAGTATTGTTACTGAGATGTGAAGCTTCAGGAACACCAGAACCAACGTAAGTTTATGTTTATCAAGTATGTTTGCTATGATCAGTGTATTATGCAAAAGTTTATATTTTAACACACCATTAAAATTGTGTGACATGAAAAGATAGCAAGTCATTTGCACCAAGTCAAGTCCCAAGTCAGCAAAGTAGCGACTTAAGTCATGGCTAGAGTTCAAGACACTCAACTTGAGTCTTCATCTCTGGTGGTAGAGGCCACCCCTTGTTACAGGTAACTGTGTGCAACCAGGCAATCATACACCCCTATATATATAAAGTGTATATAGTGGGCACACTATTCAGTGCACACAATGTGTAGAAATATTGATGATCATGCCTAAGTTGCTGTTTCAGATCTGTCGCATATCCATAGCAACAAGATCGCTTTACATGAAGTGCTTTTGGAAACCAGTTTGGGAGATTGTGATCAGAACGCTAGCGAAGCCATCTTCTGAACTGGTTTGTGAAGTGGTTTAAAGGAAACCAGTACAAGAAAGTAGTTAAGAATTTGGTCCTATATAGCTAGTCATTTGATAAGTATTCTGGGCCCTGTTGCATAAAAGTTACTATTATGGTAACTTTTATGCCACATGGCCCTGGAGTTGAGTTTGATAAACTTTTTATCTTCTGTCTCTAGCTACAAGTGGGAGAAGAATGGTACTTTCTTTGATGTGGACCAAGAAGTTCATGCTCAACTTGAAGGGGGAAACCTCAGGATTTATCCTGTGACAAAGGCTGACAATGGAATCTACCAATGTTTTGCTAACAACCATCTTGGTACAGCAATGTCACAGAAAATATTGGCTGCAGTGGCATGTAAGTTAATAACATTGTAGAAGAAATTAAGTAATTTACTTCAATAACTCCATACATCTACTTGATTTGCTAGTTCAGCCTTCTGGACTGCCATACCCGAAAAGAACTCCCAAGAATTTAAAAAGCGCGAGCGCGCCCTCTCCCGTTCAGGCTTACTACCCATGAACACCGCGCAAATAGCGTCCATCTTCCTCTTTTGCTTTCGGCAAGCCACCGGACAAGACGTGCCAAGCTAAGTCTCCCGAAGCTCAAATCTTTTTTTGATCTTTGGTATATTTCTCTTTGCTTATCAGTTGTGCATTCTCCCTTTTAAATTCAATCTTTCTGTTGTGTGTTAGATTGTGTTCAGAATTTACACCCGGCGCGATTTTTTAGCGTGTTCTTGGTGACACTTATATTGTTTTCCTAACGTTTGGGTTCTTCACGCTGAAACACGTTCCTCGGCGGTGGGTCCTTCGAACCCCCCCCTCGTCGCGCCGCTTCGCTAGCGCGTTCGCGAGGCACCGGGTTTAGTCTGCCTACGTGGCAGCAAGCCTTCTCCTGCCACGGTTTTTGTTCTTCACGTTCAAAGAGTGGTGGTTTTTAGTGCCGTTGTTTGAATTAAATTCTAGACAGCCTTTACACTTGTTGTTGTGGGTGTTCTTGTTATTTCTTTTTGCAGGTTGGGATCTCCAACTCTGTTTTTTTTCCTTACCTTCTGGAATTGATTATTAAGATTTTCGATTGATTATTGATTGATTAATTCTTCAATTCCTTTTTCCTTCTGTTCTGAATAAATTTCTTGTTTGATATTTTATTCACAGGCGGATCTTAAAACTCAATTCCTTTTTCTTCTGTTCGGAATAAATTTCTTGATTGATATTTTATTCACAGGCGGATCTTAAGCTCAATTCCTTCTCCTTTCTGTTCTGAATAAATTTCTTGATTGATATTTTATTCACAGGCGGATCTTTAAGCTCAACTCCTGTTCCTTTCTGTTCTGAATAAATTTTCCTGATTAATATTTTATTCACAGACGGAACTTAAAGTCCTTCTTTTCTCTACTAGGGATTGTTTAATTCGACTTGAGCAATTTTAATTTGGTTGATTGGTTATTCAACCCCCCCCCCAAAAAAAAAAAAATTTTTTTTTTGCAGGTGGGGTCTTCTTCCTGTTAGAAATTTTTTTTTCTGACCTTTCACAGAATTGTTTTTCTTCATTCAATTCCCTCTCCCCTCCTAGTCTTATATTTTTATTTCGACAGGCGGGCTCTTCGACTCTTCCTTGAGGTTTTTTCCGTGTCGTTCTTCCTCTTGGAATCGTTACTAGAGACGTTCCTCCTTCCTCCTGTTCTGAATTTCTTTTCACAGGAGGTTACGTTTTTCCTCTTGGAAATTATCGTAAAAATTCTCAATCCTTTTTCTGTAATTTCCATATAGGTGTTCTAAGACCCCCTTTCTATTGTCTTAGGTTCTTCTTCCTCCCTACCCTTCCCCTTTTGAATTGTTCTGTTTGCTCAAACAATTTCTTATAGGAGGAGAGAAAGACCACTCCGGTCTCCCTAGCGAGATCTTGGTAATAATAACAAAAAAAAAAAAAAAAAAAAATTCTTGTTTTTTTTTTCTTTTTTCAGGGTAGAGAGAGGCACCGATGAGTGGGACTAACACAGCCCCAGAGGACCTGGTGCCCTCCACGGGGACCGTCCCGATTGCAAGTTTTCAGAAATCGGCCGCTTCCCCCGGCGGCGGTGAGTATGAGGGTGCGTCGATCAGCATTCCGAATTTGCGGTCGGATGCTAAGAGTAGGAAGGCCGAGACTGTGGTGCCACGGTCTCGGACAAAGAAAAAAGTGGTAGCCAAGGCTTCCAAGCCTAAACCAGGTTCTGCCGCCGCAGCACCCAAAGGGCTATGCGACCCACCGGCTACCGGGTCACCAGAAGTCCGGAGGGAGAGTGCGGTTCTCTCCCCCCGGCACAGGTCAGGCTCTCTGTCGTATAAGTCGTCCTTCGTTGATAGCATCGGCAGAGATCGCCCAGCCCCTGACCGCGAGAGGCGTCACACATCAGACTGTGACCACAATCTGACCCCGTCAGATTCGGGTGATGTTTCGTTGTTGGCGGCCGCCCTGCCAGGGGCGGCAAATCGTAAGAGATCACCCGCGCCTCTTGTGCCTTCTTCTGCTCCGGCCACGCCGGCGGAGCCCGCAAAAAAGAAGAAGAAGAAGAGGTCGAAGGAGAGGTTGGCCAGCCCCGCTGCCACGGGCATTCCTCCTTCAGACCCTTGTGTCGGTGGTCAGATGTCACAGCTATTCATGCTGCTACATTCTGCCTTCGAGCGGTGCGGGTTCGCCCCACCCTCGACCTCTACTCACCCCGCTGGTGCCCCCGAGCATCAAGCGAGACTAGTGAGAGATAACCACCAGACACCCGGGGAATCCTCGAGCGATTCGGCTGAATCTCTCGAGTCCACCCCGGCGCATACGGGACTCCCTTGCCTCCCTGAGAGCCAGCCGAGACGCCGTACGGCTCCTGCGGCTCTCGGAGCTCCTCCAGGGGAGGAAACTTGTCATGGCGACATCCTCCCGGATCAGAGCGAGCGAGACTCCCTTTACGAGGAGTCCCTCGAAGGCGAGGATAACCCTCCCACGGTCGATTCTTAAATAAGCGCTCAGGCGCTGCTGGAGAAGTATCTACCTCACATCTACCCTCCGAGCGGGGGCTTTGATGAAGAAGGGGAGTCCTTATTTTTCGCCCCGCCACCTCAGGCGTCGAAAGGCATTAGATTAACCAAGGACTTCAAGTCGGCCTTTGAGAATGCTGCCGCTCTAGCCAGCTCTCCACTGGTTAAGAGCAAAAGACAGAAGTCTTGTGGAAAAGAGTTTACTTTTGCCCAGGAGGACCAAGAGGCATTTTTTTTGCCTAAGTCGTTCTCCCCGGAACTCGATCGTATCGGGGCGAGGTTAGGGGCTCGTTTTTCCGCCAACCAGCACGCCACGTCGGAAAGGCAGGACGTAGCGTATGAGTGTCAAACCCGCTCGGCCCTTCGCCTGACGGCTTACCTAGGGGCCCTAATGGCTCTCAGAGCCCAATCGACTGAATTGGGGGTGTCGGAGGGGGACGGGGTCGCCTTAGACGAAGCGTTACTTTCTCTGATTGGCGACTTATGGATGCAGTTATCCTTTTCTGCGTCCCTCGTAACCAATGCCCGGCGGGAGAGGGTGCTTGGCAAACTCGGCATCCCGCCCAAGGAAATCGCTAACTTCCTCCCGGGCATCCCCCAAGGCAGCAAGTTCCTCTTCGGGGGCGTAGCGGCCTCCCTCCTCAAGGAGGAGGTCGACGGTCGCAAGCAGGCGTCAGAACTTATTAAGGAGCTCAGACCCAAGCGCCCGGCGGCTCCCACGACGAGGAAGCCTCCAGCTCCGAGGGTGCAAACCCACCCCCGCTCTGCTGCTGCCCGGAGGCGCCGGGCTCCAGCACCGCCGCCTCGAAACTCTCAAGTCTCTCGAGACCAGCGAGTAGTCAGAGGCAGAGGCAGGGGAAGAGGGGGGCGACCCAATTCGAGGGCGCCGCCCAAACCGAAGCAGTCGGTTTGACATGCTGCCCCGAGCGCTGGGCAAGGTAGGCGGGCGTCTCCGTCATTTTCTCCCGGCTTGGGAGGAAATCACGGAAGACGCATACATCTTATCCGTCGTGCGAGACGGCTTCTTTATAGAAATAGAAGCCTTCCCGCACGGCGCGATTCGCATCGCCTCACCGCCTTCCTCCACCCTCCACCATCAGTACATTGCGGCCGAAATCGCCGCACTGGTGGAGAAGGACGCGATAGAGAGGGTGACAGACAACCCCAATCTTTGTCTATCCCCGATCTTCGTCATCCCCAAGCGCTCGGGCAAATTGAGAATGATTCTCAACATGAAGAGAATCAATACGTTCATTCCGACCGAACATTTCCGTATGGAAACGTTAGCCACGATCCTCCCCTCACTGGAGGCGTCGGACCTGGCAGTGTCGCTCGATTTACGCGACGCGTACTTCCACATTCCGATCCACCCAGCTTCACGAGATCTGCTGGGTTTTCAATTCGACGGTGTGACTTACCGATTCCGGGCCCTCCCGTTCGGGCTGCGACCGGCGCCCCGAGTGTTTACTCGCATAGTCACCACCGTGGCAGCCTATTTGAGAAGCCAAGGCCTGCGACTCTTCGTCTATCTAGACGACTGGCTTCTGGTCGCAGACTCAGAGGCAAAGTTGCAAGCTCACCTCTCCTTGCTACTACGGGTGACTCAGAACCTCGGGTTCATGATCAACTGGGAGAAATCGGAGCTCACTCCTTCCCGCGTTCCCACGTATTTGGGCGCGAGGATAGATATACCGAACCAGCTCGCGCGGCCCAGCCCAGACAGGGTGCGGTCGATTACGTCTCTCGCCCACTCCCTAAGGGGGCGCAGTCACGTGAAAGCCCGCGTCTGGCTTCAGTTACTAGGTTATATGGCCAGCCTAGTAGACATAATGCAAGATTGTCGTCTCTACATGAGGCCCTTCCAAAGACACCTTCTCCGCTACTACAGCCCCGGGGTAGACTCACTGCATTCTCGGATTCCTCTGCCACTGGCTATCCGTCGCAGTTTAGCGCCCTGGACTCGCCCAGCATTCGTGGCTCAAGGCAAGCCACTACAGACTCCTCTCCCGTCAGCCTCAGTGACCACCGACGCCTCGCTCTCCGGTTGGGGTGGCCACTGCGAGGGGGAGATGGTGTCCGGAGATTGGGCTTATCCAGGCGCTCTCCCTCACATCAATGTGTTGGAGATGCAAGCGGTGTCCAACGCACTTCGCCACTTTCAGCACAAGCTAATCGGGCGGACAGTGCTGGTCCGTACGGACAACAGGTCTGTGGCAGCATACATAAACAAGCAAGGGGGCACACGGTCGGTTTCTCTCGACGCGTTGGCCGCGGGTCTCTGGAAGTGGTGTCGTGCAGCAGAGATAGTCCCGATTGCCTCGTACATACCGGGCAGAGACAACCTCATAGCCGACTTCCTCTCTCGGGGGCGCTGCCTCCCCTCCGAGTGGGCACTAAACCCAGAGATCTTCAGGTCGATTCTCCACCGCTGGGGGCCGCTGGACATCGACCTATTCGCAACAGCGTTGAACCGGAAGCTCCCAGTCTTCTGCTCTCGAGTAAACGAGACGGAAGCGTCACATCTCGACGCTTTCTCAATGAACTGGGGACTTCAGAGGTGCTATGCCTTCCCGCCTTTCTCCCTGATCCCGCAAGTCCTCCGGAAGGTGAAGGCGGACAGGGCGTGGGTACTTCTCATAGCACCCAACTGGCCGGGAAGGGCGTGGTTCCCTCAACTACTGGAATTATTAGTCGGGGATCCTCTCACTCTACCTCCGACAAGTCAGTTAGTTTCCCAGCCCCTCTCGGGAATCAGGCATCCGCGGCCGGAGTCACTACACTTGACTGCGTGGCCGCTCTCGGGGAGGATGCCCGGGCCCTAGGTCTGTCGGATCGAGCAGCCAAGTTTGTTTCGGAAAGCAGGCGTGCTTCCACGTTGGGCTTATACAACTCCAGACTTGGCATTTTTTCAGAGTGGTGCAATCAACGCTCACTCGATCCTCGCTCTGCTTCGATTGCATCGATCGCAGATTTTCTGGTTGACCTTTTTGATAAAGGCAAAGCGATCGCAACTATCAGGGGCTATCGGTCCGCGATTGCAGCGACGCACCGCGGTTTCGCGGACGGCTCTTCTGTATCTAACTCGTCAGTCATTACGGATTTATTAAAATCTTTTTTCGTGAAGCGTCCACCAGTCAAATCCTTAGCCCCGTCGTGGAGTTTGTCTGCAGTTCTTAAGGCCCTTGCAAAATCGCCCTTTGAGCCCCTAGCGGAGGCTTCTCTCCATAACTTAGCTATCAAAACAGCGTTTTTAATGGCTATCGCTTCGGGCCAAAGGCGAAGTTCTCTCCATGCCCTGTGTGTTTCACCGGGACACATTCGCTGGGAGAGACGGGGTGTTAGGTTAATTCCGACCCCCTCATCGCAAAGAATCAAACCATGTCTTCTGGTTCAGTTGAAGTCTTTCTGGCCCCTCTGTCTAGTTTTTCGTCTATTTCAGAGGATAGATTGTGGTGTCCCGTGAGGGCGTTAAAGTGGTACTTGGATCGCACCAAATCGTCTAGGAGTTCAGATCAATTATTTGTAATTTCACGTGAACCCTTTTCAGCAGCATCCCGCGACACCATCTCTAGATGGATTGTTGAGGCCATCAACTCAGCGGGCGCGGGTGCATTGTTGTCTGATACAACCAGACCTAAGGCCCATGACACTAGGGGCATTAGTTCGTCATGGGCCCTTTTTCAGGGCATTCCTATCGAGGACATTTTGAGGGCCGCCTTTTGGCGCTCATCTAACTCCTTCACTTCTTTCTACTTGAAGGACATTCCGTCCAGTGAGGCGAGATTTGCTGCTTCGGCGCTTAAAGCAGCTGCGGCTTTTTCCCCCTCTCCCTAATTTTCGTGGTTTTTTTGGCTTTTAAAATTCTTAGGCTTACAATTGAAAACATGCCTCCCTACGGTTTGAGTCCGTGTTGGTCTAGCAAATCAAGTAGATGTATGGAGTTATTGAAGTAAATTATGAAAATACTTACCTGATTTTCTTATTTACGAGATAACTCATACATCTACTTGATACCCTCCCACCGACCCTCCGCCTTGCGTAGCAACATGTTTCAACGTATGGGCTTGCAAAAGTTGAGGAAGATGGACGCTAATTGCGCGGTGTTCATGGGTAGTAAGCCTGAACGGGAGAGGGCGCGCTCGCGCTTTTTAAATTCTTGGGAGTTCTTTTCGGGTATGGCAGTCCAGAGGGCTGAACTAGCAAATCAAGTAGATGTATGAGTTATCTCGTAAATAAGAAAATCAGGTAAGTATTTTCATAGTTTGCATAAGCTATTCCTGGCTGATTGTTTAAGTGCTGGAAAAAAAAGCCATGATCTCTACATGAGTTAACTTGAAAACAATAAGATCAAACATTGAATCAGAACAATGGTAAGAGAGTTCAGTTATTAAATAACCTGTTCTCAAAATAATTGAAGTTATGAAATCAGTATTTCAACTACAGATTTGACACATGTATTCATATCAGAATAATTTTGATCTGATTTGAATATTTCAGGTTATTTAATGTCCGTATAATGTCGCTTTTGACCATGGCCTCACTATCACACTCATTCATACAACTGGTTCATTTCTTTGCTGTTTATCTCAAGTCATGGACCAATTCAAGAGCACAGCATCTGAGACAGTAACAAAGCGTGTGGGAGAATCCCTAAAGATGAACTGTGGAGGTAGCGGTGGTCTCCCTGCTAGCCATCCTGCTGCATACGTATACTGGACTGACGATTCAGAGAAACCCACACCGATCACCTACAACGCGCGGATTAACCAGGATCTCAATGGGAACCTGGTCTTTTCGAACGTACAACCAAGCGATGAAAAGGGTTACTACTGCCTCGCTATGAACAATGCAGTCGGGTCTTCTCAGAGGTCTCCGCTGATCAGTCTGAACATAGACACAGGTAGGAGTGGCAGTTGGTGTACCTGTTCAAAATATAATACAATCTACGAATGTGCAAAACTCATGACATTCTCATGATATTACTCAGTTCATCATGATAAAATAATTGTGATGTCTTGAGTTTTCAACAGAACTTTTGACTTATTTTCTTTTCAGATTGCAATTTTGATACCTACAGTATATATTAACATGATTGGTGCAAATTGTATTAACTTGTCTGAAAACTGAAAGATAAAGAAATTGTGAAAATACTGGGGGGCTTCAACCAAACAATCCTCTTCTACCCTAAAATTTCTGCAATGCTGCTTTTAGTATTAGCATCCCTGCTTCTGTATCAAACTCCTGTTCCTCTATGCTGCTCTTACCAAAAATGTTCAGACCTTACATGATTGAGTAAAACATTGGTCATTTGTGAGTCATTATGATTTTAAAACACAGGAAGAATGACCATCTTGTGCTGTTCATAGTAATACATTAGGGAAAGGAAAATCTGTACAATTGACTTACACTACCAAACATGAGTATTTATGCTTAAATGCACTGTTGCTGTTCTTTTTACTCATGCTTGTTACACTTCTGTGCTAAAAAGAGTTTATATTGTCATCACCCATGTGCCTGAAATGACTTCAATCAGACTGCCAATCTTAGTTCTGTCTGATCATGGACCTACAAAGAAACAGACGATTTACATGAACATTCCTTTGATGCAACAATAGTCACCGCCTTCTAATTATGTGCATTTCAGTTAGTTAACCTTGATTTTGATTGGCTGCTTAGCCCTTGTTGCCATGGTAGTTGCCATAATGGCAAAGTTACAATTTTTTATGTAATGGGCCCCAAGTGTCATATATCTCAGGAATAAATTTTGAACATTTTCACTTTAAAAAATACCTGCCTCTACTGTGTCCTCACAAGATTGATGGTGTTTCTCCCATACTCCTTCCCGCTCTTCCCATGCACTCTCCACCATTCTAATGAAGTGGGATAGATTAGGATTGAGATCATGATAGTGGAACAGGAGCTTACCAGACTCCAATTATTACGTGGATGAACATTAATGTCACATCATTCATTTCATCAATTCATATATTCTCCGTCATTTATAGTTATCCCACACATAATTCCACTCATTACTTATAATTCATCTTCCCTTTTCCTCTCCCTTCACCTTTCCCTATTCATGCACTTTGATACTTATACTTAAACTTTTAATACTTGTTGATGACAAGCAAATTTAAGAACATATTAATAACTGTAGGTAAAAATCCTCCACAATATCCCCCTCTCCCAATATTAATACTTTAATTGTGTGATTTAAAACAAATAACATTAATCAAATTATGTAGTGGTTTTATTGGAATGTGTGCTATTGGTGTTATAACTATATTGTTAACTGATGGTAGGTAGCTTAGATGTAGTTTAATGATGCATTATATAATATACATAACTTCTGTTCTTATGTTATTTACAAAGAAGGTTTATTCAACTCCTTAATGGCAGTCTTACATGATGGGCATACATAAAATTTGATGTAACTGTAAGAACAGTTTTGCATAATTTCATTTTTTGTTGTTCTGATAGAATGACATGTTTTGTTGTTTATATCTCCCCCCTCCCCCCCCCAGAAAAAAAGAGAGAAGAATTACATAAAAAAATCCCTTGGTTGATTTGAGAAAGAATGGTTTTGTGCTGGAATGTCAATAACCCTAAATTCCCTAATCCTTTGAGTTGATTTTGTATGTAATTTGTAGTGAACCTACTGTGTAATGAACATTCTTCTTTCCAGAAGAATAGTTATTTATGTAACATATTTCCATCCTGGAACTAATCTGAAAGACTTCCCTCTCTTCTTCCACTGGTGCTTGGATATTGTGTAAATCACTCCCTTGTTCCTTGAGTGCAGCCGATGACAGTCAGATTCCGAACAACCCCACCAAGAAAGAAATAGCCCCCAAATCTCGGAGGTTCCGTCGTGAGAACACTCTGCTGGGGGCTGTTTCTGAACATTTTTATGATGAATCACCTTCATTACACATTTCAAAGAGAGGTATCTTCATGATGCAAGAAAGGAATGACCCAAGTGCCTTCATGGTGCATTTTGTGGAATGCTCTAACCCATTCCTTTTTTAACCAGAATGTAATGCATGATGGACAAGAATACTAAAGACATACCTTAAAATATCACACTTTTAATACATAACTGTTAGTATCTATAATGCAGCTGTAGTTACTAATATTGCTACTCAGGACACTCTAAGTGCATCTTAGCTTCTGAAGTTGGACTAGATTAAATATTGGCAATTACTATAATATTCAAATTCTTCATCTATCTCCATAAGACAAAAGGGAGATTAATTTTTAAAGCTTCATTTCACTTACATTCATGTAAATTTAGTGGATGAATATGATTTGCATGATGCATCAATATTTTCATCTCCTGCACCTAACTATTTCATTGCATGATAAATATGCACGGATCAGAGACTTTTACCACATGTCACCACTACATTGCCAATAGGTTCCCATTCCCACTCCCTCTACTTGTCTCTCTCCCTCTCTACCCCTGTCTCTCTCTGTTAAACTCTTTCTCCCTCCCTCCCCCTCAACCTCCCTCACCCCCTCTCTTTTTGTATCTCTAATTGTATTATTTTATCCCTCCGGCTCATTCTCTCCATCCTCTGTCTATTTTCTCACTCCCAACCTCTCTCCCTTAACTTTATTCTGATTTGGTAAATGCATGATTCCTATATTGAGACATTAAGAAATCTTTATTTTTTTATATGCATTACTTTGCATCTTCCAATAGGTTTGAAAGCCTGTCTAATGCATGCCTCAATCATAGAATTCAACAGATTTTTATTTTTTATTTATTTTATTATTATTATAATTTTTTTGGGGGGGAGGAGGCCCACCAGACAGAATGGACTAATGTTTTGATTGATATGGTGCATGCTCATTTTCAAATTCAAATTCTGTATCATAATGATGTACGTCGGATGACCTATCCCCTATTCACTCAGTCTCATTGTTACGTACATCTTGAAGACTTCTCTCTTTTCATTCAGTTCCACTCTTCCCCTTTCCTTTAGGGGAAGGGTATTATAAATCAGATAACAAACAACCTATTTCAATTCAAGTCATTTAGTTCAAGATTTATTGAAAAAAAAATTCACAGACCAATGTATGGATCAGTCATGTCTGCATTGACAATTTAAAGACTGTTAACACCAACAGTTCAAACAGAGATGCCAAGTTCAAAGACCAGCTATGCGTGAGATTTTCTGTGAATCTGAGTGAGATCACAGACATTGTGTACAATGTATATGGGGATAGGCTGTGATAGTTGCGTGAGACAGAAATTTGAGGGGATGAACAAGAGTCCAAAATGCTTGAGACTCACGCATAATGCGTGAGACTTGGTAGCTCTGTTCAAATAACATTTAGGATCACATACAATATCCCTGCTTGGGGGAAAATGATGTTCAGAAGAGTGCAAAAATAGACTCCTAAAACACTAACATTTAAACATAACATTCTAACATGTATTAACAATGATTGTATTTCTCCCACACGGTAAAGTGATTTATGTTTTATAGAGAGGGGGAGGGGGTACCGAAACATAATATGTTATTTTGGCTTCAAATTTGAGAAAAGCAGTCAGTAGCAGTAGTAGAACTGATGATATTAGTTTTTGTAGCAGTAGTAGTATAATCGCTTTTTAATAGGAGTATTTTTCATAGTCATCATACCATCATCACCACCAGGGGTTCTGCCCCAAAGAGGGGTTGGCAGGGAGCAATTGTCGAATAGTCGTTGAGTTACATAATCTTCCTATTCCACTAGGCGGTGCTGCACCATCCCGAGTTTGCTCAATCTTGAGATTTTAGCCCGATCCGCCCTCTTCGCGATTAATCTCGAGATTCAAGAAACCCCATCTCCACCATCGCAAGAAGAGCGATTCCTGCTCGAGTGAGGCATCGATACATTATGGTCTGATGCCGTGAATGAATAATCCCGAGTGCGTCTGCACCTACGAATTAGTGCGATAATTCGTAAAATAGGAGTATTTTGCAAATAATCCCAAGTTGACTTGGGATTGAATCTCGACATTAATCCTACGAACTAGCGCGATAATTGCGTCTCCATTGCAAATAATCTCGAGATTGTTCAGATCGGGATAATTTGCCAGATCACAAATGGCGTGCTAATTTGAAAACTAGGGATGGTGCAGACAGCCCTACTGAGTAGAGAAATGACATGACCTAATAAGTAACCGTGCCCTTGTATTCTGATACTGCCCCTGATCACCACCAGTACTAACAACTCCACCATCATCTTTCATGTTATCATTATGTCTGAGTAAGATTCAGAGTCAATTGGTGATTTCAAGTTCAGTGTTGAAAGCTAGGGTGTGTGTGCGCGAGTGTGTCAGGGCAAGATTGGTAGCAGCTTCAACACCAAACCCCGAAGGAAGCTGGTGCGGAGATCACCTTCATTGGTTGTTTAGCAATGTGATTGGTAATAATTACATTCACGCATATTCTGAGTTAAAGCAGTAGCAATATCATTTTACCATCTACACCAACATAACATCAACACTGTACTTGAAATCACTCATAGTTTAAGCAGAAGATTCAGGATTCAATTTGACTTTCCATCTTTAGCCTTTTGATTCAATGAAACATTTGATTCACTTGATATTAGTAAGTGTTCCCTAATGGGGAATGAAGTAGTCATCATGGTCATTAATTTAACATGTTTATAACATTAATGATTTCAGATTTGCCTCCAGCACCTAACAAGGCAGCCGTCTTAGCGACAAAGCCAGCAGCTTCTGAAATTGCTGTCAGATCCCAGGAATTTAAAATGAAATGCATTGCCTATGGAAAGTAAGTATGATTTTAGTTGTATAAACTCCCCTTATCTCTCTCTTTCTCTTTCCTTTTCTCTTCTTTTCAGTAAGAATATATCATGTGATTTAAATATATTGACACCTAACAAATCCCTGAATTATGGAAAATATATTTCGTGAGCAAATATATGTCCTGAATGAGTGTGTTAATGTCTGGATTATCAGGAGGTATTTGTGATGTAAAGTTTGATTTGCACCAAAGTTAGGCATGGCTGCGAAAGTTCTGATTTGATACATAAGGTGCCCCCTGCATCATCTGCTTCATCCCATTCAAGCTATCAAAGTGTTCAAAAATGCAATTTTGCTTACAGTAAATAAATATTTCAACAAAAATGAGTAAACTAAGTCGCTCAATATATTTTAGTGCTGAAATGCAAGTGTTAGTTACAGAAGGATTTCCCTGTTTAATGCAACAGACAAAAGTATATCAATAGATTATGAAGGTCTTGCAACATGCAAACTCAGAATGATATAGAGGATATTGTTAATGTAGTTTGATATTTAGAAGATACAGAATTAATCTCATTGTCTCCCATACACCTGTACCAAGGAAAAAAAATACACAGGGGCTCTGGGCAATGTCAAATGCTCAAAAGAGCTCTGGATATTAAACAGAGCCCTGGAATATCCCTATTCACTTGTTCAGTGGGCAGTAGGTTTTTGAAAAGCATCCCTTGATGATATACATAGTTTTTTGGCCTGACAGGTTTAGTAAGTTGACTTTGTAAGGAAAAAGTTGCCATCTCTTCTTAGACTCTTCAATTAGCAATGGGATCAATTAAATTACAATCATTAACGTTCTACTCCTTTCACCTCTTACCCTTCCTATCACCCCTACCGTCTTCCTTCTCTCTTTGTCTCTCCAGCCCAACCCCTGATATTACATGGACGCGAGGAGATGAGCAGCTACAGTCCGAAGGACGAGTAATTATTGAAGAATTCGGGCAGGAGCTGGTCATCTCCAATGTCGACAGCAGTGATTCAGGGACGTACACATGCACTGCAAGGAACTCAGAGGGTGAAGATTCATTCAGCACAGTGGTTAGCGTGGAATGTAAGCTCAATTATCAATAATTCCTTTATTCATGCAAATATTTGGAATATGATAATTAATATAAGTTTTAAAGTGATTGTTCCTTTATTTATAAGACTTGAGGTGATCTTCTTATATTGATATATTAATGATATGTTTGTTTTTATCAAACATTCCCTATGTAGCTGCTCCTTATTTCCCAAACCCACCATCGGATGAAACAAAGGGACCTGGTGAATCAGTGGAAATTGTATGCCTTGCTCAAGGTGTTCCAACACCCAATACTGTGTGGCTTGTTAATGGACAACCGTATGATGAATATGCAGGTAAGAGCTGCGCTCATAGAGCTTACGTGAGTTTGGGAATATGAAATCTGTCCCAAACTCTGTAACACATAAGGTTGCAATGACTGGCTAAATGGCAAGAAACGATTAAGACCATTATGGTGTACACATTTTGCTCAAAGCACTGACCAGGAACAAATCGACTGTGCTCTTTCATATTTCCATCACAGACCTTTGTTTTACATAGCCCAGTAGCATCATTTCAGAGAATTTGGGAGTTTACCTTGGAAAGTGAAGGAAAATCAAATGATTCGTATAGGGGATATTCGCCCTGACTTCAAGTTTGTTGTAATAAGAAAAATTTAAGAAACATATTAATGAATGTTTGGCCGAAAATCAGCAAGACATTCATGAATTTGTAAATTTGGGGGTTTGGTGATGCTATGTGTGAGCAGATACCCCACAAGTCATGAACAACAAACTGCCTAATATATTCTTTGGTTCCTAAAGCAAGAACAAATTTTATCAATGGGTGCTATGTGATGTTATTAAAGCCATAACAACTTGTCTACTTTATATTTGCATGTTGCTTTGAATGTAAACTTGGAATATCATTCTGAGAATCTCATCTGCTATCAAACTAAGGATTTCAAGTGAAGACAGTAAAAATAGGAAAAAAAAGAGTCCAGAGTAAACTGAAGTGCAATGTTTTGGAAAAGAGCACTGTATTATACAGTGCATATCAAAAAGAAATTTACACTTTGAAAAAATCCTGTAAAATTATACATTTGTAATATCCTGAAGATTTTTCCACATTTTAACATTGGTACAGATCCATTTAAACAAATGACGATATAACTATCGAAAATTATTTCCGCTTGAGTGAGCACCACTTACTTTTGAAAAGTTAGTGAAAAATGATTTGCGCAGAACTTTGAAATAGCTATGCGAATAAAAGTAAACGTTTATCATGAAGAACACGTAGAATTTAGCAAGTAAAATTTATTTGAAGATATCTTTGACCTCTTTTAACTTGTTTCCTTGCCCAATACGCTTCGAGGAGTGCATTGCGCCCGCCCCACTCCCCCACACATCAAGGCCATCAAGACGATATTTGATTTACACTGAGCTGTGATTTACATAAAAAGGCTTATGCTTGATTTTCATTTTGTTATTCATTGTCAAGCTTGGGAAAAGTGTGGAGAAACACGTATTAATTGAAAAATGAAATGTAAATCCACTTTGAATGATAAGAACTTAGTGAAAAGGTGCTGAAGATGTCTGATGTAAACTTTTGTTCAGATTCAGTTATGTCCTCAGATGGTGGCAAATTTGATTAAAAATGCCTGAATGTATCTGTTTTATCTTAATTGGCTAAAAGTGCAAGGGAAATGTAGGAAAAATGTATCGCAGGGTAAATTTGATTTCGCCCTTTCCCCTTGACACTGCGTGAAAACAAGCATTTCTGCGCAAACAGATTTCTGCGAGCTTTACAAAAATGGACAGTGCTCACTCAAGTGTAACATTCTGTCAAAACTTTTACTTTCATTTGATAGATGAGACCCAAACCCAAGATTATATGTGAAAAAATTAGCCATATGTTTTGTATATTTTTTAATTCCCAGAGCTTTTTCAAAGTGTAAACTTTTTTTTGATACGCACTGTAGTGAAACGTATGACCTTTGATAAAACTGTTATTTAACAGTACCTCTGATTCTGCTATTAACTCCAGTAATTCAAATGTAGAATTCATGTGGCTGGGAAGAACTTTAGATGATTTGTGTAAATCAACATTGTTGTACAGATAAACATGCTGGACCCATGTATAAAACATTGCATAAAGATAGTTTCTTATTTAGCATACATAGTCTCCACTAAGTATTATCCTAAATCATAATCAATACCATTGAAAGAAATTGGTTAGGCTTTTTCTTTACTTGACCTTTGAAATTTATCTCAAGCTTGTTTTTTTTAAATATCTTTCTACTTTGATAGCCAACGTTGATCCAGTTACTAATACAGACAGTAGATGGACAGTGATTTCCGGTGTAGATAAACGAGCTACCATATCCATCACCAACCTGCAGACAACGGATAGCAATGTGTTTCAGTGTATAGCCACCAACAAGTACAGGGAGGAACTCACAAGTGTTGTGCTAAATGTAGTCTGTGAGTAAAACTGTTGACGATGTAGCAATATGGTTTAAATACATAAGAGGGGAAATTCTGCTCTCCAATATTGAATTGAGTGTATGAAAGAGAGATGATAATTTGATTATTTGAGGCCAATTCAACTAAATAAAAATCCAGTATTTCCTTCTGATTGGTTATAAAGGTGAAAATCTATGTAGCATTTGAAATCTGTCATTGTGTATGGTATAGGGTTTGCCACACACTAACTCTCTGGTATACATTTTCTCCTTTAGTTTGTCTTTTTCATCTCATCGAAAGAAAAGGTATTGTTGATTATATTAGAGAGAGACTATGTTATACTTCTCATTCAGATGCAAATTTTTATAGCAATGACAATCTTGATTCATGCATTTAATAGGGTTTACGTGTGTATTTCTTTGTTTGTAGCCATCCCAGCTAGGATACCTAACTTTACACCTGTGACTAGAAGACTGAGTGTATTACAGGATGGTTCTGCAGAGTTCATCTGTCATGTTGAAGGAAGACCTACACCAACCATAACATGGACCTTCAAGGGAATGGTGGTAAGGAGGCTGTCTCCCTTCAACTTCTTTACAATGGCTGATGTGGACTCTCCACACGAACAAAAGAGAAATTGCCTGTTGTATTGATAGCATTTGTACTACAGTCCTATACTGTGTAATCTGAACAGACCTGGATTTGCTTCAGTTGGTCATTGCTTTTGATTCATTTTCAAAGTAACTTATTATTGTATTGTTGGTCATATTATACACAGTGTGTATTTTGCAGGATGTGCAGCAAAGTAACTGTAACTGTAAATGTGCAACTACTATTGAAACAGCCGTGCTGCCAAAACAGGCTGAAATCTTACCATACTTGGGGATATTGCTTTGCAACTCTACTGTCTTTTAAATTAAGTTTGGCTATTTTCTGCAATTAAACATTTTTACTATGCTCCCACCATAAGTTATTTCAGCGATTTTTTTTTTTTTGGGGGGGTCCATCCTTTTAGCTGTCATATTCAACCAAAGAACCGTTTGATAGTGCAACATCAAATGTGGTTTAAATTTGTTTAGAGAGGTGACAATAATTTGAGCAATTTTGAGGTATTAAAGTCAAGGTCACAGAGGTCATTATATACCTTAAAATATCTCATTCTTTTGATAATTAAAGAACTGTTGGAGGGTTTGACATCAAACTTGGCTCAGGTATGCATAATTGAGTGTCAATGATCTGATTAGGGATATATTTTGGGGTCATAAAGACAAATGTTTTTTTTTTTTTTTTCTTTTAAACTTTTTATTGATCAAACAATCGGTATGTACAACAATAATCATGATATCAATCACATTTACAATGGTATAGGATACACTCACAAACAAAACGATACAAAAACATACATCACAGTTGTACATGAAAAGTGGGTAACAAATAACATTATCTGTATATCAATGGTATAATCAAAAGATTTTTTCAACAGGGGTCCATTTTTTATAGTGCAATCCTTCAATATGCCTCTGTTTTGCAATGTTAAGTTCAATCAGTTTAATATTAGAAATAAAAGATATTAGCCCTCTTATACATGGTTGTGTGTTTTTACACTTTTCTACGTAAACATATCTTTTGAACAATAGTACCAAATGGTTTAGTAGCATTTTGTGGGGGCCTTTCCAGTCCATAATGAATCCAAATATCATTCTTTTCTTAGTAAAATCTTCAAACTTAGTATTAAAGCTCTTGCCAATCTTATAGATAAATTCCCGTCGAAGATTATAAATAACATCACAGTCATAAA
Source organism: Lytechinus variegatus (assembly GCF_018143015.1). Taxonomy (NCBI): domain Eukaryota; kingdom Metazoa; phylum Echinodermata; class Echinoidea; order Temnopleuroida; family Toxopneustidae; genus Lytechinus; species Lytechinus variegatus. The sequence continues at coordinate 37,281,040 of NC_054742.1, read as the reverse complement.
ACAAATGAACAGGTGTCTCTAAATTTGAGTGACAGAACGTGCAAGTTTCTGAGTCGACCACTTTCATCTTAAACAATCTATGATTAGTATACAGTATATTATGAATTAATTTGAATTGAAAAACTCTCATTTTTGCTTCTATTGTGCACTTGAACGGAAGGGTGTAGATTTGAGACCAGTCATCATCTTGAATATTAAAGGTTGTAGAAAATAATTGTTCACTAACTGGTCTGGTTATCAACCCAGATAAAAGGTTCTTGTAAATTGCTTTGGATTTCACATTACATAATGCAGAAGTCACTTTTTCTTGTTGTAATTGATATTCATTATTTTTATCCCAAAACATTTGTAATATTAGGGGATGGAATTCACATTTCCATTCTTTCTTCACTGACTCGATTATTGCCATGTATTGTAGAAAATAATTATTTTTAACACCTTTTCCATTCCAATACTCAAAATGTAAAAAATTTCCATCACTGTTAAATAATTGATAAATATTAGATAGCCCTGCTTCATGAAGGGCACTGCAGTACATTGACTTGTTATTTATCAATATGCATTTGTTATTCCATACACCTTGTCTCAGTATGCTAACCTGGCTTGTATCATTAGTAACCAAGTCCAAATAGATATCCGTCTTTAACCACGCTTTTAATAAAGCAATATAAAATGGAGGGATATCCTTAGTTTTTGGTAGTTTCTCCATTGCATAATTACTGACAAATATAAATTTTCCACCATATGACTTTACAAAATATTCACACAAGGTTATCCAACTATGATTTGATCTAAAGAAATATCGCTGGACCCATTTCACTAGCTGAGTGTTGATCATACATTGAATGTTTGGGAATTTTAGTCCCCCTTCTGCATAATCAGCAAACATAGTGGTATGTGCGATTTTATCTGGGCCATTCCACAAAAATGAAAACATGAGCTTCTCAACTTCTTTAACAAAAGCAATGGGTAATGAGATGTTGGATAATAAATAAATTACTTTGGACATTATAAAAGTTTTCAATATCTGTGTTTTGCCAATCAAGGTAAGTCCTCTGTTTTTCCATTTATTTAGTACAATTCTCATCTCTTTAACTCTGGTTTCAAAATTCCTTTTCCTTGCTTCTTCTGTATCATATGAAAAGAAGATGCCTAAAACTTTAATTCCTTTCTCTGGCCATAAGATAACACTGTCCTTTTCACCTAGATGACGATTCTTACCAATCCACATGCCTTCAGTTTTTGATTTATTGATACATAAACCAGATATTTTAGAAAATTCCTCAAACTCTAAAAATACATGTTGTAGGGAGTGACGGTCTTTACAGAAACATGTTATGTCATCTGCATAAGCAGTATATTTTATTACCTTTCCTTCCACTTCAAAACCCTTTATACTGTCATTATTTCTAACTCTATTCAAATAAACCTCTAATCCCAAAATAAATAATAAGGGCGCAAGAGGGTCCCCTTGTCTTACTCCTCTACTTACTTTGAAATAGCCTGTAGTAAATCCATTTACGAGAACAGAGCTATTGATATCATTATAAACAGTTTTTACCCATTGGATAATCGAAGGCCCAAAATTATAAGCTTCCAGACATTGAAAAATAAATGAGTGGCTTAATGAGTCAAATGCCTTGGTAAGATCTAACGCCATAATTATGCCTTGAAAGTCTTCATTTTCTGCATAAAACATTAAGTCTGATATTAATCGAATTCCTTCACCAATGTTTCTACCTTTTATAAATGCTGTCTGTTGACAGTTAATCAGGTTTCCTATTACTTTAGAAATTCTTTTGGCTAAGCATTTGGAAAGGATTTTTGCATCAACATTTATCAAAGTAATTGGTCTCCAGTTACTCAATAAGGATCTTTCTTTATTGGGCTTTGGGATCAATTTTATCACCCCTTGTCTTTGTGAAACTGACATAGACTGGTCTTTGTAAGCTGCATTGAAAGAGTCTATCATATATTTTGAGACCAGGGGCCAGAATGTTTCATAAAACTCCACTGTTAGGCCATCATTTCCCGGTGTTTTATTTTTAGCCATTTTAACCAGTTCTTCTTTTGCTTCATTACATGAGATTAAACCTTCACATGAAACCTTTTCTGATTCTGTTATTTTCTCCAAATTACTATGACAAATATAATTGTTAGAGATCTCTTCATCTACTATATCTCTGTTTTTAAAAAAATCAGTGAAATATTCCTTGATAAATCTTTGAATGTCTGGTTGTTTTCTGAAAGTCCCTTCATTCGTATCTAATACATCAATAGATGTATTTTCAGCCTGGCTTTTCTCCAATGAAAGAAAATATTTGTTGCTTTTTTCCCCCTTCTCATACCAATTGCATCTCGATCTCAAAATTGCCCCTTCTGCAAAATAATCATACAATTTATGTAATTCCTCTTCAATGTATTTCTTTCTATCTACAACTTCTTCATCTAAGCCATTTCCTTCCATTTCAATACTTTCACATATATTTTTCAATTCCTCCTCTAGTTCTTGTCTTTGTTTTTCCTTTTCACCTTTTTTCTTCTTTGAGTATGGGATGGTAAATTTTCTAATTCTGTATTTCAGCCAATCCCACAACATTTTCTTATCATGTTTTTGTTCACATTCATCAACCCAAGATCGGAGGCTGTCACTGAGAGCTGTAACAAATTCCTCATTCCTTAGTAAGCTGTTGTTAAATTTCCAATATGAGGGTCCCATTTTTTGTTTTTCAATATGGAGTTGCAAGGTAACATAATCATGATCAGATAAGACACATGGGTACATATCATTTTCTACGACAACAGACCGCAGAGCGTCTGTGACCAACCAGAAGTCAAGTCTTGACTGAATATATGGATTAAGTCTCCTCCATGTAAACCTCTTTGTTGTTTGGTTTCTTGTTCTCCAAATATCAATAAGACAAAAGCATTCTTTCAGTTTTTCTATTGTTGTACATGAAAGTTTCCACAGTGTTCTCATACTACCACCTTCTCTATCCATATCCAAGTCCTGTATAAAGTTAAAGTCTCCTCCTATTATGCATTTGTGTCCTTCATCATTAAATTCTTGTAATTTCAAATAAAGATCAGTAAAATATTCCACATGTTCCTTTTCATTGTTGGGTGCATATACATTAACAATGATATATATTTCCTTTCGTACTTCAACTTTGATGCATAAAAAGCGACCTACTTTATCTTTAATCGAGTCGAGAAGTTTAATATCAGGTGTTCTCCTCAAAATCATACAAACTCCTCTGCTCATTGATGTACCATGACTAAATAATATGTCTGATCTAATTTGATTCCTCCACCATATCTCATCCTTTTCTGTGGAATGTGTTTCTTGTAGCAAAATTATGTCCTTTTTTAATTTCGATAAGAAATTGAAGTATCGTTTTCTAGTCTTGAAATCCCCTAATCCATTTACATTATGCGTCATTAATTTTAAATCCATTGTTTGAAAAAATCAGACGATGGTCCCACTAAAAAACACAAACAATTACAACGTAACGGCAAACAAAAAAACAGAATGATTGCGGCTTTCCCAACCACTTGCTTCATGCTTGGAGTGACGCTTTGCGTGGTGAACAAAATGATCTTATAAGCCTTGTTTATACTCTTCTTCCTTCTGTGTTTGTTTGTCCCGATAAAACAGCCTAGCCGGATACTTGAAGTAGGCCTTTCCATGCTCTTTCTTCAGCTTCTGTCGGGTATGCGACATCTTCTTTCGCTGGTCTCTTATCTCCTTCGGCAGCATTTCATCAATGAATATGGGGTTCCCCTTCCCCTCGTAGACGAATGGCTTGTCTTTTAGTAGTTTTCGAGCACTTGCAAGTACAGAGCTTCTTGTGGTATACCTATTGAATGCCACCATAATCGGGCGGGGTGCCCCTCTTTCAGATCGCTGACCTGAACGGTGTGCCCTCTCTATGCATAAATCCTGCCCTCGTAGATCCAAATGAGACTCTCCAAAGGCCTGAATCAGCTTCTCACAATTGCCTTTCTCACAGCCTTCAGGAAAGCCAAAGAATACAGCAGTGCATCTCATTTCTCTGGCTGCAAGATCAACAAATTGACCCTTCATTCTTGCATTCTCTTTCTCAAGCTCTCTAACTCTGTCCTTCATTTCCTTCAGCTCAAAATCAGTGTGTTGTTCCTTTTCTTTCAGTTTGTCAATGTCTTTTCTATTTTCATTAATTTTCTGAAGGGCCAGATCTAAGTTCACATTCATCTTGTCAACTTTATTATTGGTACAATCTACTTTGGTGATGATCGTAAGAAGCATTTCTTTCATATCATTCGGGTTACCTGCCTCGCTGTCATGCCCGCGCCCGTTCGTTCGACGTTTTTTCTCAACATGTCCATCCTCCGGCGGAGCGCCGGACTCTCTCCCCGGTCCGCGCCTCAGGCTCGGCTCCTCGCGGGTGTCTAGTTCTTCAGCACGCGACCCGGCATGGTCGACAACGGGCTCTGTTTCCATATTTTGTTGTCCTTCTTTGTTTTTTACTTCTTTTATGGCTTCTGATTCGTCTTCAATCTTTTCCAGATACTTATATATATTTTGATTTTTTAAGATCCTCTTCATCTCGTTAAAATTCCTCGGTCTTTTTCACCAGTTGCAAATTACGTTATGTGCTTCACAGCGCCATCTTCCGTCCTCCATAAAGACAAATGTTACCAAGTTCATTTTATACATTGAAATATCTTTTTGCAATTACTGAAAAACTATAAAAGGGATAAACTTGGTTCACTTTTATGTTATTAAGTCAAAGGTCATAATGATAATATACTTAGCAATATCTCCTCTCTTTTTTTGCAATAACCAGCACATGGTTTGATGGCTCAATTTATTACCTAGCTCATGTATATATATGGAACACCAATGATTGGATTAGCCATTGGGGTTGTAAGGTTTAAATTCATAGAGATCTATATTGACAATGGTCATTATTCTAAACTTTTAGAAGTTAGTTTTGTAATATATACTTGATCTGGCAAGGGCAACGGCAGAAAATTTCTATTCCATGTAGTAAAAAATACATCTCATTTGAACAAAGAAGGTATGTTGCAACATTTACTGGAGGGGTTTGGTATTTGATTTTTATTTACTTTACTCTTTGTTACTTTCATTCAATCTAAATTTCATCACAAAAGCAATTTACGGCTATTTGTGAACTTGCTACTGTTCTTATGGGCTTTTTTTTTATTTCATGTAAAATTGCAATTATTATCCATACCTACGTTCCCCTTGGCTACTTAAAAAAGAGTCTGGATAGATGACATGAAAGAGCATTTTCAAAATCATGTAAAGATGTACTGTATATCAAAGCTAGATATTTCTTCTCTATTACATTGCAACATGCACTGTAGTATTTGTGGACATACAAGCAATATCCTTCAGAATTAAAGATGAATTAGGAATATGAGGACATTTTCATATTCAAGTCACTCTCTTTTTTTTTCAGCTGACTGATGGGGGCAAGTACAACATTGATGATGTAGAGGGACGATTAGTGATCAATGATGCCATGGAAGTGGATGAAGGAGTCTATGAATGCACAGCTGAAAATACTATAGATGCTCAAGTTCATTCTGAAACAGATGATGCTACACTGACAGTGCTAGGTGAGATGTTTCCAAGTTTTTTTTTTCTTTCTTTGATTTTTGTTACAAAAAGAAATAAAGATGATGATGATGATGATGGTGATGATGATAGTGATGACGACGATGATGATGATGATGATGATGGTGATTATGATTGTTATGATGATGATGATGATAGTGATGACGATGATGATGATGATGTTGATGACGATGATGATGATGATGATTAATATAAGGATAATAATTGAGATATAATGGCCACTTGTATATCAATTATATTTGTTATTTTACACTTTGATATTATTTCTATGGTCAAAGCTGAGCTACCAAAGTAAACAGTTCTCAACTATATCAACTACACATGACACCTTGATGGAGAGTGGCAACTATGGCCAATTTTAATTCTCCAAATGACATTATTTCCGTGGTGGGATTTGAATCCCTTAACTTGTGGTTCAAAGTTTTTAACCACTGGTCTACAACAAATCTCTCTTTTAGCTTCTTATTCATCTTGAAATAGATATGCCAAATCACAACCCCTTTTGTATTTCTCTTCTCTTGCGTTGGAATCGTTGAAAGTTTTGTTATCAAAACATGAAATTCAAATTTTTGTTGAATCTAATTCTTGTTGAATAAAGTGACAACACCTTAGTACATTATTTTGATGTGACACCTATTCAAACTGGTATGATAAAAGGTCACACCATTGTTATTATTCATGGTTTTAGTAGTTATCATCTACATTATCATTAAAATATGCATTTATTGGAAAATCAAATGTTCATGTCAAAGAGAAGGAAATATTTTTCATAAAAGAAAAGAAATCAATGCGATTTACCCCTTCTATACTATACTAAATGGTCAAATGTTGACCCAAACATTTCACTGTACAAAAATGGCCCTACAGTTCCCTTGGAGAGGACTTGAAATCATCGGTCTTAATAGATAACCATTCAGTTAAATAGCCACCTCTAACTGCCACTGTTTATGTACATATTTGTCCTCCCCTTACCATTCTTTCTATGATCATTGAACAGGCCAGACAACTATTGATGTTCCTCCTTTCGATCTGACGATCAAAGAGGGCGCTGTAGCCACTTTCCAGTGTGAGATGTCATATGACCAGGAACTCGATAGGCCCACTGTGATTTGGATGAAGGGTGATCAGGAACTTGAAGCTGATCCGGTTAGTATCATTCCCAAGAGGCCTCTTTCACAAAAGTTTAACTACGACTAACTCTCAACATGCATGTGATATTTCATGCATAATCTCTTTGATAGATAGTCTACTAGCATGTCATCAGGTGATTAATTACATACCATGATGTAATGAGGTGGTGTGTTACATACCACAGCCAACTAGAGTTTTCAAAGGAAATCACTCATCAATCTTTGTGAGATATTTCCCATATATGTTTACAAAGAAAAGTAATTGATAGTCTTCTGACTTTGAAATAGAGGGTCATGGGTTCGAATCCCAGCCATGGCGTAATTTCCTTCGGCAAGAAATTTGTCCACATGTTGCTGCATTTGACCCAGGTGAGGTAAATGGGTACCTGGCAGGAATTTATTCCTTGAAATGCCAGTGCGCTGTAAACTGCTGCGGAGCTAAAGCCAGGGTAATGAGCGCATTTGGCAGTGATATTGGCTGTATAAGCATGTCGGTATATTGTTATTATTATTATTATTAAAACTGGATAATATATATTATTTTGAAAACTGACTGGGTTTATTTTCTTTTAGTTGATAATCACTTTTTAAAACCTATAGAATAATCATTAGGTGAATAATTACATACCATTTCAATTCAATTGAGCTGTTAATGATAAATTACGGCACCTTCAGTTTTTTATCAAAAGTTTATTCATGTTGGCTTTAAGATTGTATGTATTGTCACTGTCTTCACAAAGACTCCCAAGAGGCCAATCTCAAAGTAAAATTTAAGAAACCATTTCGATCACATTTTGTTATACTTTTTTTAATAAAAAGATGATTAATAAAGCTGTTACTGTATTTTTATTGTTTCTTATGATTGCATTTCTTTTTACTGGGGTTTTATTTATTTTGGAATTAGTCACTTATTGTACTACTTGTCAAAAAAAATATCAAAACTGTGAAGTTGTGTAAAAGATTAAAGTTTTTGCCTGTCAATTATTATGATTAATATGATATAAAATTCATTATTCATGAAATATTGAAAGCAAGTATTTTTGTTTCTAAATGTGTTATGTTGATTTTTTTACTTTTATGAAGTGAGTTGTGCTAATTCATATATATATATTATATATATATATAGGCCTACATATATATATATATATAAGTAAATCTCTGGGAAATATTTCTAATAGAGAGTTTGATCAGAGTATACTTTACCCCCTTATTTCTTTTCAGGATGATAACTCCTTGAGAATAGAGGATGCCATGATTTCTGATTCAGGAACATATACATGCGTTGTAAAAACAACTGTTGATCAGAATGCTGGCACTGTACAGGAGGTGAATGCTTCTGCTGAACTCATTGTCAAAGGTAAGCTTTTGAAGAAAAAGTGCTCTATGCTAATTTAGTTAAAGTTTTAAAGGTGGGACTAACTATGTTTAAAGATAATAATATTACATATGATTTATATAGCATCTTTTCTGTTTTGATTAAATGCCAAAGGCACTTTAATAGAAGAAAGCAAAACACAAAAGTAAAGGGAACTTTAGAGAAGTACAAACAAGTTTACATTACTAATGAAGAAAAATTAGGAAAATGTCTAAGGGAGTAACAAATTACTATAATTGTGAAATTAGTTAGTATAACATTGTTTTAGACTCTTATTGAAGTGTGAGTATATACTATCAATAGCTATTAAACTTCACGATATGTCTGTGGAGCAAAATTATGGCTATTCTATCTTTTGCGTCAAACAGTTTTAATATCAGAAAATATGTAACATCTGGCTTACCTTTATACAAATATGTTAGATTAATGTTACCTTGATATTTGAAAAAAAAATGTGGGGTTTGTATCAATAACAGTGCTTTTCAAACCTTGTATAAACACTTTTTTATGATGGTGCTCTGGCTTTATCCTTCATCTGATATGGACCATGTAATATCTTTCTCTTTTTATAAAGAAAGTAGTTCATTAGATGTGAAGTTGATTAAAACCGTTCTCCGTCATCCACCCAGTCATATCATTCAACACAACAGAAATGACATTGTCTATAGACTTAATAAGCTATATAGTAAACAAATAATGCACATTGTTGAGGGTATTAGTAAGAATTATATGCATGGGGTTACTTTGGAACAACACACCCGAACCTAGTGGAGGGCATTTCGATTATTCTAAAGGTAAAAGGTTTGTGTAATTATTCCAGTGCAGGATCAAAACAATGATGTGGATCCTTATTCTGTGATAAACCATCCTCATCTCAGAACCATTACCAGTCACTAGTACTATTAATTAGTATGATAAGGTCCCCTAGGTCTGCGCAGGGCCCCTTGTCTGCGTATATGCATATCTGCGCGATTCTAGCAAAAGAACATACGCAATGACCTCAGACTTTACATTTTTTTTAATTTTTTTACTTCTTATTATGAGAATAATCGTTATTTCATACTTTTTTGCAGGTCGTCCTGAGCCTCCCCAGGATTTAGAGCTACGTATCAAGGAATCTGAGTTTGCAGTTGATATTTTCTGGCAACCAGGCAATGACAACAATGCCCCTATCCAATACTACATGATCCAGTATGATACCAAATGGTCAGATATGCGTTGGCAGTCCCAAGCAGTAAGTTCTCTTTATTTGGATGTCATGGATGTATTTGCTTCTGTTGGAGCCAGGTTTTGTTTGGTTCTCAGCACTAAAGACCTTACCAATTTGATATGCAGCTTAATGCACTTTTGATGATCATCAAGCAATATACTGCAATGGAAAATTAAAAAAAAATTTGATCCTCTAGTGTTCTTAATTTACCATCTAAAACAGATGTTATGTAAATGTTATTTTCACGTGTATTGATTTGAATTCAGTGATAAATTGGTTTCTCTATCTTCTGCTTTCCCTTTTCTAACCCCAACTCACTCCTTTTCCACCCCCCCCCCCCCTCTCTCTCTCTCTCTTTCTCTCTACATCATGTACAGAATGAGACAGTCAATGAACAGGTTAATCCTCCATATCGTAAGGTCCTCCACCTTCAGCCATTCGTGGACTATAGATTCCGTATCATCGCTGTGAATGAGATAGGTCAGTCTGAACCCAGTAATGAGATAGCACCAGCAGGGGATCCTCAACCTGCTGCACCGTCCAAAAACCCTACTGGAGTCACCGGAGGTGGAACCAATCCTCAATCAATGGTCATAAGATGGCAGGTTGGTCCCAGATCAAACATAGATTGATTTGCTTTGTCTTATTACCAATGAGAATTATTGCAACTGACTTGCCTTATTCAGATGGGAAGAATACTAGAGCAGACTCACAAATGATCCTTCCCCCGATAGCTGCTTGTGTGTAATAGTAAATATCATGACATGAAAATATGGATCCCAATCAATTGATTGGCTGTGAGCTGGTCATGTGACAAACATTTGTTTTCAAAGCAAGCTTGCAAGTGAAAAGTCAAATTGCATACATAAGTGTGTTTACATGTGGTCCGCATATATTGAGCAGCATGTACTAAATAATGCAGTTCACATCAGTATTTTTCCTGTGCAAGTGTTTAAGAGACATGATTAACACTGCTGCGCAGGTGGCTAGTAAATATACACTAATGTTACATTTAAATGTCACTTGATTTATGAAATGACCAGTATCAAACCATATTTTTATCAAATATATAACGCATGGTTGTTGTTTGTGAATCAGTTGAAATTAGCCTATTTGATAACTTCATAACTGTCCAAGGACGCTCCGCTGCATGACCTGGCATCAGATATTTCATAATTTATCACACGCATTAATTTGACTTGGCAAGGTTGCAGATGACCATAGACCGTTTCATCAACATTTTTATTTTGACAAGTTGTCAGATCTGACAACTTTCCTTGATGTTGATTGGCTAAGAAGCAGTGTTACTATGATAATTGTCTGATAAAATGGGACTTGTCAGATAAAATATCTGACAACTCCTGTCATGAAATGCTCCCAGGTCTGTGCATATAGTATTTACTTTAGCTCATACGCCCACATGATATATAATGCCTAGTCTTGATATCACTACTAGTGATAATCTCATCCTCAATCACTAAGTCGTTCTTAAATTCTGCTGTGTATATGTATTTATTCAGGCCATTCATCCTTTCTACTACGGTGGTGATGATTTTCGCTACGTAGTTGCGTTCAAACCCAGAGGATCTAACGAACCATCTACAACCGCTGATGTCTACCCAGACAACACCGATGACAATCCCACAGGGGTCATCCAGAACTACATTGTTGATGCCAGGAAACCCTATGAGGAATTTGAGTTCTCTGTGCAATCAGTGAACAGTGTTGGAGAAGCACCGGAACCAATTACATATTACGGCTTCTCCGGCGAAGCTGGTAAGAAAACAGAAAAAACAACTCTTCAATTCCTTCTTGAATGCCATTTGTTTTTTGCAATTGAAGAAATTGTCTATGCTTTGTTTGGATTGTGCATTCTAATTTTATTTTTTGTGAATGTCACAGTGATGGATGTGAGGATGTAGATGGATAAAATACATTTAACTCACCTTAATCCTATTTTATAAAATATTTGGGATTATAACCATGAGTTAATAACCTTTCATTGTAATAGCTGCGATATGAATGACCTAAATCTTTGGATGTGTATCATAATAAATCAAATTCTCTGCTTGATATAAAGAGATATGGAAGACAACTGATATCATGGAGGCCTGCTAAAAATCAACTTTTGAAAAATAATCTACTGCACTCTTAAAGGTCACATCCATTCCATTTGAATTTGAATCCATTCTTATTTGAATAAAAACAAAACAAGTAATTAAAATGAGTTTAATGTGAAAGTTTTTAAGAAGTCGACACAAATCTCTTACATGCCTTCTGAAAACAGCGATGCTTAATCTTTGGTTTTGTTTCGAAGCTAGTACAATAATCGATACATTTGCATGAATACATGAATAATAGAAAAATAAAGTTAAGAGACCGGTGATCATGGATATAATTGGAGTATGGTGGTGATGAGTATTGGGGTGACAATTTGATAATAAAGATTCTGATTAGTATGACAATGCTTCTAATTACTATTAATGATAATGATATTGAGTATGTGACAAACTTTTCCAATTCAATTCATTAATTTTAAGAAATTACATTGCAATGTTAAGATATTTTGATTTGGAAATAAGTGAAATTTTTGGTCTTGTGTATTCCATTCCAGCCCCAAGTGCTGCTCCATCAGGTGTTCAAGTTGTTGCCATCTCAGCTCAAGAGGTCAATATTACATGGGATCCTGTATCTCAGGAAGACGCCAATGGGCAACTCGGAGGCTACAATGTAAGTTACACAGATGACAATTCCTGAAATATTAAATGAATTTAGAACATGAGTTGAATACAGCTCAAAATGGCAACATATCAACAAGAAAACAAATGTTTGGAAGTATATTTTGCATGCTTGAAAGTGAAGCGTCTCTGGCCCCACACCAATAGGGTAATTGTAATTCATGGTAGCTTCCATGGAATCTTTGATTCAATTGGGCACTGGAACCCTGATAGTTACTATGAAGGGCAAAATAATAACTTATCTTTTGAAATGGGCCATGATCCTTTCTGTGTCCTCTCTTTATTATCTTTATTATTAAGTTGGTATGACCCTCACCTTACAGTAAGATTTTAATTATCCATGAGCTTGATTTTGCTTGGAGTGACATGCGCTGTTCTCAGAACTGCCGTATATGGGACTACACACAGATTTTTGGCACAAATAGTTCACGTGCTTTGGGGCCTAATTGGGGGTCATTTTATTAATGTGAGTGCAAGGAGTAGATATTTCCTACAAAAACCTCTCAAAATGACATGGAAGAGAACTCCAAAGTCCATAATTCTTGTTGATCACCTTCCCAGCAGCTTTTCATTTTGATAATAAAGTACATTTGTTGATGATGCAGGTGTATTACAATGCAAGAACAGCATCTGGTCAGAGCAAGCAGATGTGCCCTCAGTCACCCTGCATGTTACGTGACCTTCAAGCAGCAACCACATATGAGATCACAGTCAAGGCTTTCACTGGTGCCGGAGAGGGCCCTGCATCCGATATGGTGACCGTTGTTACTGATTCAGCTCGTAAGTGGGTTATTATACAACGCTTCTGTAACATAAAGAGATGAGATCGATATTAACAATTGTAGCTTTAATTCCAGATTGGCCGTGAATTATTGCTTAGATCTCTAGTTTTGCAGAGCAAGATTCTGCCTTAACCTGCATTGTGTTTGTGTTTGTTATTATACTATGAAGACATTACTAGGATCTAGGATCTTAATGATATTTAGCGAGACATTTGTACATAACTGTATAACGAATGAATTGGTGGAAGTGCTTGCTCTAGGATTAAATACATTTGTAGCCAAAATATAGATTATTATTCAGTATTATTGATCTGTTTCATGTTCTTTAACTTCCCTTATTTCTTACCCTGTTTCTTTACAGCACCTGGCCCTGTGTATAAACTAACAGTTGACCCATTCTCCTACCGTTTGGTCCTCAATTGGCAAGAGCCAATCTTGACGAATGGAGGCCTTGAGGGATACAAAGTCAAAATTCAAAAAGGTATGGATATCTTCATATATTTGATTCTCTACATTTCTTTCTTTTGTTGATTTTCTCTTGTTATTGCTTGCCATTTATCTGCTGTTGCTGTCTTGTCTCGGTTATATCTGTATCTTTCTATCTCTGTTCAATTTTCTCTCTCCTCCTTTGACCAAGTACCCCCTTGTCCTCTGTAAGCTTGATTTATTTGTTTTCCCCTCCCACTCTCACGTTTTAGTATAATATTGCTCCCCTTCTTCCTGACTGCATTTTTACAAATAAAATGAGAGAGGACTTTTAGTTAGTGTGATTGAGTCCTTTCCCCATCTATTTGCCTTTTTTGTATTTTTTATTTTTGGACTCAAAGTTTCAACCTTAGGTATTGTATGTATGTTACTTTAACCCTTTATGATCTTGATATTTTCTTTCGCTCTATATTATTAATGAGAACATTTGCGGAGGACTGTCAAAATATGACAATAATATTGAATTTCCATTAATACTTTTCCCCCTCTTATTATTCAATTCCAGTGTCTGAATCAAGTGAGACATTAGATGAGGAGGAAACCTTTGAATTCATGCCTGAAGATGAACTGACACTCAAGTATAAGACTGATCCTGAAACAAGGTATCGTGTAGAGGTTCGGGCTTACAACGAGATGGGAGAAGGAGAGATTTCACTGAAGGAACCCACTACTTCCCAAGAAGGAAGTAAGTTTTTAGCCAGCCCTTCTGTTTTGTATAGAGATTTCAAGTGCCTATGTTTCTATCTCATAGTTTGTATCTGCCAATCATATGCTGCCACAGTTTTTTTGGAACCTGTCTTAAATGTCTCATGTAACTAGGACCCTCAATCTCTGCTCCAGATGAAATATGCACAGTAATGAATACCAGATAATATCGACTGCGGGCAGTACATCAGATTGCATGAATTACATCGCCGCCTTGCATACAATAATAACATGGATGTAAAATGCAAATTATTTGAATGACTTAATTTAGGTGATAGGAGAGACTTGTTACCTAGTGTCAAATAGTAAAAAGATAAAGGCAAGGCACATATTAATCCACGAACTCTAAAAATGTTGATAGTGCAGTAACTGTCTACAGTGAAATGCCTTAATGTGGTTAACGTATGTATTCTTTTCTTGCTTTAGGACCTTCCAAACCACCTGCACCAGAGATTGATGGAATAGGAACTGACCATGCTAACTTCACATGGGATATAACTAATCTCAATCCTACTGTATCTCTTGTTGAAATCCAATACAAACTGAAAGGTAAGATGTTTAAAAATTCTTCTTTTACTCAAACAAATGTAATCAATTTGAACTTCTCTCAGAGTAATAACACATTGGGGTTGACTAACAGAAGGATGTAACTGACCTTTTGATCAATTTGCAATTTGTTACTAAAATATTAAAGTTTATAGTTTCTGAAAATCATTAAGTTCACATTCCTCTTGCCTACAGAGCAAAATAAATCTCAACATTTTCCATAGATTTACCGGATATACATTAGTTGTTGTTTTTTGTTTTTTTTAGATAAGACCTTCTGTTTTGTCATCCTCAAACCTGGTATATTCTGTTTTGTTTAAAATGATGATTCACTCTAATATAACTTGAAACAGTGCAAATCAATCATTAAGAAATATTATTTAGAATCCATGAAAGAAGTCCAAACATTGACAGGCGTGTTTGATAATGAATGATGAAAATATTTGATGATGATGGTGAGGATAATGAAGGTGATGTTGTAATGTAAGAGGAGTATGATGGTGCTATCGATGAAGAATGTGATGATGGTGGTGGTGATGTTGATGATAGTGATGAAGGTGAGGTTGATAAAAATGATGATGATCTAGATGAGGAGGAGGAGCAGCAGCAGCAGCAGGATGCTGATAGTGATGAATAAATACTAGTTGAAAAAATAGTAAAATTAGTATACCTGGCGGGTGTTTCATAAAGCTGTTCATAAGTTAAGAGCGACTTTAAGAACGACTGGTGATCCTTTCTTGTGGTAAATGGTACACACCATTGGCGATGATTTAGCGCGCAAGAAAGGATCACTAGTCGTTCTTAAAGTCGCTCTTAACGTACGAACAGCTTTATGAAACGGCCCCCAGGGGATACTTATAACACTATTTCTCATTCTAAAGAAATGCTCTTGGAAATTGGAAAGATGGATATGATGATGATAATGGTGATGGTGATAGTGATGATAAAGAAATGGTGATTAACCTATATAAGCATTTCAAGGTTAATGATGAATTAAAGGAGAATGATGACACAGAAAGATGATGGTAATTGAGATGATGAAAGAATGATAATTGTATTGATATTGATAAAGATGATAATTATAATTGATGATGATAATGATTAGAAAATTAATGGTAATACATGAATTGATGATAATCTTAATTTTTATATTCATAGTAATGATTATAATGGTACTTGTTAACTGTAGATTTAGAAAGGTAGCATAGCGACTTGAGTTCTAAAATTATATTCCAGCAGTCCCTTTGTAGTTATTGCTTTCATCCTACTTTACATGATTATTATAAGTATTCCCCTTCTCTATTCCATTTCATTCATCAGGCAATATGAAAGCCTTTTGGTATTGTTGATCCTGTAACGCATTCTATTAGCATTTTTTAGGACACTTGCCTTTTTCCATCTGTGTGTCAATAATATATATCAGTAAAAATGGGCATAAAAATCAAGGCCAGAATTCTTTTCATTTCAAGGAGAGGAATCACAAGTATAATTTCAATGCAAAATGCTGCATAGCCTCAGTGTTAGGTGCAGATCAAGGCCAAATACAGGGCTGACAAATGAAGGCTTTGTCCATCAATAAATTAACATTTTCTTGCCATAAACATTTTAGATCTGAGTGCTTTTGACAAGAGGCCATTGCCTTGAATTCTGGACCAAGTTAAATGGGTGCTTACATGTATTGTGCAGCGAGCTCATTATACCACAAAAAGATCTTGGATTTCAGAATTTTGGTGGAAACACTCTGTAATGAGGCTTCATATTGATGATGTATAATGCCATGTTGTTTATAATGAGAACAAATTACCTTGTCCTTTCATAATCAATATCTCTGTTATTGAGATTGGTCATTTCTCATTAGAATGGAAAATAGAAAAAGCTTGCAATCACAAATGAGATGAGCTGTAAAAATGGCTTATGCATATGGTTATGTTTTGTGCACAAGGCCTGGTCCATTATCGTCACTCATATTAATGACATTACCGTTAGCTACTTCAAACCCCGAGGACAAAAGGCAAAGGGGGAAAACGCGAAGGGTATTAGAGGGGCTCTCTCTTACATTTCCATCTACCATGCACTATATTTCTAGCAAATTTGATAACATTTATCAATCTTTTCATACCACTTTATCCTGTAGCTTTGATGACTCATATTGTTGTACTTTTTGCCATTGTTATTAATAGCAAGAGCTATTTTGTGAAGGTACTTTGGGCCTTCCCCTTTCTCTCAACTTACTTTAGTTTCTTTTATATAGAAGAAGAAAAAGAAGAGGGGAAAAGGAATAGGAAGGGGGAGAAGAAGAAGAAGAAGATAATGGGAGAGGAGAAGAAGGGAAGGAGGGAGGAGGGGAAGGAGAATAAAAGGGAGAAGGAAGGGAAAAGGAGGAAATAAATAATGTAAGATCCGCCTATCAGAAGTGCATGCATATCTCTTAAAGGAAGAGTTTGTGACAGGATATGTTAATGTCATGAATATATCTTAAAATTTTAGAACAGCATGAATTATTTATGCAATATTGCATGGAATTACTGTTTGCAGCCGAGGTTGCTGGTATTATACAAAGAGAAAATCAACAAGATATGTACATAGTGTATTGAAAGTCCATTTCCAATACAACTACACTTCAGCTGTAATTATATGTAGATTGACAAGTATGTTTATATAGATCTGCGTTCCCTTTTTCTATCTCCATTAAATGTCTGTACATATATAGGGCTAGCTAACACCAGTCTCTGTTTATAATAAGTATGAATTGTAATTATCATTGTGGATTTTCCAGCTGATTAACATTACACCCTCAATCTAGCAAACAGAAAATTGCATTCAGCTGGAGGGCTTTCATGATACTAATGCGTGATGAATCAAGCATATGCAGTGTGTTAAGGAAAGATGAGATTTTAATTGGTAGCTGACTATGTGTTTGTGCATGCATGAGCCTGTGTTTGAAATGAATCTAATTAAAATGCTTTAGTTGTTGGGGAGCAGATTGATGGTTAAAGAGAAACCTCGATGCATACATACAGATGACCAATAATTCAGGAGTTTCATTGGTTGGATCATTTTGTAATAAAAGAAATGAGTTATATTCTAGCATTTGAGTGCATGTAGAGGTTATGAGGGAAATATTACCTTATATTGCTAGCTAAAAATAACCTTAGTGGAACACAATTCAGTTTAAAATAAGATGTATTTTCTTCAATGAATACAAATAAAAAGCAGATCTGTATCATGATTAAATATTTAGTATAAAATGTTTCATAGATATTGTTTTTGTAGATGTGTAGTGGTTTCATCTTCTTTTTTGTTATACTGCACAGTCTTTTATCAAGTTATCAATCACTGTAAACTGTAGGTCATGATACATCTCAAATAAAATTTTCCCTATTAAATCAATATTAAATCACGTGTAAGTGTATGTAATGAAACCTAATACTAATTCTGTCATTGGAGCTCTATTGAATACTAGCAGTGCATTTCAAGTTCACCCAAACATGTACACACAGATCACAAAGTTATATCTGAACTTAGAATTTGTAAACATGACTGTTCTTTGTCTACAAAGAGTACGTGACCGTCTTGATCCTGTTGTTTACAGCTAGTGGAGAGTGTGGATGAGTAAATGATGTTATGGAAGAGCCAGTCAACATTTGGGGGCGGGGGTCTCTTAATTGTTTTTTTTAAATCATATTTGTGTAGGAAGTCTGCAAAGAGCTGTCAAGTATGTTTTCATTGTTGATTAAATTTGCACAAGACTAGAATGTTAAATGTGATATTTAGATGTGATCTTTTTTTTACACAGTGAAAGAAAAAAATTAATTTTCATTATTTGTTTATTTTTCCTAATGATTCCATGCATGACTATATATCCCAGTTTCAACTTTTCACTTAATATGTATATATTTCATTTATCAGTAAGTACATGATTTTAAACTTAAAATCTATCATTACTCAAGTGCTAACCTGGGCCAATTTGTAAGAGAGATTCATGTTAATTAAGTCAAATGAATCTTTGGATCATAATATTTAGCTGTTTGCTGCATTCTCGCAGCATCATATATTGCACAGCTTGGAAACACATTACAGAATTTGATTAAACGGAGCTCCAGCAGACGCAGGTTGCCTGTGTCAGATCTCCTCTCTATTAGAAACTTAATGGACTCCGACGAACACTCGTCGACTCTAATGGTTTTCTCAGCAAGCTCAAATTATGGTCTAGGGTTCTGTGGTCAGTGGATAGTGGTAATGGTATATTTGTGCTGGGAGAGGCTAACAAATGAGTTTATGTGTGATATACAGTGAAGTGTAATACCCTTTTCATAAACCTATCCTCCAATTAGCCGCCTAAGAGTAATGCGGATAATTCAATAAAAATTGCGTTCATAAACTCCGAAAATAAGCCGCATTATTTTTACGAGCGCCCGTCCTGAAAAAGGCGGATAATCGCCATGACAACTGGACACGCCCCCTCCGATGCGGTTGTGTTGGAAAAGGGTGACCTTGTGACCGCACCATGGCAATTATCCGCATTATTTGGAAATGCGTTCATAAACTCAAAATCTTATCCCGATGCCGCTATTATGCGGATAATAGCAGCATCAGAGTAATGCGGATAACTCTTGTCCTCCTCCAATTTTACGACCAAATTATGCTGCTATTAGCCGCCTAATTCATAGTAATTGGGTTTATGAAAGGGGTATCAGTGCCACAGTACTTTGTGATATTTATCCACAAAGAACACTTGCATAGAAATCAATATACATGAGGTATTTCATATTGCCAGATGTGAAAAGTTTACAGTAGCATGGAGGTAAAAAGAATGGAGTGACGATATGCAAATAGTTTCCAATTTCTAAAGAAGTACACAAGAAATATACAGGTGCAATGTAGCCTTTGGTGGTGACCCATGATGCCGCCAGTTTCATGGAAAAACTGAAAAGTGATTTGTGGCAAAAAAAAAATAATTGGGATATTTCCATATTTATTTGAGGACAAACATAGATATTAAACACATGACGAAATATATATGAAAGGCGTATTGTGTCCTGATATTGGGTGAAATATTGAATAACAGTTTCAAAATGTGATAAAACCAAATAATTTGACATTTTTTAAATGAACATTTTACAAAATCCCACACACTTCCACACTATAAAAATAATATGATTAGTTTGTTGGAATGTATCAGTCTGTGATGCTATGTGTCAGAACTGCAGCCAATCAAGTAATTTCAAATCATATTTCAAGAAGTATTGCAACATTTATTTTTGCTGTCCCCTGTAAAAATGAGCAATGTGTCTGCTCATGTTATCCGATAAGAAGCAGCGTAAAGTAATTATCATTACAAAAGCAGGTTTCCTTTTGAAATTGGCCTAAGTCTGTAGTTAGGCAGGATTCTTTTGTCTTCAATCTGCAAGAAATATGCAATGAAACACATGAGTAACATATTTTATCACTGCGGCATCAAAGTGGCTCTAAAGGGAAAGTGTTCGATGGTTCTCCATGTCTTAGGACTCCTTGATTTTAGATGTTGTTAAATTGTGCCCCAGTGAAGTGGTTAAGATTTGTTCATTTTGGGGTCTATTTTGTATAAAATATTTATGTAAAATGTGTGCCCTTGTTACAATTTGACGTCATTTACTTTAGACATGCAGTATACTTTATCCCATAGCGTTCTGGTATTGATGGTAGAGGATGTATTCAATTTTTTTCTTATATTGGAATATAGTTTTGATAATTATAAAATACTATAAAAGTCTCCTATAAAAATCAGTGGGGGCAGTCAGTGGTTCACTAAATCGGAAGAAACAAATTAATCACATTGAGATGATTATTTTTGCAGTAAGATCAATAGAAAATGCACTCATACAGCCAACGTTTTCCCCCTTGCCATCCAGTAAATAATTATATGGGTTTTTCATCAAAATTCATTACAAAGTAGCATATACTAATGATATTGAAGATTTATCATGGCAGTCCATTTTGGAAAATAACAAATATGATATGAAACCCAAGTCTGTATTACTATTCTGTATGCATGATGAGCGATTGATGACATCAGTGAGAGAAATTTTAAGCTTCCAAACACTGCTCCACCAGTTTATCTGACCTTCATGCCGTATGTATTGTGCTTCGATGCCAGTCTATGTGCTCTCAGGCACAGAGATTCTATTGAATTTAATTACAGCCTGACACAAAACTAGAGGGACACAGGATCTTTGCCCCAATCCCTAAGAACAAAAGAAAAATACAGTTGCCCACCCCAAACTTATCTCTTAATGTCAGAACTTCATAGAAATGAATTGTCTTTTTATGTATTGAGAAACTTTTTTTGCTTTGAAAACAGTTGCAAAATGACCCACTTTCTGTGCCTTCACCCCCCCCCCCCATATTTTGAAATCACAGATCTAGCCCTGATTACTACAATCGGTATAAGATCAGGATGGGGCAACACGCAATGACAGATAACCAATTAATGTCAGCTGGGGGCTTCTGATGACATGAAGATCTTCTTCATTAGTACTAAGACGGGTAGCACATATATTTATAGTCTTCGGTGTAATATGAGATCTTTCTCACTAAAATTTTAGCTAGCGATTATTAAGTGGCATAGAATATGATAAATCAATTTGACATAATTAGGTTTAACAACACCCTTCATATTTTTGTCATTCGATCTTATGATATATGAACTTATCTATTTTGCTTCCTAGATTTTTTAAGTGTTGTCCGTCATTACAAAGGTCATGGGTGCATTTTTGTAGCAGATAGTTCAGATTTGTATTTTATATTCTGTGACACAGAATTTACTTTAAAGTAATCCAAATTACATTTGGTTAGGTGATATGTATTTTAGAATCAGAAGGCCATATTAAAATCACATTTTTTTAAAGAAGTGATTTTTTAATATCTACATGCATGTATGGTCAAATTCACTAACATTAGAATAAATACCAATTGGTGAATAAAAATGAATGTAACCTGGAACAAAAGGTGACCTGAAAATGAAGATCCATCTTGTCTGCCTTTGTTCATTATAAAGTGAGGGATTAGTTATGATGCTGTAATGAAATCTTTCGACCATCTGGCTCCAGATGGCATGCTGGGAGGAGATTCTTGGCAGAGGTGATGGTTTCAAAGAAAAAAAAAGATGTCTTTAAATCTCAGCCAAGGTTTAATAAAACCCAGAATATGATATTGAAAGCCATCTTGAAGGAATGAGTATAAAGAATTATTCTCTTTAAATTACATTTCTTTCTTTTATTTGCAGCAGACATTGAATGTTAAATGTCAAAGACTTGACATAAATAAAAATACAATTTTCCAAGTGTGACATGAATTAAATTGGTAGTATCATTTGATTTACATTCCTTATAAAAGTGCAGATAATATTTTTATCTTTTGTAGGCCTATATAGTCAAAACTTGATGAGCCATCAAATTTGAATGTTCAACAATATCTGTCAAATAAATAAATTGTGTATTTTTACTCTTCAAGTCTCAAGATCTAATGATTTTATTATTGCATGAAGCTTCACAGTTTCAAATAATTGATGTTCCAATTTCAAGTGAGATTTTTTTAAAATGCATGGTATACAATCATATTGCGTTTCCAGATATGTGATATTTTAAGTGAAATACATGTTGCAATTTGCAAAACAACGGCATTGATTTCGTGATATGATACAATTCATAGAGACAATGATGGGTCTGTGACAAAGCTTTGTGACATTTTGGACTGAAGAAAATTTCAAGTGTTATGTCTTTGTCCAAGTCTTCTGCTCATGGTTTTAATCCCCTCCCCTCTCTCTTTCTCTCTCTCTCTGTCATTTATTTTTTCTCTTTCATTTTGATTGGTCTCTGATTCTGTATGTAGCAATCAATATTGTCTATCTGAGCTTGACAGGAAAAACTATTGTCATATTTTTTTCTCATTGAGTTGAATAATTTATAGCATCTCATGAAAAGTCCTATTTTATTTTTATGACCCATTTTGAAATTGATTTGGCAACATGGCCTAATACTATAGTATAAGGCATGAAGCAATACAGTCGGAGAAGTGTTTCACTGGATATGGATATACAATGGTTAAACTGAGCATTAGTCTTTGGCAATCGTTCACCTCCAATGAAATGAACTGCAGTTTGCCCTTTACCATTATTCTTACAGAACAGTAGCAAAATCAATATTTGGGATATTGTTTGGTTCTCATTTTAAAGCTGGTAATCTTTTTCATTGTGTGTCATGGTTCAAGCTCTTCTCCTTTTAACCACTTGCAAGGAAATGCAGTTTTTCCTTCATTGCATGATTTTCATTACTACTGTAGTGTATTGCAAAGGACTGAACATGGTTAGATCAATAGGGATTTTTAATGAAGAATAGCTTGTTTGCCTTTTCTCATAGGTTCTATTCCATCTGAACTTGGTCAGAAATTTGTATTGGCGGTATTGATTATCAGGCTTGAAGAGAGGTAGAGAGGGAGAGAGTGAGATGAAAAGAGGGAGGGGAGATAAAAATAACATGATTGGTAGGTGATTGGCTGTGTGAACGTGTGTTTGTGTGTGTGTGTTGTATTGATGAGCCTATCCTAGTTATCTTCAGTAACCATCGGAGCATGCATACCACCAACACCAATACCACCACGAGGAATCCCTTTTATGTGCTCAGCTGAGGTGACCTACACTTCTTACACATCTTTGTGAATGCAAACGCTCTGGCAAAGCGATTGCCACCACGCAAGCCACTCACTCACACTCGCTCTCTCACTCACTCGTCAGCACTTGCCAGGAGTCACTTGGGGCCTATAGCGTAGCAAAGTCTATTGTGATTCTCACCGGCTATACATATAAATATCATATCGATATATATGTCTCATGATAGCTCATATTCCAAGCTGTGTGTATGATGCACTGGTATGAAAGATATCCTTGCTGCTCTTGGTGTGTGATGATTCCCAGAGCCTAAGCTGCTATTAATTGTGATCATAAACTACCGGGGTAATCGCACATTCGGCTCTGGTAATATCCCAGGAGATACACACATGACTGCCTACCGCTCAGTGGATATTATATTTTAGGAGGATTTCTACATTGTAAAGCATACCTGTCATTTTATGAGGAATATTTCAAACTTTCCTGTAGCTTCAGCCTATCTCTCAACCTACATCGTTCTACAAAGTAAAGGATAATATCGTCAGTGCCAAACTGACCTGTCCCGTTTTACAATCTTTTTGCCAGTCGTCAGCATCATCCAACTAGGCAATATATTGGAGCGTGGGCACACGAAGCTGCCTGTGATCATTAATTTTTCCGCTTTACAAGCGCAACATCTCGTTTACGGGAAGGTAAGTTGTCCAATATTGGGACCGCCAGGGAATTTAGAGGAAACTGAAACGAGTATCTAATAGTATCTTTACCCTCATCACAGCATTATTGCCTAGCTGTCCCATAAAAGGTATCCACTCTCTTCTATCTCTCTCTTTCTCTCCTTTTTTTCCCTTTTTCTCCTACAAGTTGACCCCTTCTCTTGTCATTTCATGATAGGCATTTCCCTTCAATACAGAGATTTACATTTAATTAAATGCATACTTATTAAAATCTATATTTTGAAATAGATTCATCACTCTACAAATATGTGAAAAGGTCCAGCAAAGGTACACATGGTACTGCATATATAGATCTTTTAAATATGTTAAATTCATTTTAAAAAAATAAATAAAAACCAACAAAAGTAGTATATCATGGGATCTTTAAGGAGAACAACTTTAACAATCTTGAACAAATTCTTGATTTTGCAATCAAAACATATATTTTAAAAAAGCTCATATTGATTTTTACAAGGTCATTATGAACTTCCAAGCACCTCTTCCCCCTTTATCTATCTCCAGTACATGCTGTTCAAGAAAGGAATGTATAGTATATCATGCTGTGATATGAGATGAGATAGGCCTATCGTTAATGTCAGAGGTAGAAAATCATTCTACACCAAGTCTATCTGACTGACTGTTTTCCTAGACTAGCTTCATCAGACTCAGAGAGAAAAAAAATCTTGTCCATTAACTTGAGTACTACCCATTTTTGAATGATTATGCAGTTTTCAGCAACTGGTAGTGTCATATAGTTCAATGTTATTACAACCTTGAAAAGTCAAGACTACATGCCATGTGGAACACCTTGAGATGCTCCGTTTTGATTGTTTTATTTGAGACATGTTAATGAGCAGAATGGAACAATGCCATAAATTCTGCTTCTGCTTATTAAAAAAAGATTGTATTGAACCTGATGCTGTTGGGGGGGGAGGGAGTGGATGATTTAAAAATTACAAGGCTATTTTGAACATGTTAGGGGTTAGATTGCCCCAACCCCAGATCCTCATACACTCTTTTAATCTGTCAATTAGCAGGTGTGGTAGTGTAGACTATTTCACAGCAGTGATGTTGTGTGTCTATCATCATGACACCCACTACTCCCCCTCCCAAAATATACTTCTCCTAGGTCTGTACTGTATGGCAACAAAAACAATATCATGTGATATGGGAGAGATGTATCAATCAATCCCTTGTTCTTATTTTCATTGTTTTTATCTCGTTTGAAATTGCTTTTTGTGGTTATAGTGAAAATTAAGCTTTGTGAATCTATCATGAGAAAGCTAATCATAATTATGAATACTGTTGCTGGTATGCAACCTTAGGAATTTTTAGGTCTAAAGACTACGGCGTTATAAAGTACACATTTCAGCTTTTTAGCAGAGGGAATACATGTAATTGCAAAGAGAAAAGTGCTTTGGGATGATATTCTGAATTTATGTCGAACCCAATGCAATACGTAACACACACTTTTTTTAAACCAAAATACACAAGACTAAAATTGTCTTGTATGCATGAAGCCATAACTGACAATGATATTATTTGTGCAAACAAACTTTGTATAAGTTCCTTTATTAAAATTTGAGGGGGAGCAAGGTCAGATCTAAAAATTTGGCTCATATTTGTTAGGAACTTGCTGGTGCGTGAAATGAGTTGAAAATCTTCATTCCTACCTTGCCAGATAACATTTTTTTATTGTTTGATTTCACTCATAATTGCCTACTTTTTAAGACAAACATAAGTGATAATTCGTTGGGGTTTTTTTTGGGGGGATACATGTAACACTCATTTGAATATTGAAACAAGATATTTTTAAAATTTGTTTAAAAAAAATGCATAAATTTAAAATTAATTAAATGTAAACATGATGAATACTTGTTTGGATTCATTCCATTCTAGTGCATTTTTTTTCCAAAGCTAATGTGCAGGAAGTGTGACTGCTTGTATGGGTGGGTCCTTTGGGAATAGAATCATTATTTGCACACAGTTGGATACATAGACAAACAAATAGTGGTTTAATATTGCATGTAGAGAAGACCTTCAGATGTGACTATACAAATATGATATTGCTTGGAATAATGCAACATTTTTTATTCAATTTTATATATGGTACCTTTTCATGCCTGAAAGCTATGACATTAATACATGCATACGTTGCAACCTTGCAAGTTATTATTATGAATGTTTAAATTATTATGAATATCCATTGCTCATTGATCATAATTATGCATTGCATAGTTGACTGAATATCTCATAATTATCTTGCAATGAGTATATGAATTTATTATGGATTGTGAACTTGTGAATTCTTATAAAAAAAAAACACCCTGCTTGTTCACACAATATCTTTGTTCTGGTTCCATATTCCATGAGGCCAGGGTGACCCCCCCCCCCTCCTTCCTTGTATTGGATAAACATTAAAGTGAAAGTAGTTAGGAATTGGTGTAGGCAACGACAAGCTGACTGTAAGATGTGTGAATATATTGATTACCATGAGCATGTCTGAATCTATACCCGTCATACATCTAGACGTTCAAGAATAAGACATTGTACATCTTGTATTCCAATGACGTATATCACATACTCCAATGACATGCATTACACAGGTGTAAATCTGCCCTTCAATTAGGTGTGAAAACAACCTACTTCAAATATACTAATTAAGAAGGAACTCGTGTTTTAGTGCTTTTATTTCAATGAATGGACAAGACACTTCCTTGTATGAAGGGTATAGATTTAGACTTGCACATGGCAATCAATATTCATTCCTTTACAAGACCTCTTTTTTACCCACCTGATAACATTACCGTTACATATACATTCATCCATGATCTAAATTAGATAGTAATGTACTGTACAGTGAAAAAATGTATAATCGACATATTCCATAGCAGTGATATAAAAAACCTGTTACTAAACATTGATGAGCTCATTGTATGCAAGAGAGCACTGCTTGCAGCTGCTTTTTTTAATTCTAGCATACCATTTATAATTCATTGATTTTTATGAAGGGCTCTTGAAATGTGTGAAGAGGTGGCTTTTTGAAAATATAACAGCTGCATTATTTGTGAGCACTGCAGGCGTGATTTTCAAGTGATATAATTCCTCTTTATTGATGGCAAAATTCATCTGGGTAATTATGGTTTCCAATAGAGAACATATCATAATGCTGACTAATTTAGACACCAGTGTTCTAATAACAAATCTAAGACAAGGTTAGGAATTCAAGGGAAAGAGTGTGATAGAGATCAGGAAAAGGTTTATTATAGGCATAAGGAATTCTAATTAATATTGGGAGTATTTATACAACTTTCAGACTTAGATCTTAGCAATATGATTTGACCATGAATGATTTTTAGAATTGAGTATCAGTGGTGAATTTAAAGCTGGTTGTTGTCATTGAATTGGGAAATTATCATTATTTGCTGTGTAATTTTATAAAAAATTTGCACATATATAATATGATTACCATGTTTGATGAACTTGATAATAGTGAATACAGTTGAGTGTTGAAGAAGGTATGAAAATGTATAGTATTAATGAAAGTACTGATGATCAGTCCTTCACAGCATGCACAAAGGATGAAGAATGAAAATGCTGAGAGAAAAATAGGACAGCAT
The DNA here is from genome assembly GCF_018143015.1 of Lytechinus variegatus. NCBI lineage: Eukaryota > Metazoa > Echinodermata > Echinoidea > Temnopleuroida > Toxopneustidae > Lytechinus > Lytechinus variegatus. Next base: position 37,253,444 of record NC_054742.1, on the reverse strand, counting down.
AAATCACCTTTTTCTCAGAGGCAAATGTAAGTCATATGAATAAATAAATCATATAGGTATAGAAGTGCAGGGTCACCGCATCCATCAGAATGATATTTATCCAAACTGACCTGTCTTGGTTTAGATACAGAATCACAGCAAATGTGCTAAAACCGAGCCAATATGGGTGAAAAATTTCATCCAAATTGAGTTGGATTTAGATGGATGGTTATTCTTAGCTCCCAGTTTAGGCTTGTCTACCAGCATCACTTTAAAGTGTGCCTTTGTGATGTATAGATACCAGACGTTTTATGACGTTGATGTCGCAGTCACATCTGTACTCCAGGGATAGCCTGCCCCAAACCCGATGTTTGCCAATCACTTAATGTACCCAGGGTTTGTTGGTCACGGTTTCAAAGGAATACTTTTCATTCACAGGAAAGATTATTGATAATCAAAGGTAGAATGATTGTGTTTTAGTCATCTTGTTAAATTACATTGTGCAGTTTCGTTCGTTTATCACAGATAGTTGAAGAATTTATTTAATTCATTGATGGCACTTGTTTACCTGGGAGAGCAAGTACATCACCTTGAGATACACAATCAGGTTACTGATAGCATTTTAATGACCCCCTCAAGGCACTAAGTACATACCACTTAATTTAGCTTTCTCATCTGGGGTTAGAAACACACTGAGAAACTAAGCTCCTTTACGCAGATGGTGATATCATCATCATCCTAGCCATTGATGCTCTCGTGTTGAAAAGAAAAGTTGATTTTCTGAATTGATTAATATTTCATCGCTGCTGAAAAAAACCTCGCTGAGGTGTGTCACGAGCAATGATATACGTACGCTCTAAAACATTCAATAAATTGATCTTACAAGACAATGACTGTATCATATAATAGAGAAGATATGTGAAATTCAGTTGAAATCGCCCTTAGTATTCCATGCGACAGAATGTATGTCCATAATGTGTTGATATGATTTCAGGCATGAAGGTGATCATATAACGCATCAACATCGTTTCATCTTTCTCTTCCAGTTGATTAGATATTTTAGCCATTTTCTTTTTGGGCATGTGTACATGTAAAAAAACATGTACGCATGTCATTTGCAATGTGCTTGCCTTGTAATTTGGTGCTCATAGACCGAAGGAGCCGCCGCCGCTCAGATATAGATCATTTAGATCGTCGTGGCAACACGCATTGCGTGTGACCGATACTTCAACCCCATGCTACTTTTGATTATTCTGATAATTTAATTTGTCATGGAGAGCCTTCTGGTCCATTATATGCAGTCAATATATATATTTTAGATCATAGCTTTGTTTTATGATAAACCTTTACTTCTAAATTTTGGTGTATTTTGTTGAGAATGTAGTCTCTCCCCCTCCCCCCCTTTGGGAAGGGGGTGCTACAAAAAATATAGTGTCTGAAATACCATAACAGATATTTGCAGTTTAGAACTTCAATCAATGATAGTATGAACAATACTTTTTAAAAAATTATTCAGGATGTTCATGTTATCACTATTGATAGTTCTGTGACATGGACTGTTCATAATATCTTTATACATGGTGAAGCTATTAACATCTTGAATAATTATCCTATCTACCATGAAAACATTCAAAGAATAAAATAAAAATAAAACAACATAAATAATTTGCTTTGATACTAGAGAAATCATTGAAAGTTGATAATATTTATACATGAGGATATATCCACATCTACAGTAGAAAGCATAAGTACAATTATCCCATACAGCACCATATTTTAGGTTGAATTTCCTATGATTTTATCTCTGCTTTTATTCTATGGGCTGTTTAGTGCAAGTGTTTCCATCAAAACATCATAAAGAGAAGATTAAAGATCTTGGACGGTAATGTTCAAACATTTACAAGTTTACTTGTTGTTAGAAAATAAGGGTATCTCATAGAGGCGGGCTACACGTTGCAAGTCTACAGGATTTTTTCTTTATATCTTTGAGTTATTAACATATTTTGTACCAGTCTGATTTTCTCATTCACAATGAATTTGAGTGGTTTAAGATTTTATTATTATTTTTAACAATAAATATTAAATTATTAATGTGTAAGTTTATTCCCTTAATTGTAAATTGGCATCTTATTTTTGTCCTTTTCATACCATTAAAATCACCTGCTTCCCTTATACCCCTTACCTCTTTGACTTTCTCATTTAGTATCATTCACTTTGAAGCCATCAACAGAAATTGGATGTGACACTGTTGATTAGCTACTACATAACACCTTCTTTCCTCTAATCCACTATTCGATAGAGATAACATTACACCACTCCAGCTAAGAGTATCAAATGCTGCCAGGAAGCAAGTATCTTAGCTAAAGGTCGTAGGTCATGTCTCGGCATCAATGAGGCAAGCCGAGACGGTTGAGACAAGATTTTGTGGAGGGCACTTCAAGAACGCGATAGCAGGGGACCCTCATATTTTGTCCTGGCATATCAGCTACCCTGTTCATATTGCTTAATCAAAGAGAGTCATTATATGGTATCTTGGATTGAGTGCCTTGTTCATGATGCCGAATCAAGAAGCTTATTATAGTATGGAAAGAAATTATAGTATGGTAATGGTATCTTGTTGAGTGCCATATTCATTTTGGAAATCCATGAGGTAATTATTTAGTAATATTTAGTCATATGGTACCCTGTGTGAAATGAGAAGACTGTTTCAAAACATAGATATCCTCTTTGTTATGGGGACGGGTTATATTTTAGAAGTCTTAGGTATTTCGTTATAAGGATTTTATGAAAAAAGATCATTTTCCTTCCGGAAATATGCAACGTTTCACTTTGATTTCTTAACATTTAGCATGCCAGAGGAATTATTTGATGGATAATTTGTATTATGTTGTGCTCGTTAGCAACTTAGACATGTAAAGAATTAAATATCATGTGAACTGTACTGCTGAGCGAGAATGTACTTGTTCACATTGAGATCAAGCTGATGGTTTGGCTTTCACTAATAAAAGGTGTGTATATATCCATAGGCTATACATTCCAGTCCGGTACTTCCATTAATCACTTTTAAATAGCCGAAATTAAGGTCCTGACAAGGGTGATCAAGAGATATCCCATAAAAGCCTGCACAAGGGTATACCATGGATATCTTTCGAATTGAGAACACACAAATTTGCAGTGACCAACTAAATTAGCTTTTGAGTGTATGCAGGACTTTCATATGCATGCCTGACAGTCGTTTGTTATGACAAGGCGATATTATGATGACGATGACCGCGAGCGGACATATTAGATGACTTGGGTGTGTGCGTCTGTATGAAGAACTGATGCACAGCATCAAAAAGGAGCCTGAATATCTCAGCTTGGGGCATGCAAACAAATAAATGCTATAAAAAGGCATCATGTTACATATTTTGCTACACCGGTTTAGAGTATAAATCTTGAATATTCCTCTAGGGCCATCTCTTCATGCTCATCTTCACTCATCCTTTCAGTATAGCCATGTTCAAAATTTAAGAATGGTGGAAACGTATGCAATTTCCTGTCGCACAGATTTAGGACTCTGTGTTTAAATATTCAGGCCGTAATGGAATTGACACTGATTGTCAGATTTTTTATTAATGGCAACATATTTCTTACTTTGCATGTAACACCTCCTTTTGAAATGCATATAGATTTGCATTGCATCATGTAGAATTGGAAGTACAAGTAAGGATGAATGAAAGCTATTGTGTAATTTAGTACACTTTAATATTCTTTGTCTATGATTCATCTTTTGAAAATGATACCATAAGCACAATATAATTTTCTAACAGATGGTGAGGTGTAAGATTGCCAGTAGGTCAAATTAGTGTATCCTTCATTAAACACTAGCACCATCATCATATGGTGTTAAGCTAACCATGAACAGTTCTCAAGTGATTGTATAGAGTGAATCTTCTTACAAAAGATGTACTAATCACTTTATTTCTCTGGATCCTTATCCTCTGTGTGATATTGAAGACTCAAGGTCTATTGATGCAGCCGATAATCACGAGACAGGTCTGCTTCAGCCCAATGGCAAAACTGATTAAGAAAAGACAAATAGCTGTGAGCAGAGTAATCGGGTAATGACCAATTTTTAGCAGCCAGCATATGAGCTGAAATGATAATGTGTCTAATTGTAACAAGAGTGGGCCATTTATTACTTATTTATCCATGTGATGCGCTCTCAGCATGCCATTTCAACAGTCTGTCTCACAGTTGACGACGCTTGGAGAAACGCACTCCTCTCTCATTACTTTCATGTTTGTAGGTGTCCCATAAAGCTAGATGGAGGGGTGATGACACCAATTGTATAGCTTGTATCAGATATGTCTTTTGTTCTTATTGTTTTTCTCTCCTCTTTGTGTCTTAAATGCCAACATTGTTTTTACTGAATCACTGTATAGGATCATATGCCTCCTGCACTTATGAAGGGCTTTTTACATTAACTTCTTGATTATAAAGTGCATTGTTTGACATGTTTATCACACAAACTGATTGTTAAATATAATAATCCACCTCAATTTATACATTGAAAAATGATCTCTAACCACTTAACAGATTTATTATTTTCCCATTTATCATATTGAAATATTTGTTCAATTTCCAATCCTCAGTAATGTTCCAGCAATTAGCTGTCAAGTCAAATTGCCAAGACTTGCTCCCTTAATAACTTTGATTCCCATAAAATTTAAAAGATTTTTTTTAACCCTTATCTTAAGAATTTAGAGTAAATAGAATATGATAAACTTAGTTGGAAGAAAAATCCCAAATCCTGTCACGGTTATTTCATATCTATTAGACACCTTAGAAACCATTGTTATCTTAGGCTGATGTTGATTTAGTGGCATACTGAAATTGAATATTTGCACATCACATAAACCTAGTCAGTTATGTAACTTCAATGTCAACTAATATGTTCTGTGACAATGTAGATAATATAGTCAGCAAATCATGTGATTTACATTCATCTCAACTTAGTTGCCTTCACCGAACCAAGAGCGTGACTTATACTGTTAACTTTTTTATGGGCCTCCTGGAAATACAATATTTGATATTGAAAGGGCATATGAAGACTGTGAAGATGAATGAATGAAAAATCTAGGGGTGCTTTAGCAGACATGAAAGATCAGTGATAACTTATCGCAGGTAAAACAAACACAAGTTGATCTGATTGACTATCTTTATTTGTTTACATGCCTAAAAGCCATGACAGGCTACATGAATGTTCACCTGTATGTCATTTAGCATACAAAGTACATCGAGACCTATGTATGACATTAGTAGATACGGTGAGAGATAGAGAGGCTAGCCTCATCATCGCTTCATCCCATTGGTATGCATGGTATGGACCAATTCAACATGGGAAACATGTACAGAGCTTAGGGGTAAGAGGAAGGGAGAAAGAGATGCATTCTGGGAAGGGGGTTGTGAGAAGTATATATTGTACAGGAGGTAATGAATATGTAGCATGTATTGAGTGGTGTTGTGTATTGAGAGTCTTAATTTATATACTGAAATAGTTTTGGGGTGAAAGGAAAGGGGGTCAATGTAGGAAGGGTAATGAAAGAGAATAATGTGCAATGATAGTACATGCTAGGTGGTGGGGTGTTTTTATCAAGTAGGCCTATTAAATGTTATGCACATTTTAGGGTAGTGTTGGAGTGTCTTCTAATGAATAATGATAAAAAAGATAATAAAATCAAGTTTTCTTTGAATGTATCTATCTGTCATGCTAGGATTAAGCAAGGATAGACTCTTCCAATTGAGATACATGTATTGGGATTGAATTAAAAATTGTAGGTTGATAGGAAATTTACCTCTTCTTCCTCTATCCCTGCCCCATTGTTAAACTTTTTTTATAAGCAGATATCATGCTGAACGAAGTGGCTACAGGGAAATAAAAATGTAAGATTCTTTGCATCAGATCTAGTGTTTTAAAGTACCATCATACCACAGACCTACTTTGGGAAGAGACCTGTAAAAGTGCATCCTCTTATTGAGAAGTGCCTTTATTGCGTTTCTATTCATCCTGAACACGAGCTGTACACAATCCTCTTTATCAAGTAATTACCTTGTCAAACAACCTCCCACACTATTACTCTGTTCATATCAAGCTGATGTTCAAGTATGGTAATGTCTCAGGGATACATTGTTTGAGGTGAAGAAACACTCATTAAGTGTTTGCTTGCTTTTATGGATATAGTATTATCTACTTAAAACTGAGCAACTTTAATTGAACCCAGGCATCTCTTATCACCCCCCCCCAAAAAAAAAAAAAAAATTACATGTATGAGAGATATGAATGTTTAAAAATTATAATCTAATTAAAAAAAATCAATTTTCATCTTTAATTGATCCACCTTACAGGTTAGAGGCATGTTTTGGTATGAAATAGTGTTATGTGGAATATAAGTGACTTGCTAATTTTCAAAGGATATTTAATGGACCTATACTTTTAAGATAAAAATAGGGTGAGTGCTCTAATGCCAGAAAAGAACATTTTCAATCAATTTATGAACTGATATTTTTATATAATTGTTAGTTTTTATGGAACTGTACATCAAGCTCTCATTTGATCATGTATAGATATCGGCACAAATATTGTTTGAGGATGTATGAACAGAGTCACCTCTGGTGCCCCATACTATATTCTCATTGGCTGATGACCAATTCATCAGTGCATTCATTAACTGTATCACTCTGTTCTTAATTACACCCTCAATAGAGATAAATTCATTTGAAATCCATGCCTTTGTCTGGTATTAGCTTCCAATCACTTAACAATATGATGTTGTTTTCCCTAGGATTAAATGGTAGCCTGTGTCACTCCTTACCCCCCCCCCTCCCTTACAGCCACCACCACCCCTCCCTGCCCTTTTTCATTTCCAAACCAGACATGATTACTCAATATGCTCCACTCAGTATAGATATTGTTACAAAAGAATGACTTTCACTGTTGAAAGATGGATGGATGAAGTGACACAATGGAATATTTATAAGAGAAAATGTGTGAATATGGAGATGATAGTGTAGAGAATTCATCATAAATTAGCATTCATCTTGATATTGATATACATGTAGATTAAGTATTGATGAATTTCAATATATTTTTTTATTACGACTTTCTGATGGCCGTGTTTACTTCATGTTTCTTGTTTTTATTTATGGTTTATAAATGTGGGTCTATTATGTGTTTTATTCAATAAAAACATCAGGATAAACATGATTATATGGCCTTCTATTTGGTCCTCTTATTCTGAACATCAGTAGTATGATTAACAGATCTGTACATAAATAAATGTTCCGTTGTTCCACTAATGATGATTATGATTGGCTTTTGCTGATCTCACAATGAACATCAGACTGGGTGATGTAGCGAAAAATCACTAGACTCGCAAATTGATTATCATATTTTTTATAAGTGCACACCATTAGAGGGTTCTTTATTACTTCATTTAAACTCTGAATACAGTGAATAGACATACTTAAATTTATATTGTTTTAAATATAGTGAATAGACCATATTGTTTGCAATATGGGCATTTACATATAGTTACTTTAATTGCCACTATTGTGTTCTGCATTGCTTTGTTCCATTTTCAATGGAATTTGAATGCTTTGCATAATGAGGAAATTAAATACAATTTCAAAATTATATTATAAATTATGATTTAACTCACACAATTTTTTTTCAAGGTCATTTAGTGTAGTATACTCTCAATTTGTATTGAAATCAGTATTATTGAAAGCATCAGTTGTGACTTCTCTCTTCAGTGAAAAAATGGTCTGTTTTTGGTGTCTTTTGTAGCTGAGTGTGACCCTCAAACTGGCAGCTTTAACAATAGGACACAATTTTGCTGATATCTTTCAACAAGCTGAACTCTCAATGACCCCTGAAAGCAAATCAATATATTTCCATGCATGATTACTCCAGAATGAAAAATGAAGTATTAAAAATGGAAATTAATGCATATAAATCACAAGTACAATGTATATACACTAGTTCAATAGACCATATGATGTCTCTTCATAATGACTTCTTTAGAATTGTAGATAAATAGTAAAGTTTGTGTGTTTGTTGAAGTTTGCTGTATTGGATGAGAGACAGATGAAGATATTCTTTGTTTTGTGTTGATATATTGTGAGGTTGATTAATGGACTGAAGTATTGAACAATGATGTTGATGAAATATTTATGAATATCTTCATGTACTGTAAAACTCTATTTGTGTTGAGACTCTTGAGAGAGATAGTAACACTGATAATGGTTTGTTGTCATTTTTTTGTGATCTAATAAATTGGCAAGATGTATTTCTGGTAATAATTGTCCCTTATATTCATAACAGATAAAATACATGATCATCTTTTCTGCCTCAGTTCTAACTTAGATCAGAATTTTATACAATACCTTTGCTATATTCATGTTGTCATTTTGTTTTTATTGCAGCCCTCCAAAAAATTGTTTACTCTTTGTTTACTCTGAACAGTTAATTAATGCATTTTCCAATCTACCCTCGATAGAATGCATGAATATTACAACATTAAGTTACATCTCTACATTCTCAATTTTTTTTGCATTACAGACGACCAAGAATTTCAAACCTCTGAACAGTTTGACGTTCTAGACGAAGACCTCATTATGGTGAGTGGACTAGAATCATCAACGACCTACACGGCACGATTGCGTGTTACGAATGATGCAGGCAGTACCGTCAGTCCTACAACAGAATTCAAGACAACTGGCACAGGTATGAAGGCTGTTCACAAAGCAATTCCTAAAATTATGCATTCATTTATAACAACTTCTTATGAATTGCCAAAATAATTGTCATCACCTGTTAACAGTTTGTGAATATATTTCAAATTATTCTATTGACACCAAGGCCCCCCCCCCAAAGAAAAAATGATAATAATAATAGTAAATTCTTAGCCCCTGAAAGGTTTTGTATTGTAATAGTTTTATTAATCATATACATACATTTCAACTAACTTTGGCAATAAATACATTTAAAACACACTCTTGGCTTTCCATACTCCTGTCATTTGTGAATTTGTGCATTAGGCCTACTTTACAAACAATATAATGAAACAGCCACTAGATTATTTCACCTATAATGTAATATTCATGAACTTTGTTAGCAATGAGACAGAGGTTTGTTTTATCAAAGAAATTTAATAACTATATTTAAAATTGGAGATTCTATACTTCTCCTTCTATGAAAGCTTTTTCATCTGATACATTAGAATTCAACTTGGGTCAAAATTTGTTTCCTAAAAAGTGTCAATGTCATTTCATTTTTTTTTCATCAGGAAAACAATAAATTCTGTAAATTAAATGTTCAGCCGTTAGGTTGTCTTCTGAAATTCCAACTTCATCTGGCCATTCCAAAAGTCATCCAACCAATTAGGAATGAAATGTTTGCTTCCAACATCAGCCCAATTGCACAAACTACTCAACAAGGCTTAATCAGGAATGTTACCTAGCAACAGTAACAAATTGTCCAAGAGTTGCTCTTTTTCTATTCCAATTCAAACGTAGCAATTTTGACAGACATCAGTGTGTACCATTGGATGGGAAGTAAACGTACCTATAATTGTGTTTGCACAACCTGGGTGGGAGGTTGTTTAGATTTTTCTCTCCATAGCATAACTATGTAAACTAGATTTGTGTCCTGTGTCAGATGCTTCCATAGGCATATACTGTTGTTAACAAAATTCCACCCTCTGTATATGGTGTACAACGAAGGCATTTGTGAATCCTTATCATACATTTATTATTTTTGCCTAACTTGTCCCCTCCCCATTCAATTTGTAATTCAACTATTGCGCTCCAAGATGAATTGATTAGATCACATGTAGTCATGATTATAATTAATTCATCATTACATCTTTGAACTAAAGGACATTATTGGAGTTCAAAACAAAAATATGTTTGACATTATTATTAATGAATTAATTCTAATACAATTAAATATTATCCCTATGACTAAAGGTGCATTGGCTGACGATGGTTTTGTCTTGGGAACCTGGATGATTATTCTCATCTGTATCATCATCCTCCTTATCCTCATCCTTCTAATCATCTGTATCATCAAGAGCCAGAAGGGAGGCAAATACAATGGTAAGTCACATGGGTTATTTCCCCTCTCCCTCCTTCCTTCTTCTTCTTCTCATCCTTCCCATTCTCTTTTGTTTCTTTTTCCCTGTCTCCCTTCCCGCTCTTCTCACAGTGAGCAAAACTTTGCAAAATTGATAAAATTTGATGCTTTCACGGGAGCTTTTGGGGATTTTTTATCGTTTTTTTTTTCGCCCAAGACCTTCGCCTCTGATACCCTTCCAAACTTTTGTTGACATGTAAGCCAAGATAAGTGTCCTTTTTTGCTGGAGGTCTTGGTGCCATATCAGAATCCAGTGAATATGTTTTACTATTGATGCCCTTTCTCAGTGGTCTTGGATGCCCCTGAATTCAGACCTGCCAACCAGTACGTTTTTGGCGTATTTAGTACGTTTTTACAACCAAAATATGGCACTATGTTTTTTCTTTCATACATTTGTAAAAAAAACAATTTAGAAATATTTTTTTTTTTTGCAAAATAGTAATTTATTGAGAAAAATCATCTCTATATATATCTCTATTTCATAAAACTTACACAAATATGGTTATAAGATCAATGTAATTTTTGGTAATTTGGTTTTTTTTTCATCTGCAAGAGCAGTGCGCATTTTAGCTTGCATGCAGCTTGAGCGCCGCGATGAGCGAGTGCACCACGCATTTTATTATGAAATACACTTTTTTGGGGGGGAAAATACAGTTTTTCATCACAGAATACAGTTTTTCATTCCCAGAGGTTTGCAGGTCTGTGAATTGAGCACCACCTTCCCAGAAATTGAATATTAAAAATAGCCTTGCCCCTTTGAATTCTGAATTCAAACGTTTCCCCTCTCTTCTTACCCCACCTCCTCCCTCTGTGCAAGTACGACATATATCCCCACCTTACCAGAGAAGTTGCCCAAGGTATTCTTATACTACCCTGGCTCTACGAGAGTTCCATTTCCGCATTTAAACATTCCGCCTGGGTAGAGAATGGCAATTATTGATAAATGTATTGCCTACAGCATTAATCCTGTGGAATGACTTGAACTCATAAATCCAATTATACCTTGTATCCAATAGATCAAAACACATGTTTCATTCGTTATACAATATCATCCCTCTGCGTTGAAACAATTATATCATTGTTGTATTTTTATTTTCCATTTCAGTGTCTGATAAGGAAAAGCAACTCAACAAAGACATTGAAAGCACACCACTGAAGGATGATGGAGGATTCGATGAATACAAACCTCCCACGTAAGTATGACAAGGATAACCAAGCAAGATTACAGTGTAACTCTCATGATTCTCATGTTATTTATGACTATTATTTTACCTGATTCATTATAGATGAAATCTTTCCCCCAATGTCTGTGGATCAGACATAGTCTTTGTATTTTTCATTTATTTTTGAGGTAGGTTTTTACTGAGGGCTACACAATATCAAATTTTGTTTAAAGTAATACATGTAATTCTAGAGTGAGAAATGAGTGAATGTAGGCAGTCCTGTGATTGGAAAAAAATTTGCTTCTAAATTGACCATTTTTGTTCTGGTGTTTTGATGTTATTATGTTTGTTTGGGATTTTGAAGCTGTTTATAAAGTAAATAACATTTTGTTGTTTTCTGCTGCAGTGGTGCTGATGGTGAGCCTCTACGAGGGTCACAGGGCAGTCTGGATGACAGTGAACATGGTAGCAGCGAAACAGACAGTCTGAAGGAGTATGCGGACGGAGAGACTGGCAAGTTTGATGAAGAGGGATCCTTCATTGGACAGTACGGTGATAACAAGAAACAAAGACAACCAGATGATGAGCAGGGAGGAGCAGCTTACTCAACATTTGTCTGAGAGTTTGCAAACTCATCATCAATTTAAACTCTCTTTGGATAAATATCGTTTGGACTTTTTAGATTCTTCTTCTTGAGTTGAAGCCCTGTTGGTGTTGGGCATGAGGGAAGCTGTGAATTGAACTTGGATTGAAGTGATAAGATTTTGTGATTATGCCAATCGCGATGATGTGTTCAAGTATGTTTCACAATGGTGTGGATCTGCTTTCTAATTGGAGAAATTTTGAGGTTGTGTTTGGTTAGAAACACCGTTTTCTGTTCTCAGTAAAATAAAAGTCCTTGTACTTATATCTTTAGCAATGTTGGCAATGTTAGGAGATTGGATTAAAAGTTTACAGCTATGTAAAGGATATGGATAAGTGTGTGCGCATTTAAGCGATATTCAAGTACAAGTGTGACCCTTTGTGATCTTAATTGTATATCTAGCTTTGATTCACAACCAGGAATGACAGATGTCACTTGTTAACAAAATTATGAATCCAAGAATGACCCAATGAGAGAAGTAATAACTTGTGCACACATTTATCAGTACCTTTAGCATACTTGTGTTTCTTGTTTACTACTGAAATTTAGAGTTTAGGTATAATGTTTATGTTTCTCCCTGGTATATCTAGTTCCTTTCTTTCCCCATTCGTTGGTGCTGTCATGTAATCAAGCAGTACTAAGATGTGTTTAGCATCTTGTTACCATTCTAATCGTATTATGTGGATGTCAGTGATGAGAATTGGGTGATATTATTTATGCTTCCTAAATATTCTCCTCATTCCACTCTGCTAGGTTTGAAGTAAATAGGCCACGTATTAACCCATTGCCTATAGTAATTAATCGGTCCATGTTATCAGTTTATTGGAATGAGAGAATTTATTAGTCATTGGGTTAAATATTCAGCTGTGATGATTCGAAGCATGTCAGACGTTCTTGCCAAGCATTTATCATCACCCCTGCTTCAAAATATGCCTATTTCTTTCACTTTTGCATGCATATTGGCTATATTCAGCCAGAATATTGAGACAATCTCCAACCATCACATCTGCCAAAGTGTCGACAAAAGGCAAATATGTGATGTGATTAGACCTACTTGGAAAAGCTGGTCACAGTGTTCTGTTTCATTAGATAATCCCAAAAAGAAATGGGCTGCTACGAGAAAACTTCTGCTGGCAGATAATATTGGAATGTGGCTTGCTCAGGAAACAAACTGTGGTGCAGAGCACACCGTATGAGAAAGGGGCATACTGTTTATTACTTTGCTGTCTAATGCAGTCATCCACTACATCTTATTGCCTTGGTGTGTTCACAGATAATTCTGTATGTCAGACAGCAATTTAATGAGAATATGCCATATATTTAGAGTGCACGACATTGTAATCTTGTCTCACTAGATGACATTAGAGCAGGCCCTTACATTCTCTTCTCATTCCAAAGTAAACATTTAAACTTTGGCCCTGTAGCACAAAGTATAACAATTGGTTGTACCATTGATATGTGTAATTGATTGCCCATAATGATGGCAATGGAATCAGTTCCAATAATCAATTGCTTATCTTTGTGGTATAGGAGCCTGAACTGCACATATAATTCCATAACCCGGCCAACAGTTGTCAACATTGTTGATCCTTATAATAAAGCAACCTTGTTCCCCTACATCCTATTTTTTTTTACTTTTTCATCAAGAATTTAAATTCATTAAATCAAACTATCATTATCAGGTAACAAACCAATTTTTGTGTGATGAATTATATTTTATTTATTCAAGTGATCATAGTCATCATATTTGGCAAAAGATAATGTTTTTAATTGTATCAAGAAATTAGATAATGTAAGCATACTAAATTACTGACATTTTGTTTGTTTCATGGAAGCAACCAAATGCTTCAATATGGTGAATATAAACATCATTTTGGTTTCTAAAGAAAAAAAGCTAGCATAGAATATAAGCTAGAATATGTTTTGCAATAGTTCTCATTTTTATATGTTCTTAAGATGTACAAAGGTTTTTGACCAAGTCAAACATCTTGTATATTATTGTGAGTTTTATACTGTTTCAATTTTTTGAGATGCATTAAAAAACCTTGTATTTTAAGTTTTACTTCCAGACTTTTACAAACTTAGAATGTATATTATTTTTATTTAGTCAACATAATTGCTTTAAAATTGATCATTCAAGCATTAAGCAAGTTTTCAGTAGCAGAAAATATTTTTCAAACAACTTGCTCATTCGAATTTGTTTGATTGTATTGATCAGATTCTGGGGTAATTTTTTTCCTCTCAGATTTAAAGATTAATGATGGCTTTATTTTCATCATTAATCAGAATATTTTAATGCACTTCGTCTAACACAATGCAATGTTTTTTTTATTTAAAGTTAACAATGATTTGGTTATCGTTTTGGAAAAAGTGTGTAAATTATGCTGAATACAAGCTTTGTTGGTAAATTCATAGTCATAGGAAAGACCTTTTTTCACATGTTAGTTCATTCCAGAATTATATTTTAAAGGTGAATATAATTTCTGTAACTTTTCTCCATTTTTCCATTGCTTTAGAGCAGTGATATTTATTAGGATGATATAAAGTCTGTTTGTAAATAATTACAATGTGTTTATTGAGAGAGTTAGTTTATGTCAAGGTTTGAATTTCCTTGGCTGAGAACTCGTGTGTTCAACATGTGAAAATGAGATTGATATAGGTACTGTAAAATTGTGAGTGGTTTTATATCAACAGATTGTGATTCATTCTTATGCAATGACAAGAGTGAAAGGCTAATTAATGCCTCTTACACTGACATGACTTCATGTCACAGTCAAATGTTTTTAATATGGAAATAAGAATAAGGTGGTTTTTAAAAGAGCAATTGGACATGGACTTTTATTCTTTTCACCTGTAAAATATTATAAAAAAAATTGTGATAAAGGAATCACTTGCTTTCAAGCACATTTTAAAGGATTTATTGTTCAAATTATAATTGATGTTCCAAACGTTTGCATTTAAGATGGAGAATTGAGCAAACTTGTTTGTAAGTTCCTGAAATGTATTTTTTTCAACGTGTAAACTTTCACAGTGCAAATTGATCAGTGTGTAGCGAGCGATATGATATTCACTTTTACATAGTCGTATATACTTGTAGATAATGATACTTGGGTCAGGAGTAAAGATAATTATGGGGAAATATTATGTTCCATTGCATGCATCCTTTTATCCGATATGCAAGAGAGAAATTATGAATATTCAATTTCATTTTTAGTCTGACCAAGTGGCTATAGATATCTTAAAGCCAATAATAACATTTTGTAATACACAACATATTCTATAGAGGGGGGTCAAAATTTAGAACTAGTAATATGATGGGACGATTGGGAAATAGGATGTACGTGGTTAATGAAGATGTGTACAATGTATCCAATCTTGACTGAAAAAAAAATCTTGTATGAATTAGATTTGCAGTGAAAGACACTTATTGTGATTTTCAGGCCTTTAAGATACAATTGTCTCAAAATCATTTGTACATTTTGAAGTTAAAACCTGCAATTATCATGTTTAGTGTATGTATGTTAGATCACTATAAACTACATTGCCACATGATTGGAACAGTAGTATAGCACACCAAGTGTAGATA
Organism: Lytechinus variegatus; assembly: GCF_018143015.1. NCBI lineage: Eukaryota > Metazoa > Echinodermata > Echinoidea > Temnopleuroida > Toxopneustidae > Lytechinus > Lytechinus variegatus. Next base: position 37,237,893 of record NC_054742.1, on the reverse strand, counting down.
TATTAGTCAGTGTTAGAACCTAGTCGTATATGTCAAGATGTTGTCATATTAATCTCTGTATCATTTCTCAATTGAAATTCTTGCAACAAACAATTGAAGATCAAGTGTATATACATGCAAAAGCATTGTGTATTTACTCAATGATACATGCATCTTTGGAGATAAGATATCAATGAATGCGATGTTTGATGTTATAATCCCAAGATTTTGGTTACACAAATGACATGGAGTACTCATAAAATTCAATAGCGACTTGTGTATTTTTCTGACCATCTTCTTGAACATTGTACTGTAGTGTCTTCTTAGAAGTAATTATGAAGAAATGGGACATTCTTCTCTCTTTTTTCCTTGTATATTCAGCTTGCCAGGTTTAGTGTTATTGTTTTTATTTCAATCATAATCTTGATTTTTTTTCTGCTTCTTCCTATCTTTTCTCTGCTGAAAGATGACCTTTCATTTTATTCTTGTTTGAAATTCATAATCATGCATTCAGATACTAAATGTAGTACTTTATCAACATAGCGTCATATAGGTTTTTTATATGAGTCATTTAAAAGCAGCATATTTCAATTTGTTTTCTGTTTGTGTATTTTTATTCATTTGCATTATTTTCTACTGCTAGATGTTAGAAGTAGAGAGAAAGCTGGTTTGATCCATCATGGGTCTTGGTGATTGTTTCTATGCTGCCGTGCGCTCTTTTTTTTTTAAACATGCAATCAAAGATAGATAAAAATCAGAAGCAGATTTTAAGATTTATATTGTATAGTTGTGTTGTTGCTTTGCTTGTATTTAAAGACAATAATCAGCGCAACAAAAGAAATATATGCCCCTATTCCACCTTGGTTTGTACATTGTTGTATTTGTGGAATTGATAGGGTAAGTGAAGCTGTTTATAGTCTTTAATGATAATTATATAAGATGTTTTGTCTGTTTTCAGCATAAAGAATTGATTCTTTTTATTTCCATCGCCTGTTATTTGTGTCAAAATGATACTCAATTAAAATAGTTGTCAATTGTTCAAAACATTATTTATTTCTGTGTCTTTTGTTGTTGAAACTGCTGTGACATTCTTATTTGACAAAAAGATTTGCTGGTGCATACTCAAGAAAACTTCTGCCATTCCTGATGTATCACCAGTTCTTACAACCACTCTGGGTCAGTTTATCATCCTCTCATATGTTACATGATCTTGCACTTGCTGAATCTAAATCAGGGTCCCCTCTTACAAAAAGTTTTATACAATTTATCCAATCAACCTCAAATGTATGGAAATTCATCATTGTCACATTTTTTTTTCTACAGGAAATTTGCACTATGTCATTTCTAAACAAAGAGAAGCACCTTAACTTTTCAAGAAAGCAATGAATGTATGAATAAACAGCATATCTAGAAAATATTTTTTTAAAAACATGCATTTTAGATGTTGACGTTGTTGGCTTTCCATAGTTGTGGTTGATCAGATCAATCACAACTCTTTGTAAGATGGAGCCCTGGTTTGCAGACATGACAGGAGTGAGAGGAGAATGTTGGTCAGCTTTTGATGTTCTCAAGTCAAAGATCTTCCAATGTTTAGATTTATATGTACCCTGTTATCTTAATACCAGACTGGTCCTTTGTGCGAGCAATACAACTTTTTCAAGAACTTTGCAAGCAATATTTCATTTATCAATGGAAAGTGATGTTATACAAATTATGCTGTTTGATGCATGAGAGAATCCAGTGCAAAAGAAGATTATCTTTATCTGCTTTATGTGTATTAGATACCCCCCCCCCTGAACTGTAATGTAAGAGTGAGTAAATACAGAAAAGAAAAATAAAGAAGTACATTTTTGTTTGAAACTTTAAGATGTAGATTAGTATTGACCATAAACTTTTCCACAGTATGATGTTTAAAAATTGTACTTTTTAGAAAAAATGTCTATCCATGACACCACCATTTTAGCGTTTTCTTTGAAATCAAGATAAAAAATTTGATTAGATGTACATGATTGTGAAGCAGCGCCAAGGGGGGGGGGGCATTTGAGGCAACCAAAACCCATTATTTCTCAAATAGTGTAAAAGGAATGGTAAAAAGAGAAAGTAAGGAGGGTATTAAAAAAGTAAGGGGTCTGGATTATTAACTCCATAATACCTTTTTTTATTTGTTTATTAATGAGAAAGAACGATTGCATTGTCTCCCCCCCCCATGCAAATATTCCTGCTGGAAAGTATACAGTGATTACAGTGTAGTAGACTATGTGAAAATATTATTCACACTGTTAAAATGCTCAAATCTAACAGTGTGAAGGTAATTTCACTTTGTGTTCCACGCTTTAGGACTCTGTGTTCTTTCAAGTGGGATCTTATGAAATTGTATGAAATTGAAATTGTGACATGAAGTCCATGAAACTGAAACTTTATTTCGTGTACCTTACTCAGGACCTTACTACTCGATGGCACAAAATTGTCAAATAAGACCAATTGTCAAAAAGAGTAATTGCCACGGTCAGGTGGATAGCGCCAGCTTACGTTACCGTTGCGATAATCACGAATCCTGCAGGTAATATTCAGCTGCGCTGTGCTGTTTATTGACGTCTGTCGGAACTCAACCGCGTGGCCAGGATTTAATTTTGGAGGGCCGGTAAGTGCACGCAAAGAGTGCCAACACCATAGAGTTATAGTACGTATTTAACTCTATGGCCAACACTCGCTTGCTCCCTAGGGGGAGGGTGGAGGTCAGGGGTGTCGATCCATTTTTCAGATGGGGGGGGGGGCAAAATCATGAATCAACGTCCCAAAGGCTCCATCGTACAAAACAAACAACCTCACCCACCCACACATATATATATATATATAGAGAGAGAGATCTGATTCATGAGATACAGACACGTATCTCACTAACAAATTAATGCGAGCTGATTTTTTTTTAAGTATATTGACCTTAAAACAGGAAAAGGGTACCTGTTTAGGACTGTTTGTAGTAACTTATGAGGAGGATAAATATTTCGACACTACACAGATAATGCGAGTGCCGAGAGCGAGCTGAAATTTCTTCTGACCTGAAGCTTAGTAAGAATTTTTGGTACCAATGATTAAGATTGGTATCTAAAAAAAATGACAGTTTAATGGACGTTTTTGATAAAGGGCACGCTATATATATACAACAAAAGATTATTGCAAATCGAAGCGGGAGTTCTTTTGAGGTTTAGAACTGAAAACGGGACATTCTATTCACCTATTTAATCATGAAAAGTATTGGTTTTCGCTACAGAAATGATGCGAGCGCGAAGCACGAGCTGAAAATTTTTATATTCCAATCTGAAAAGTGACATTTTGAGCACGATTTTAAATAAAGAACGAGTTGTGTATCTCAATCTCGCTTGCTTTACATTACAATCTTATTTTATTTTTGCACATCCGGAATTATTGGGGGCAAAACAATATGTTTGCCCCCCCCCCATATTTTCATTGGTGGGGGCGATCACCCCCTCTGCCCCCCACCCTCCCCCAGGATCGGAGCCTCTGGTGGAGGTTCCCCCCCCCCCTCCTGCGCGAAGCGTGAAGTTTTTGATGTCTCATCAAATTCAAATAAAAAGAAGACGTGTCTTGCTTCTCTAGTACCCGAATTTAATGAAACGCTTAGATACAAAAAAAAGGTTTTTGAAAGAATTTATGAGTACCCCAAATATGTTAAAAAAGATGAGGAATTTGATATTTAATCCTCTTTCCGCGCGAAGCGCGAAAGCTAAAATATTTAAAGAAAATTGAGAACAGAAGTTGTATAAAATGCATTCTTAATTGCTCAGATCAGATTGATATTGCAAAAGATTTAGCCACATTACACTCGCAAAACAAGTAGAAGACACTTATGCAGCTAGGAGGAAATATTCCTTCCTGCAGAATTTCAAAATTTCTCTGAAAATTAACCTGCTCTAATTTGGATATTTCTTATAACTCGATTGCAAAGGAGAAGGAGCTCAATATAGTGAAAGGGATGATGTTACCTTTAAAACGATATTTGCCATTCCATGCACGCAAAACACGGAAACCTGACTGTGATTTATTTTGATAAAAAAATAATGTGCAATTTTGCTCATATTAAGCGCTTACTTTTCCTTTTTCCTTATTCATTTGGTGACCTATGGAGAAGGGCTATTATATATTTTCCTTTTTGTGGGGGGCGTGGGTGACTATTTGAAAACAAGTGTGTAATTTGAACTCTTTCTTGGTTTTTGGAGAGGAAAGTGATTATTTGCAAATTACATTTCTGTTTTTCAGAAAGAATTTTAAAGTTTGAAATTTGTATTACTTTTGGCGGTGGTCATGGATTTTATTTCTTTTATTTTTTTTTCAGAGGGTTGTATTTTCTTTTATTATTATATATTCTTCTTCTTTGTTGATCAAATTGGTGGTCATTAAAAGGACTGTTTGGCGTTGAAGTGGGAAAAAGAACGGGAACTAAAAAGTCTTGCCGTAGTTGAGTTGAAGAAGTCGCCGTTCTGGTTCATGTTTCATCACCATTATTATCATCACCACCACCGCCATCACACCACCACTATTTTTATTCCTTATCCTAAACATCTTCCGGATAATGTATGCATGCTATCTTTACACGTCATGCCATCGTCAATTAAGTAATAAAAGGATAGACTGGGCTGAAATTTTTTATATCTAAATAAATAGAGTATTCACAACGCAAAATGCTGAAAATTTCATCAAAATCTGATAACAAATAACGAAGTTATTGAATTTTTAAGTTTATCAATATTTTTTGTGAAAACATTTTTATGCACATCGTCATGAATATTCATGAGGTGGGCTGATGATGTCACGTCCCCATTTTCCCCTTTCTTACGTTATTACATAAAATCTATTTTTTTTAATTTTTTATACATGTCAGCATGTAGAAATGACGTGTCTACATTATGATGAAATAAGTTGTGGCAATAAATAACTAATGCACTTAATCAGTTGTCAACCCAATTGTTTTAGTTCTTGGTAGAAACATTTTGAATAAACCCAATTTCATATAATCAAATGCGAAAGAACGAGTGGGGATATGACATCATCAGCCCACCTAATGAATACTAGTATTCATAAAGACCCTGAATAGAATTGTTTCACCTGAATAATGCAAACCGTTAAAATTCAAAAACTTTATTATTGAATACGCCGTTTAAATCGTCGCCCAAATCGTGATAATGCGTATTTAGGTAATTAGAGCCGAATTGCTTGACACATCACCCCCCCCCCCAAAAAAAAAAAATACTGTAATTTTTATTTTACGTAGTCATCCGTCATCGCAGTGGACCCTATGGGGTGGGCATTACCATTATTTTGTTTGTATGTTTTTTTTTATTTTGATTGTTTATTATCATTTTTTCTGAAGGTCGATTCCTTGAAAATCACATGAAGTCCCGGGCATAATGTTAGCAGAATAACCAATTGCGCATGATTTTAAGGACTGTCCACCCCTCTTCCAAAGATAAAAGTGTTTTATAAAAAAAAAATAATAAAAAATAAAAAAAAATGCCAAAACTTTCCTCAGATATGCTCTGCGTTTTGGCCCCTGTCTTTACAGCTTGGCAAGAGCCAGTTAATATATTTATCACAGGAGTAAATTCCGGGAGATTGGAAATATACCCCCACACTTTTCGGAGAGGGGGTAGCATATACAATCATCCCCCATACTTTCCAAGACAGAAAAAAAATAATCAAAAGTAATAGTTAATAGGCCTATACTGTTAATGTATGGATTCATGCAGTCAAAGTGCTTAAATATGACCAATTTTGCATTCTAAAAAACGCAAAATTCCTCGCTCAATATATTCTTACAAGAATTTGGCCTTGGTAAATCCCTACGTTAAGCTTATTGCAAAGGTTATATCCTCTGCATCATGGGAGTATGGTTATAATAAGTCAGTTTATGAATATGTGATTCCAATGACTTTTAAATATGATTATAACATTGCATCGTAAACGAATCAAAACATCCTTTAATACACTCTCGTGAATATGGGGGAGGGGACATACCCTGGTATCTCTTTGGAAGCGGGGGATATTTCGTAAAAAAAATACAGGCATATCGTATTCTTCTAGTTAGTTTACGATGAGTTATTGATGAAATTGATTTAATCACTTCCATAAATGAAACACTCATCTTTACAATTTTATCAATTTATAGGTGGAAATCAAATTAATCAACACAACAATGCAATATATATTTCAAATATGAATTTTGATAAAAATCTGAAACATGTCATCACCCAATATAAGCTTAAAGATTATTCACAATATTCCCTTTTCATCATTTTGCATCATTGTGCTATTCCCACGATTTTGAAAGTTCATATTGTGACTTGTGACAACATGATGGCCTATGATCTTTTCAAATGGCACACTTATTTCCGATCCCATTTTCTTTTTCATTCTCATCTCACCTTAAACCAGTGAGAAAATAAATTTTCATTGAACAGCTCTCGACTATTAATCCTTATTTGCTCTTTTATATATCAATTTTTCCTTCTAAAGTTTACGTTATTGATAATTCATACCCCTATCAACATCTGTATATGCATATTATTTTAAACGACTGAAGTAACTTTTTGAAGGCTCTCTCACTGTGCTCACTTGCCGCAATTTTTCCCATACTATTAAGATTTGCTCACTCGCTTTACTGGCTCGCATTTGGATATTAACTGCAGTTTAATAGTTTGAAGCACAAAAAAAAATCATCACAATGTTACTATCGAAAAATAAAACGTGAGAGGCCTTTAATTGAAAGATATAAGTATTATGTATACACTGTTATATATACCCCTTTAGCCCTTGGTGTAGGGGTATCCCCAGATTTTGAATTTTCATAATCCCCTCCCCCACTGCTCGGGCCGGATTTACACCAGTGTTATTTATAGTTTATATATTTTTTTATCATTTAATGATCAATTTGATGTCAAATGATTATATTAAGGATTTTATACAGACTTTTTGTGATATTGTGGAAGAATAAAAGCGGTTCTATCAGGTCAATCTTAAATGAGTGACACCTAAAACAAACTTTATATAGTTCAAATTGTTTTGTGTAATTCGTCATTTCACAGATAGGTTTAGAGTAGCCAATTAAAAGTATCAAATTGACTTAACAAGTGGAATGCCTCTGGCCGTTTCACCTGCATCAAGCGATTCAATATAGCATCAGTGCTGACTTTGAAAACTACTCTAACTCGCACAAGATGTTCAGTGATACATGGTTACTTTTAAGTCCACTTTTTATGAACTAGACCAATAAACTTACAGAGATATGATGGTTATTCAACACAAAAACCCAACATGGCCAAAGTTCATTGACCTTACATGACCTTTGACCTTGATCATGTGACTTGAAACTCGCACAGGATGTTCAGTGATACTTGATTACTCTTATGTCCAAGATTCATGAATCAGATCCGTAAACTTTCAAAGTTATGATGGTAATTCAACAGATACACCCAATTCGGCCAAAGTTCATTGACCTTTGACCTTGGTCATGTGACATGAAATGCGCACAGGATGTTCAGTGATACTTGATTACTCTAATGTCCAAGTTTAACGAACTAGACCAATAAACTTTCAAAGTTATGATGGTAATTCAACAGATACCCCCAATTCGGTCAAAGTTCATTGACCCTAAATGACCTTTGACCTTAATCATGTGACATAAAACTCACGCAGGATGTTCAATGATAATTGATTAACCTTATGTCCAAGTTTCATGAACTAGGTCCATATATTTTCTAAGTTATGATGACATTTCAAAAACTTAACCTCAGGTTAAGATTTCGATGCTGATTCCTCCAACATGGTCTAAGTTCATTGACCCTAAATGACCTTTGACCTTGGTCATGTGACATGAAACTCTAATAGGATGTTCAGTAATACTTGATTAACCTTATGGCCAAGTTTCATGAACTAGGTCCATATACTTTCTAAGTTATGATGTCATTTCAAAAACTTAACCTCAGGTTAAGATTTGATGTTGACGCCGCCGCCGCCGTCGGAAAAGTGGCGCCTATAGTCTCACTCTGCTATGCAGGTGAGACAAAAATGATACCCTGAAAACATGTCCAGTCTACTCTAAGTCTAGAAATTACCCCCTGAACATGTTTTAGGAGAAGTGTAGCATGGAATACAATTTCGGCGCACTCGGAGCTCATTTTGGTCCTGGTCCCCTGTACGTGCAATGGGCAACACATTTAATATAAATTACATATTCATAGACATAATAGTTGCAGCACAAGTCATGTGTATTTTAAAGAAAACTCTCATTTTAAAGAAATTGTACGATGAGTGTTGTTCATTTCATTTCATTTAAGTTTTATTTCCACAAATCCGTTATGTTAAAAAACTTTGATAACTTAACTTATGTAAATTAAGTTATCAAAGTTTTGTAACATAACGGATTTGTGGAAATAAAACCTAAATGAAATGAATGTAAGTTAAGTTATCAAAGTTTTGTAACATAACGGATTTGTGGAAATAAAACCTAAATGAAATGAAATGAACAACACTCATCGTACATAATTATTAATACATGTTTAAGTACATAAAAAAGGAAAAGTGGTGGAATCCTTAGAAGCAGAAAGCTTGTAGATAAGGTTCCCTTTTTTATACATTACTTTTGATATAACTATTTAATAATAATACACGTGCCAACATTTTATCAATTAAATCACACCGACAAAAACAACTCAACACAAAAAGAAATAAAGTATGCAGCAGCCATCCAAGCAACAGAGCATGCCAATAAAGAGCAATTTCAGTTTGTTTCATTATATCGAAGAAGAAGCTTTCCTTTCAAGTGATGTTTGAAAATATTATAATTTTGTAGTTGCTTAAGTGTCGTATCCAAGGAATTCCAATAAACTGAACCAGTATATACTATCGTTCTTGTCGCGCGACAATATTGATGAAACACCCCCCTGTTCTCAACCTATGCAAGTGAAAGAATGATGACTGTCGGGTAGGGTAAGTATGCAAATGTTCATTCTTTTGGAATAGTGATGTAAAAGCATGAGGAAGAGCATTTGAGTTCAATTGAAACATGAAACACCCTAAAAATAAATTATATAAATCATGCACCTTTAATATTTTATTGTTGAAAAATAAAGTGTTTGTGTGACTTAACCTGTCAGAATGGCAAATATTATTCGCAGTACGCGTTTTGAAGAATTAACAATTTATACAGTTGGTAATTAAACGAATTACCCCATGCAGGTATACCGTAGTTCAGATGAGGTAGGATAAGTGTTGAGTACAAACCTATGCATAGGAAACGTCAATTTTAGTTTATTAATTACCCCCAACATTCCTCGCAAGCGTTTTACTTAAATTCAAATTATGCTCTTTCCAATAAAGTTTATTGTCAATAATAAGACCAAGAAATTTTAACGAATCAACTATATTTATAACAGCATTATTTATGTAAACGTTACCGGGTTACTGTGAAATAGAATTACTGAAAAACATACATTGAGTTTTATTTTTGTTAAGGGAAAGTTTATTAGCGCGTATCAATTCTGCAACAAGTCTGTGTTCAATATTAACTGTTTCTAATAGGATATTTGGATTTTTATGGGAAAAGAAAACGGAAGAATCATCAGCGAATAGAGTACATGACAGGACCCGAGAAGAGTTTTTAAAGTCATTCATATACAAAAAAATAAAGGTCCAAGGAGAGATCCCAGAGGGACACCACAAAGTAGCTGTTTAAAAGACGAATTAACACCCTCAATAGACATGATAGAAACGAATTGAGACCTTCCTATGAGATACCTTCTAAACCACTCCAAGGCCTTCCCACGAATACCGTAGTGAAAGAGTTTATACAGTAATATTTGATGGTCTGTGGTATCGAAGGCCTTGGAGAGGTCCAAAAATATTCCAAGTGTCTGACAATGATCATCGTTAGCGGAAGCAACATGATTAACGAATTGTAAATTGCATGTATCGTGGAATGTTTTTGTCTGAAACCAAATTGCGAATCTGCGAAAACATTATTACTTACAAAGAACGACATAAACGATCAAAAATAAGTTTTTCTAACACTTTGAAAATTGACGATAGCAGTGATATTGGCCTGTACTTATTGGAGTCTAAAGACTCACCTTAAGGCTCACCTTTTTTCAATATCGGAATAACTTAAGCGATTTTCATTGCATCCGGTACAACATATTGACTTATAGATAAATTGAAAGTGTACTCTAGAGGTTCAGTAATTTCATTTATGATATGTTTCAGCAATAAATTACTAATTTCATCATGTCCCATACTTTTCTTGTCTTTCATATTTATTACAATTCGTAAAATTTCAGATGAATTGGTTGGATTAAAAAATATTGAATTCTTATTTTTGTTCTTCAAAAAATTATGAAAACTTTTTTTCTACGTTAGGAATTTTCTTAGCCAAATTTGGTCCGATGTTTGCAAATTATTCATTTAAGTGATTGGATATAGATTCATTCTCATCTAAAACCTTATTTCCCTCACGGATTTGGGTAATATCTTTAATGAGACTCCTCCTATTCAAAGCATAATTTATTGTACCCCATGTTTCTTTTATGTTGGACCTTTTCTTTTCAAACTGATTACAATAATACTTCCTTTTCCCAATTCTTAAAATTCTTGTTAATGTATTTTTATATCTATTATATTTCTCACGACGTTTTGGAGTAAGATTTGCTCTTAGTTTGTGATACATATTGTTCTTTTCTGCTGTTGTCATACAGGGCCCAAAGGCGCTTACCATAATAATAATCTTAAAGATTCATATGTGAATATTTATAAATGTATGTTTCCATTATTAGTCTTGCGTAGAGGCTCACGCCATTTTTAATGCATGTTGTCATAATCATAATAGTCATCAAAATTGCATGCCTTATCGTTTTGTCTGAAAAGTCATCAATTTTCACGAATCCAATAGAATCGTTGTCGAGAGAGGGAACTATTTATTATTAATAGGATTGATGATATTGACCCATGTCCCAGGTCGCGTGTGACACGCGAAAGGTTTGACATCAGACATGAAGTCGAATTTTTGTCGGCTTTTCCTCAGGATAGAGAAGGGGTTTGACATGGTCCTGTAGACTTTTTAGATTTTTTTTAGGAGGAAGGGGTAATTTTCGAGCGAATATTAAAGCCCCCACTTGCATTTTGTTGAAATTTATAAATTCAGATTTCTAGTGTATATTTACGATTTTTCTTCTCTTTAACATGATAACAAAATATTAAACGAACCTCTCTTTAAATGTCGACACACAGCAAAAACTGTGGTGTTAACCGATGTACATAGAGGACCACACCAGTTTTTTTACACCGATGTCAAATTGGTGGTGTTATTTTTACACCTATTGTTATTACAACACCTTTTGTTGTTACATTAGGTGGTTACACTCTTTGGTGTTATGTTTAATCTCTAGAGTGTAATCTTAACACCTCAGGGTGTGGTCCTCTATTATACCAATTGCTGTCAGTTTTAACACCGCAGTTTTTACAGTGCAGGACACTCTCGTTGAGAAAAATTGATCTTCTTATAGATAGGGAAGATGTATGCATTTATATAATTTGTGAATTATTGCAAATACTTAAGTACATATTTGATCATTGAAATGTATGATGATATTTCATTAATGATATGGAACTTTAGTTTATAACACTAATTCCCTATGATACCCTCTCTCTTTCTCTTCCTCTCTTCCTCCCTTTTCTTCATTTAATTACACACTCCATTGGTGTAACGATGAGGCAAAGTCTATTTAAGGAAGGCCAAGGTTTGGATTCGGCGCAATACTTTGAGAAAAATACCAACGAATGAACAGAGCGAGCAAAAAAAAAGAAAAAATGTATGTGTTAAAATTCAAAAGGGCAATAGAATACTAAAAATCCGAAGAAAATTATGATAAAAAAATTATGTTTTAGCACAAAGCTTCATGCCCCTATTATACACCCCACACACACACACACACACAAAAGACACAACACAATCCCAAAACCAGAATGTATGCGCCCTCACCCACTGACTCATTCACCCCCTTATCCCACATCTCCTTACTATCATCTCACTCTCTCTCTCACTATCTATCAAAATATCCAGGACCATCCATGACAATTATCATCTTTAATTTTATACTTAAATCCCAATAATACCGAATGCATTGTAGACAATGCAATTAAGGATGTCGCCTGTCATCGTAAACACGACAAAATTGTATCATTTATTATACAAACTGTAGTTTATCTGCGCACTAAATACTCCGCCCTGTTTTGCCTTTCTTGAAAATGAAAGCTCCTAATCAAAAATTTAAACTAATAACATGCTATTTTACCGATAGAATAAAATGATAATACCGATTACACCTCCGCATATAGTTTTTATCAGAACTTATGGAAACAAATCATTTCAAATAATAAAAGAAATGAATTTAAGCATACCCGAAAAATGCTTATTGAAAACCGTGCGTGTTGTCCAGTGTACTCCAGACTACTATTGATAATTATTTTGATGAGAATATCAAGCAACTATTCCCTTCCCTCATTTTCTTTAACAAGCAAAACCAAATTCATGAAAAATTACAAGTATTGCATAGTTTAAAATTTACAGATCTTTAAAATCCTTGATTGGTTTGGGATTGGATTGGATTGTACAGCGTGCTTGCTGGGCCTTGCACTTTCTGACTGATGACGTCATAAAACTGTGATAACTGCTTCTCCCTTTCTCTATCTTTCTCACCTCTTTATTTACCTTTTCTCTCTCTCTCTCTCACTTCGATTTAACACAAAAGCTAAATACTAGTTGTTCTTAAAGTCGCTCTTAATTTACGAAAAGTTTTATGGAACGGCCCCAGACGTCTTTAATATTGGTGGTGAGACACATAGGCCCAGGCAGAAAATGGACTGAAGCTCTGAAGCGGCTGGACTTATGCTTATTACCCTTATGTCCCCTTTCAGTTTTTGAAAGCCGGACTGACGCCGGCTCAGACTGAGTCCACCTTTGGATGTGGTTTGAAGCCGGCGCCAGTCCTGCACATTGTGTATCGCTCTAAGTGGACTAAGGCCGGTTTGACCACTGAACTAGATATAGCGAACAATAAAGCTTACGAACAGTGCAAAATGTTAACATGTATAGTTAGGCGACTGGCGTCACGTGAATAGGCGACGTGAAGCCGGCTTATGTGTATCAGGGGAATAATAATCTCGATGCGTCCATTATCGGCGTGTGTGAATCACTCACTCAATGTGCAGGCATGAAGGAGGCTCCAAAGCCGGGGTCGGCCGGGGCGTCTTCAAACCCGACGCATGTGTAACAGAGGCCTTAGGGTGGTGATACTTATACGCCGATAGTGAGCTGAAGCCGGCGTCAGAGGCAATTCGACTTTATATGTGTATCCCCTCCCCCCCCCCCCTTTGACAGCCGGCAGTCTGACGCTGAATTGGACAGTCCACATTTGGATGTGGTTTGGAGACGGGGGCATGCGGGCTTCAGTGCTGCAATCGGTATGTGTGTCACCCCAAGTTGACTTGAGCCAGCTTGTCCACTGAACTAGAAATAGCAAACAATAGTTATATATAGCTAACAAACATAATAAAAAACAGTAAAAATGTTGACATGAAAAGTCAGGTCACTCACGAGTGTCACGTGAATAGGCGACATGAAGCCGGCTTATGCATATTGTTATTGCAGGCCTCAGACTATGTGTATCGGGGGCCTGGGCCACTCGACGGTGAAACCTCGATGACCCACCATCTACTCCTTCTAATATACACACAACAACCCCCACACTCACACACACGCACGGCCACATACCTACATCACAACTTTAATTTGTGACAATTTTAGTAACGGAGAATTAAATATGGCGTACAAAATTAACCCTTACCGTATAATAGCGTATAAGCATACGACAGTAAAACAAATTAGGTTAGTGTTCGGAGGATATTGATATCTGCTGATAAGCGATGAAAGTAATATACATTGCCTTATTTTTTTTAGCAAATGAAACCAATATGAGTAACACTAAAAACAGAATACTCACTTTCTTCTATTTCCCGCAAGTCATTTCTTGACTTTACTGTCTTTGCGTCATCCTCATCCTCATCATCATCTCTCTCTCTCTCTCTTTCTATCTCTTGTTATCAGTATACCCCTGTAGTGTTCCATCCCGGCGTTCAATTCCTGCATCATCGACAGCATACCATGCACCCACCATCTTCAGCAACATCATCAACATATTCTCTGTGATTCATCTACTGTTACGTAACCCAACCAGACTAGCTGTTTCCCTACGCCATCTCTGGATTGTTCCAATATAAAGCTACACACATCATCCCTCATCTCATTTCATCTCGTCTCATCGTCTGAAGCTGTGTTACTGAAGTCAAACTAAACAAACAAGAGGCTCTACCAGATCCAGCCTTTTACTATACCAAGATGGAGTTGTGTGCGAACGGGGAAAGTTGTAAAATAATAATTTCTGAAAACTGCAATAATTAGTCATGCCGGTGTTTTCATGCCACGCTCTAAGTTATGATGTTAAGTTTTTTTCGTTCTTCATTGTTGAGTCTCCATGTTGCTATCATGACATCGTATTCATCTTGGCTGGTGGCGGATGCACTCATTTTGGTTATAGGCCTACGCTGAGTTTACATGTACGCATGCAAGACCTGCACACTTGTAAGATTTCCTTTTCTTCTCTATTAGATAATAATGTTTTTAATGTTATTCGTGGAATTAAACTTGCAAAAAAACTGGCACTCCTAAACATTGCTTTATATTTTTAAAAAAGTATAAATTCATCCCCTGTATATGGCACCCGGGTACAGATACTATAAAATTTGCAATGTTTGCCAGTACACTTTCAGCGAAGTAGTTGTCTTTCAATTTACGACGCATAGCAAATCATTTCCTCAGTATTCCACTTTCAAATTTCTGATCATAAGTTGCATTGTGATATTCTAGATTATGATTGGTTACTTTTTGCGAAAATTGGTTTCTTCAAATCAAGCTCAAATCAATACAATTTGTAAAAAAATATTTACAATTAATTTGTATTTCATATTGAAAAGGATCGTAGTCATGACGTCTTTTATTTTGTAACATAAAATAAATCAATGACCAAAGAATCTGGTAAGCAGTGGCGTACATAGGATATTCCAAAGGGGCGGGCTAATTCGTCCGCCAAAAAAAATTGACAAGCAAAAAAAAAGATCTTCAACAACAAATAAAGGATTTTATACCAGAAAAAAAATTGACAAGAAAAAAAAATGAAAAAGAAAGGTCTTCAGGTTCAAAGGAGCGTGCCACTTGTGGCTCGTCCGTCAGGGATTGGTTGTGACTCGTCAGGGGGAGGGCAGGGATACGTCCCTTGCATGGGTTGTGACTCGTCAGGGGGGCAGTCTGCCCCCCCCCCCGTAGATACGCTAATGCTGGTGAGAGTATATTTCTGGTATTACCGTGTTTACATGTGATCGGCTTTTGCATCGGCTTTTTCATAGCGTCTAAACGCGATTAATTTGCATCGGCTCTCGGCTTTTGGTTCAGAACCTAAAGCCGATGCAGAATCGGCTTTTGGTTTATCTTGCGTCATAATAAAGACAACGCTGGATCCGTGCGCTTACAATTACGTCACAATGGTAAAGTAAATGAAATGCGCACAAATTGCCGATGCAGAATCGGCTTTTTGTTTACACGTAGTAAAAAAGCCGATTCTGCATCAGCTCGCGGTTCTGAACCTACTACTTTGGTGGTGCAAAATTGCTGAACCGCGAGCCGATGCAAGTTAATCGCGTTTACACGCTATGAAAAAGCCGATGCAAAAGCCGATTAAGTGTAAACACGGTATATGACGTACTTGTAAGCGCACGGATCCAGCGTTGACGTATATTGTTGGTGCGTGGATCATAAAATTTTCAGGTTTTTGCCCCAAAAGCCGATTCTGAACCGCGAGTCGATGCAACGTGTAAACGCGGTGCAAGATAAACCCAAAAGCCGATTCTGCATCGGCTCGCGGTTCTGAACCAAAAGCCGATCACATGTAAACACGGTGTATTACAAATATATATTTTATTAGAGAAATGCTTAATGCATAATATCCAAGTCCTTTAGAAGCGCGTAGGGACGCTGTGATATTCGCTATACAAGAACTGCGTTATTATGCATGGAGCTATGTAGCTGTTCGCGGAAATATTTTCTTTTACAATCAAAATGATTGGCACGACTGGATCTGATTATGGTCTGACATGATCACTTCGAGTACTTTATACGATTTAGACCACGATTTCAATCTTGACGCGAATCGTGACAGTGGGAAATAGGTGTAAGTTTATCTCAGCAAGAAATCAATTGATATTCTGCATGCTGCAATCGACAAAGGTGACGAACATGTTCCGTGAAATACAGAATGCATTTTACTGTAAATGCAGTTTCCAGGCCTTGTTACAACTGATAATGTCGCAGCGACGCATAACGTCGCAATTGCATAATGATAATAATGATATTAATAATAATAGCGGCATATTTACCCAGGGTAGCCACTTCAGTTCCGAAAACTGTTCTCCCAGCGGGCCCTGCTATTATTATTACCCCGGCTTTAGCACGGCTACCTTGATCGGGCGCTCGAGCATTCAAGGAATTTCTTCTTACCGGGTACCCATTCACCTCACCTGGGTCGAGTGCAGCACAATGTGGATAAATTTCTTGCCGAAGGAAATTACGCCATTATGCGTTGACTGTGACATCATATGCGTGGATGATTTTTTGCATAATGTCACAGTCAACGCATGTCGTAGCTTAAATTGCTAACGCATAATGTCGCATCGGTATTCAGGATTCGAGTCGTATAAGACAAAAGATATGTTTTCACTCAGTAAATTGTTCAAGCACTGTCATCTGAACGTTTTTGAAAGTGTGTTTTGAAGGGCAGGCGCGGATGCAGAGGGAGAGGGGGGGGCAGTATTGAATTCATTATGATGAAGAGTGGTAAAGAAGAGTGATCCAACTTTTGGGTCCCTCCAGCAGGTGTCCACATGTATTTCTAAAGCCGTCAAGCGGGATTTCGCCAAAAGGGGGTTGGGCGCAGAATGTTTTCATCCATCATGTCCATGTTTTCCCGATCGGCCGCTAAAAGCCAATTTTTGCTGTTGGTTTATATAGCCTAGAGGGAGCAGTCCCAATTAAAGACTGAAGTTTTAAGTCAACACCAAATCTTAACCGAAGGTTAAGTTTTTGAAATGACAGCATAACTTAGAAAGTATATGGACCTAGTTCATGAAACTTGGACATAAGGTTAAACAAGTATTACTGAACATCCTGCCTGAGTTTTATGTCACATGACCAAGATCAAAGGTCATTTAAGGTCAATGAACTTTGGCCGAATTGGGGGTATATGTTGAATTACCATCATAACTTTAAAAGTTTATGAATCTGATTCATGAAACTTGGACATAATAGTAATCAAGTATCACTGAACATCATGTGCAAGTTTCAGGTCACATAAACAAGGTCAAAGGTCATTTAGGGTCAATGAACTTTGGCCAAATTGGGGGTATTAGTTGAATTACCATCATAACTTTGAAAGTATATTGGTCTAGTTCATTAAACTTGGACATAAGAGTAATCAAATATCACTGAACATCCGCTGCGCATTTTAGGTCACATGACCAGGGCCAAAGGTCAATGAACTTTGGCCATAATGGGGGTATCTGTTGAATTACCATCATAACTTTGAAAGTTTATGGATCTGAGTCATGAAACTTGGACATAAGAGTAATCAAGTATCACTGAACATCCTGTGCGAGTTTCAGGTCACATGACCAAGGTCAAAGGTCGTGTAAGGTCAATGAACTTTGGCCATGTTGGGACGGTATTTGTTGAATTACCATCATATCTCTCTAAGTGTATTGGTCTAGTTCATAAAACGTGGATATATATATATAAGAGTAACCAAGTATCACTGAACATCTTGTGCGAGTTATAGTAGTTTTCAAAGTCAGCACTGCTGCTATATTGAATCGCGTGATGCAGGTGAGACCGCCAGAGGCATTCCACTTGCTTGATATATTGATGGCATATTCCGAGTAACAATACGAAATATGATTATTTTTTTAATTCATGAACAACAATGAAATGTAAAGAAATTTGTATTTAGTTTTCAGCTAGATGATCTTACTGTCTCGTAAAATAATTTGAATTGCATGTATAGCGGTGTACACAGATGAATGGTGGTATGCGTATATCCTTGCGTTTCAATAGTCCACACATTACAATTTTTCAAAGTACACTATTTCTCCTGACCCTTCCCTTGCATCCGCACCTGCCCCACCAAACACGCTCTTCCAAAACCTTCATAGGACAGAGCGTGCACAAAATTATTAATCAGTGAAAACATATTTTATGTCTCATATTTAACTCGGGTGCTGAAACAAATATCCCTGCGACATTATGCGTTAAGACTTGCGACGTTATGCGTTAGTAGAAAAGCTACGACATTATGCGTTGACTGTGACATTATGCGTTGGTGTGACATTATGCGTTGCTGCGACATTCCCGACCTTTCGTTAGAGAACGCGAACGCTTATTTACGACGGGGGTTGATTTTGGAAGAGACTTTTGGGCCCGTCGTAAAAGGCTGTCGTAAAAGGCTGTCCTGCAATTTGAATTATGTGACATGAGGATTTTGTTTAGCTTTCGCATCTGCAACGGAAACATCAATCTGCGGTTCGTGTGCAAAATACTATGGTAACAGCGACAGATCCGATTTAGGTCGACTCTTCAGAGCCACGTTTGGTTCCTCCCAGAGCTCGAGAGGCCGCCCGGGGCCCACTTCCATTGACGAGTGGATACCAGGCGCGAGCACGCGTAAAAAAGGGAAAGAGTGGGCAAGTACGTGACGTATAGGCCTATAATAACGTTTAGGCCGGAATGTACATGTATTAAATGATATTTACAATTTGTTCCAAAATCGGATCGCTATGGATCGTATAGTGTTTACCGGGTATCAGAGTGCGTTGAGACTTACCTAGTTGCCATCGCACGATTCGTCTCCCGGTCGAAATCATGGTCTCAAGCGTGGAGTATTAATGGTGGTCATGGTGGTCGTATCAGCTCATCGGATCGGTAGTTGCAATCGTATTGATCGCATCAAAAATTGGAAGTTCAATTATTTTATACGATCAGCACGATTAGCTGTCAATCGTGATAATCCTATCAAAATGCACTTAAAGAGAACGTGGTAAATCTCATTTGATCGTGGTTTCATCTTTGATCTTGGTAATCCGGAGACACTTTTAGTGTGTATTATTCATTTGGTAAATTATCATGTCGAGAATGGCAAGGGATCCATAAATATGTTTGTAATTTTTTTTATTTTTCATTTTTTTTGGGGGTGACTATATGAAAACATTGGCATTATGTTTTGGGGAGGAAAGGCGTTGTTGCAAATTAAATTTCTGATTATAAGAAAGAACTCTGAAGTTTGCAATTTTAGAATAGGGGGACTGGCCGGCGTAGGGAATTAAAGGATTTTCCAAAAATCATTAATTTCTTTCATTTTTCGGAGGGTTGTATAATGTTCTCTTTAACATTATATGTTCATATTCTTTATTGATCAATAAATCTGGTGGTAATAAAAAAGACCTTTTGATGTGGGACAAGAAGACCACAATTCTCACATCCTCGGGAACGGGAAGTCATTGTCTTTCCGTCATTGAAGTTGGTCATGACATACCGCGGTCCTAGCCTGCTGTTCATTAGAAATCGCCGTTCGGTTTCAGGTTTCATCATCACCACCATTTTATCCTTCATCCCGGGCCTTCATCCCCCAACATATTCCGCATCATGACTTGTAGAACTGCTTTCATTTGCTGTCATGCGACCACGCCTTTGTTTTGAGATAAAATACACCTTTTTTAGTTCTGTCGTATTTTTCATAACTACTGTGGATGAGTGCTTGAGGTTGATCCACAATTCCACATATTCTGGTCACTTAGTGGTCAGTCCACTTTGTCCCTCCACGCACCTCGGATGACATTGTGGTTTTCATTCTCACAGTCCGGCTCTCTTGTGCGGTAATGCTTGGATACCGCTGTCGCTTCAGAATCATTTTCCATTGTTGGATTTCTGTCCAGAGTCCTGAGAGGATACCTGAATCTGCTGACAAGTATTCCAAAGTCATTCTCCTCCCCCTGCATTGTCAGTTGTTCAAGATTCTCTCCTGGACAACCGTCTTTTGCTGTATGACTTCCCGGGGGGGGGGGGGCACTTCCATTGACGAGTGGATACCATGCGCGACCACGGGGTCTTGAAAAGCACCGTAAACACGTATTTTCCATCCTGAAAATGCACCCTTTAACAAGTATTGGAAATAAATACTATTGGCAAGTATTCCCATAAGTGAGCCCCTAAACAAGTACAACGATGTATTTTATTGTTATGTCACGCGTCCGTCGGTCGTCGGTTTTACCTTTAGACACCGTTATTTTGGTTTAGTACGGCCCCACCCTCCACATCTCGCGCAAATCGGACTCTAAACACGTAGTGTTGGGGCAAAAAGGACATCCTTTATAAAACATTTTTATTTTGTTTTATCATCCCCGCATATTTGACCCCTAAACACGTATATTTTTCCGAGCGAAATAGATACTCTTTTCAATATTTTTGTGTTTTTGACACCCTTATCACGTTACGTACGTAACGTGTCCTATCTTGAAAAAGACATACTTTTTAGGTGTTTTTTGGTCGCGTATGGTATCCACTCTTCAATGTAAGTGCCCCCTCCCCCGACGGCCAGTTATCATATAAAATCTTAGTTTTTCCCATTCCCATTTCCGTTCTTTTCCTTCTGAAAGGCTATTTTTATTAGTTAAGTAATTCCTTGTAAAATGTGACCCCTTGTATAGCTTTATGTTTTTATAGTAAAATGTTTCTCATTTTTACATCTGATTTAATTTTCCAATTGAAATTGCCCTTATATTTCTGATAATAGATTAATGCCTGTTTCTTTTCTAGATCAAAACTTTCATTTTTTTTAATGTAAGTTAATCGAAATTAGCAGAAATGGCTAGATGCACTTGCCGCAAATAAGTGATTCCCAGTGCACAGTAAAAAAAAATGGTTATGTTTTTCAAAATTAAATGTGTCTTTTGTGAGGTAACACTTTTTAATCTGAGCATTTCGTCCCTGAAGTGATCTCTTTTATTCAGTATTTCATAATGTGAAATATTTTCTTCTTTTTTAAAAATTCATTTTCCCTATTCCGTCCCTATTATTGGGTGAATTTTATTCAACGAATATTTTAAGCCTTAAAGGTATTTGGCATATCAACCTTACAGTGCACACTTCAAAGCGTTTTTCTACAAATATTTTTAACACACAATTAAGAGAGAGAAATATCAGATTTGTAATTCAGAATAAACTACAGAGCAAGTTTTAAGACTTTAAAAGTGGGAGCCATTATGCCCCCTAACTCCTTCCCCTAATCATCACACCTGGTTAAATGCACTACTTTAAGAGCTATGAAATAAATATTTTTCCTATGTCTCTAGAAAACCTAGAAGAAACGGAGAATGAGAGGGTTTACTAATTGTGTTTCACGGGACATGGGTCATATTCGTCGAAGGAGGCGAGGCTTGTCGGGGGGGTCTCAATTTTTCCAACCTATTCGCTGTCACTCCTCTGTTCTTTTATACGATTTTTTTTTACCTTTGTGTTTCTAGAGTGCATTTGCTTTAATAAACTTGTGCCAATATAAAGATATGGACAGAATGTATGATTTCAAATATGAAAGTCCTATAATTTATTCAAAGTGTAATTTTTAAGGGAATACGCACTGTATATTTTACTTCAGAACCTATCGTATCATAATACACAACAATCACACACACACACAAAAAGATTTGAAAATAGAGAATGATTATTTTTTGTATAGTTGGAATCGATTGGATAAAAGGGTCAAGAAAATAATATTTTAGGACTATGTATATTATTTGTACCCAATTGACTACCAAACTTCAATGATATGACCCTTTTATCTGGATTGGTAGTCAGATGTGTGCAATTATGTCTAGTCATATCTTTCATATGCTGTTTTTCTATTTTTGTCAAAAAAGTACAGCTTTTCAATATAGGTAAAATACAGAGACTTCATACAAAATAGGGGACGATTGATATCTAGCCATTAATTCGTGATTTGAATTAACATTACAGTCATAATTCTTCATTATTCTTTAAGTATACTACATTGAAATATAATCGTTTGTAAAGAATATTTCAACAATAAAAATACAACGAAGAATAGTTTTTTAGATTCACAAGTCATTCCTAAAAGCAGAAAATAATTGGGAAGTTAACATCTTCAGCTCTTTCATGAAACAAATTAAAGCAAAACTTGAATTTGAAATGAAAAACTCACTTTTTCATATTATTTCAACGAAATATTTATTATTTTTTGTGTATTATATGATATAAATTCCAATTATTATGAACGAAAAACAATCCTGTACTTCTATTTTAAAGTTGAAAAGGGTAGCTTAATGTCACGGATCAAACTGCTGTTGGGTAGGCCTATACGTTCGTCGAGACCGGTTAAGATCTGAAGAAAGACTATTTATTATTGCGATGCTTATATATGATTAAATAAAGGTCATTATCTCACTTATCAATCATCTGCTTGACCCTGACCCTGACTCCATGTACTTCCGGCAGAGAGAAACGATAATGATAGATTGCCTATACTGATTTCCTTCCTTACCAACAATTGTTTGCTAAATAAATTAGAGCCCTCCCCCTCGTCACGGTGGTTTAGCATTCGATCACTCCGATTACTCGATAACACGCTTTCACAGAGGTTCTCTCTTTCGTACTTCTGAAGAATAAGTCCAAACAACGTTTTGAAATTTATTTCATATTTTTTCTATCTTGATGTGGATACTGGGGAGACACTTTTTATCGGGAAAGAACCCTTGTAACTTTGTAAATATGGTGTCAAGCTTGGTCATAATCATAAGATATTGTACTGTGGATACTGAAGTTAGTATTTGGTGATACCCAAACATTATACTATTTTGTGTAATTCATGATTTTGGAAAAAGTTAAATTTGGGGTAACATGGAAAACTGCGGGATTAAATTGGCCATCAAGAACTCATGAAATTTGAATTGCACAAGTAGGACTTAAGCGTGCAGGGGAGAAGGGTTTCCCACCCCCTGGCAACAGAAATATACAAATGGCAGCCACTACGTCAAATGCATGTGCGTTATCAAGCAAGCTTGTTTTCATAAGTTTGCAAACTTGAAGTTACCAGCTAGCATGATAAGGATGTACCAGATTTATGTATTATACTTGATATTTTACTTACAGGAAACGACGAAAGGGGGTAAAAAATTAATTAAGTTTTATCTTACCTGTAGCGAGGTGTAATGGCTGATGTTTTTAGCTGTGCCCTTGCACACCTTTTACTGATGTAAGCGGTTTGCTGATTTTAACTTTAAAACAAATACATATTTTAAATCTACCACCGCATGCAGGCTTGAATAAATTTAAATTACTCTAAATCCTCAATACAGCATCTCAACTGTGGTGTCCCTCAAAGATCTGTCTTGGGCCCTCTCTTGTTCCTTATATATGTCAATGATATTATCAAATCTTTTTCTCTTCTCAAGTTTTCCCTATTTGCCCGACGATACTTGTGCACTCATGAGTAGCATGAACATTAAAACACTTGTCTTGTCGGTAAAGAGGGAAATAGCAAAAGTCTCTACCTGGTTCAAAGCAAATAAATTATCTCTGAATATAGCCAAAACTATATTTAGATCAAGGAACAAGAGAGTGCCCCATGACCTATCACATATTACTATAATTGATAATCTTGTAATTTCTAAATTGAAGAATATAACATTCCTTGGAGTTACTTTTAATGGGATTTTGGTTTGGAGCATAATTATACATATCAGAAATGTGTAATTCTTTATCTAAATATGATTGTATTTTATATAAATTGAAATTCAAATTACATTCTAATGTTTGAAATATCCTTTACAGTGGCCTTATCTTGCCAAATCTGAATTATTGTAACTATATTTTGGGGGTAATACATAAGTCGCGCCTTCTAAATCTATATATCCTCCAGAAAAAAAAATCAATCCGTTTAGTATTGAAGAAGTCCCATATGCAAAGTGCTAGTAAACCCCTTCTCAAAAAGAAGAATATTTAACCTCTACATGAACTTATTACTTTAAATACTCTAATCTTTATGTAATCAGTTAAAAATCAGATTTTTTCCATTGAAATATTGCAATATGTTTTCACTCAATTCAAATGTTCATTCATATGCTACCAGACAAAAAGATAATTTACATGTTCCAAAAGTGAGACTTTCTTCTTCTTTAAATTCACTTGCTTTAGTCGGTATAAAAAATTGAATCAACTCCCAACTTCCCTATAAAAGATTGCTCAGCGGTATCCTGTTTTTTCTTTAAATGTGTAGGGCCTACTTAATGGAAAATCTATAAAATTACCAGGGTTTGTGTTTGTTTGTGTATGTCTATATATTTCCATTTATATCTGTTGATAAAGTTTGTTTGTGTTTTGTTACTTTTCTGTTTCTAATTGTGAATTTTGTCAATGCTATTGTTTTTTGGGGCGCCATTCTCTACAAGCAGTTTGCTTTTTTATGGTCCTAGCCATATTTGTACCATTTATTGCATAATTATGTACACTGTATGATTTGCATATACATATTTTTATGGTTGAATAAAATTGAATTGAAATTGAATTTAAAAAATATATATTATTGATAGCTACTAGCGATGGTTTTATGATTGCTCCCCCTTTTTTTCTTGACATTTGTACTTGTTTACCTAATTATAGACATGAAATTTCATCAGCCGTGGATTGATCATCAGAAGCTGGCTGAAGTTTATTACAGTGTAAAACATGGCCCTGATGGGAAGGGGGGGGATACTGTGGGTGCCGAAGCATCCCAAGATTTTCCTTGGGGGTGCTGCGTGTGCTATTTCCATGGGCAGCACCCCCTGGAAATCTTTAAGTATGGTGAACATTTGAATGAAAACTTTTTTTTCTTGCTTGTCAAATTCTTCCTGGAACGAAGCCAGCTTATTTTGTATCGAAACCCCCTTTAAAAACTCGTTCCCAGGACCCTTAGTAAAAGGGTTAGACCTGCAATCAAGGGAAATGATTTACATAACGAAACATAACTGCACCTGATCACCTCTATAATGAGTCAAATCAGAATTTCACAAATAACACGAGGACCATGTTAAACACACAGCCATTGATTTTTGTATTCCTATCTGGCCCCTGTTTCATAAAATTTTATCCTTTTCACACACAATTTCTTATTCTAATTATTCTTCGTTTTCTATTAATAATGGGTTAACTCCAACCTATTTTGTTTCGAAAACAGTTATAATACATAAATGCATTCACATTTAGAATCGATATATTTTTCAGATTTTAGAGTGCATGCTTTAAGATTGAGAGTAGTGCATCATGTCAATATTATCTATATACCCTCTAATAAAACACTGATATCTAATTATGATATGTGTCTTCTTTAATAAAACACAATCTAATTATGTAATGGAAGATTTAGCTAAACTGGGATGATATTAATTTTGTTTTGTATCTTAGTATTATGAAATATGAAACATTGGTTTTCCTTTGTATAAAGTGGAACAAGGATTAAACATGTGAAAATATCATTGCTGCAACATATATTGTTATTCAATGAAGAGCTTCCGTATTGTCAAATTTGCAAAGACACTTTTTTTGAAAATACAGTGACGATCATAAATATTTCGCTGTCGTTATTGTATTCTGACCTAAAGGTGGCCCCGATGTGGCGCCCTCTTGACGTCCGTCGGAAATCAAAATCGTATTCTTACGTTTTGGGTGATTTTAGAAGAATTTAGAACCAAATGCCCTTAACAGCCTCCACTTCAGAAATTGAAGCCGTATTTTTCGTGTATGGTGTGTGGTTTCATTCATATGTAATCCTTACAAACTGCAACGTTACTCATTTATAGTATTTGTAGCCTCATTATGTTTTCTCTTGTAGAACTATACGGCTTCTCCAACATTGTCTTCAAATTTTCTAGGTATTCTAAAAGGCATATTAATCATCAGAATTCTCTTCCACAACGGTTCATTGCATGTTCTTTGAACATTTGACACGTGAATGTATTTTCTGGAAAAAAATCAATCTTTACTTTTAGCCGCAAATTGCTATGTCTGTATATTCTTATAAAAAGTAATCAGATACTTCCTTTCTGAGCGAGCGAACGCGGGATAATCTTCTTAGTAATCTCCCTGGTATTGTATATGTGAAAGTTTAAGGATTTAACCAAGCGTGTTTCTAAATCTACCCATCTTGACTTTTACATCTTCTTAAATCATTAACCTCCCTTTCAATTGACTTCATAAGTAATATACTCTTTGTCGTGTCTTTAATAACGTTTCCCACATCCTCTGATAATCTGAAAGGGTTCATGGGCGAATTGTGATTCCTCGCGACAAACAAAGGGATACCAATTTACCGAACTCTACTTTGATCCTCTTTTTAAAAAAAATGGAGTCGCTTGATAATTAAGATCAGTTAGGTCCATCTATCGATTTTAGGCCCAACGTTATTGTTAAACAAGATGTGTTTCGAGAGACATGTTTCAAGGTATTGTACAACCATTCATTTAGTAATCCCTTCCTACAATAATCAAGAAGCGGACACTTTTACTACAAAGTCACGGCAACTTTTCATGAAGATGAATCTACTTCCTATTGAAGCTTGATTTGATTAAATTCATAATATCTTTACTTTTAAATCCGATTTAATACAGATACAATCTAAGGATTATTTGTAATAATTCTAAACCTAAAAAATACTCGCATCTGTTCAAACCAAGTAGTTAGTTAGGGTTATTCCATTTTAGTATGTTCTTGACAAAACAGAAAAGCATAGAATGTTTCAACAGAAAAACACATTGCAATTACAATAAAAGTCGAAAAAAATATTTCTAAACGAGCATTACCAACTGCCAACAGTAAAACAAAATGTATATTTTTACCTTTGCTCACTTAGGGTGCAAGATTACTCCCAAAGTGGTGCCGTCAGTGTTGCATTTGGGGTGCAAATTTGAACCTGCACTTCTAAGTGTGCAGTATACGCAGTCCTTGGACCTTGATACAAAATTAGGTTTATAATTATATAGAACTAATATTAAAGTATCATATTATATGAACTAAAAGGGCAATCAAATTTGACAATTAAAATCATTATTATTATTATTATTAGAACTTACTCATTAAAAGTCGATATTTTCATTGCATCGCTTGTTCGCAATATATTTAGATAAACAATAATTAGGTGAGGGGAAATGGGATATGTGTACACTCACACTTGTACATGCACTATTATGTATACATGACTTGTATAACATACACGCACTAGCATATACAGATGGTTGCCTGAGGAACTTGACCCAAGTAAGTTCAACAACCCCCACCCCCTTCCCCCAAAAAAAGAGAAAACGAAAGAAAAGGAAATAAAAATATTCGATTATGATATAATTGCCCCCAACAAATTTCCACTTACCACCCCCCCAAAAAAAAAAACACAGAGAAAATGAATGAAAAGGGTTGAATTGAGATATAATTTTCTGAATAATTCACAAAATTCTATTTTCATTTCAAGAGATAATTTTTTTTCTCGCACGTTTCGTTCGTATTCTTTATTCATTGTTCCACATAAACGGACGTTCTTCCCTCTCAAAATGTTTTGATCAATACTGCCACTACACGTAAGGTAAACACACACACATCACACTCAGACAAACAGCAGCAGCTTCGTGAGACGGAGTCATATCATCATGATTATCGATTATAGTTAGCTAAAAGACGGGCAGTAGGTTTTCGTACACGTTAGAGAGTTGTCACATATTTTTGTGGCAGATTAAAGAACTATGAATTCGAAAAATCTAATCTGGAGGAAATCAAAGCAAAATCGACAGCCGGTTTGGACAATGACTTTCTGATGAAACTCACATTACGAAGTTATTATCTGACATTCTGTGGGGCTTCACTTGAGCCATTTGGTTGCGAAATTACATTTTCTGATCAAAATGTATTCCCAAAATAAGGGGCTGTTTTCCCGCTGTTTTCGACAGAATGATAGAAGTGTATGTGTGTCATCAATATGATTTCAGAGTTATCATCATTCCGTTTCCGGCCATTCAATACAATTCAAGTTTTAATGTCTTGTAGACATCCTTTCGAGTTTTTTGATAGCTGATGTAAGTGACGACACTGTCAATTGAAAAAGAAAAAGGGAGGTTTTACCATCTGCATTGTAACTTATGCGATATTTGTGAAACTAGTGCCTTGCTGATCGGTTTATCATGTTTATAGAGGGGGAAAAGTGGTGGACCAAAGACAGAACCCGGAGGTACGCCAAATTTCATAGGAGATGAAGCCAAGGCACAAATACTAATTCAAAAATATTTATATCATTCAGATCTAGATAAGAATTGATCAAATAATGGTGATCCCCTTGATACCCATTATTATGAGCTCAGCCTTTGAATTTAGATATTATGAACGTCTGTATCAAACGCTGAATTCATAATTATGAAGCAAAATGCTTCAATTTCTCAAAAATACTATTTTCAAGTTGACTAGTGTGATGTTTTCACACTGTGGTCATGCAAGCCTGTGCACAGATTGACGTAGGTAAAAAAAAATCAGTATTATATGTCAGCTGTGAGAAAACAAACTGTCCAAGCATTTAATCTGAAAAAAAAATACAAGAAATTGGGAGGGAGTGTAGACAATCTTTATCTAAGGCCGATGTTATCAACAGTCGAATGAATTATTTTTTTCTCCATTTTTTAAAGACCTGTGGAACAACAGCTGAATTAAGGCTAGCATTTATTATTATTGTAATAATAGGAAAATTGTTGTGGGTACATTTCTTAACCGAACTTGTTGGGAAGTGTCTAGCTCACATGATCTTTTTGTGGAGAGTTTTGATAAAAGTAATGTTAAAAATTGAAACACAATTGAAATAAAATATTATCAAACATTTTCACTTGTATAATGTCTTTATAAATATTTGTTTTTTCTCTCTCTTTCTCTTTCTCTCTCTCTCTCTCTCTCTCGATCTTTCTCATCTATCGACCTATTTCGACACACTACAAAATTTTCTAAAGCAATTTATGGTAGTTGAAAATGGATGTGGTTTACTCGAGTCAACCAAACCCGTCTCATTTAGAATAGGAATGGAAGAGTTTAGAGAGGATAAAGAA
The DNA here is from genome assembly GCF_018143015.1 of Lytechinus variegatus. Lineage (NCBI taxonomy): Eukaryota > Metazoa > Echinodermata > Echinoidea > Temnopleuroida > Toxopneustidae > Lytechinus > Lytechinus variegatus. The sequence continues at coordinate 37,208,574 of NC_054742.1, read as the reverse complement.
AGAGATTCTATATAATGAACTGCCCAAGGGTAATACACTCTCGCCTATTATACCTTCATATAAGATGATACGCAAAGCGTTGTTCAATCATTCGTAAGGTTTATGTACATCTCAACTCGATTCTGACAATAGAATTCGATTTTTCTTTAAAAGGGCATATCGTAGAGAGTTTATCATGCAGCGAAATGAAATGAAATAAAAGAAACATAAAACAGGGGAGAGGTCACGGGTTCCATTTCCGTTCATATATTTGCTTGCTTTCCCTTCGATTATGTCTGTTTTTTATCATTACATCATTTTGAAAGGTCAAATTTTAATTATTTCCACCTAGCTGTGTTGTGAGTCGGATCGTCTTCTCACCTCATGCAATAAGTACATGTTTTTTTGGGGTAAAATCTTAACCAGCTCGAGGGTTATTGAATTTGGGGTAGTATTTTACCAAATGCAGGAAGCATATCGTCCAGTAAGGTTAAAAAAATATAAGCAGCAATTACTTTAGAATGGGCACAAATTTTCATCACACTGGATAAAGATGCCCAAAAGAAATGCCCAGTGTCGGTTGTCACATAATTACCCTCATGAATCATTTTTACCCAATATTTTTTTTTAGAGTGTATAATCACGATCTGTCTATACTTCAAACAAAAAAGCTGAAAGATTTAAGATTTTAGTTGAATAGCAAAACAAATCGTAGGTTTTTTGACATAAATTGCCAAACCTCTCTTGCAAGATTGTACACCTATCGGATACACTTTTAGCATAATGAAGGCAAATATGACAACCTGTATTGTGTCTTGCATATACATTACGTCACTAATATAACGCATCACTAAGTATTGGTACTATTAAAATATTCGTGTAAAATTCGGCGTACGATAATGATTGAAAATATATATGTTTAAAGATCTCTTCTCTATATGGTTCAGTTCAGTTCAATTCATTTATATCCAAATAAAAATCACAATATAAAAATTCATAAAAATACATAATTGAGCAAATGTAAACCAATATATATGTATACAATAAGTCAACATTTAAACAGAGGAAATAGGGAAATTATAAAAACCCCAAAGTAGAGTTTGTCAAGATAACCTCTCCCAAAGGAATTAGACAAAATATAATTGACAAAGTAATATATAAGAAACTTATTTGCCCACAATAAAACAAGATCAAAAAGAAAAAAAACACAAAACAAACCAAACAAACCCTACACAAAGGTAAAAGGTGAAAAATAAATCTACACAAGTTGAATACTGATTAAATGCTCCTTTATACTTATTTTAAATGCATTATAATTCTTTATTGATGTTATATCACTTGGCAGGTCATTACAAACTGTTGGTGCTTTATGACTAAATGAAAATAGCAGATAGGATTTTTCGACTGCCCATAAATGATATTTATTTTTATTCTTTGTATTATAGTTACACTCTAAAAAATGGAATGTTAAATCAACATTTAAAAGGTTGGAGGAGTGACAACGTTTTCCAAATGTTTATACATCCAACTTTGTATAAAGCTAAATCCAACATTTTAAGTGTTGGGTAGAACCATTTAAAGTGGTAAATGCAACATTTAGAAAATGTTGTCACTCCTCCAACCTTTCAAAATGTTGATTTAACATTCCATTTTTTAGAGTGTATGTACCGACATATCTAACGAATGCATATTATTAAGTAAACAAGGTAAAAACCCAATTTTATGTTTGAACAGTAAAATCAAGATGCAATATCTATTCAACTGATAAATGTTAAGAATTTTGAGTGATTTAAACAGGGGTCTACTATGGGCATAATATGAATTCAAAGAACATAATTCTAACAGCCCATGAAAATAATGCGTAATCTTCTTTGTTCCGCTTCGTTCATCTATCTCCTTGCCTTTTTTAATCTTATATCCAAGAACGGTTCTGCTTAACCTCTTGGGTTTTGTTGACTCAAAGAACAAAGTTTTTTTCCTTGCAGTTCTGAAAAATGGGATTTTGGTCTTAGCTTGAACTTTTCATGAATAATGGCTAGAAATAACCTTTGCAAATCGAAATGTTATTCACGCAATAGGACGTTGTCTTGTATCCTTTGCGATCCTTTGAATAAAAAATACATAGGCCCCGGACACAGGCTAACGCATTAATATGACCTTTATACCACACAAACAGACTTTTCTAATTGGGCATAAAACAGGAAGTTCTCTTTAGGTTGAGTTTGGGATGACAAATAGAAAGGTTCCACTCTAATGATATTCATCCAACGACTATTATCCACCCCATCCTCCTCACCCCCTCTTCTTTCTTGTAAAATCCACGGATACGAGGGAGGTTATTTAAACGAGGCGGTTCTAAAATACACAGGGTATTTAGCTTTCCAGTGTTATTTATCACTGAACTGGGCCCCAAATGAGAGCTTTTGATAAAACCTCATTGGATATGAGATTCGTGAAAAAACCGGCGTTACGGTGGGTTGCTTTGAATTAGGATGCAACCATGCGGCGCCACCGGCAGTTACCCGCGGCAACATGCCCAGAGCACCGTAGACTGCCAGCAAACTCAATCCTGCTGGGTTTTGGTAGTTCCTGTATATACGCTCACGCCCAAATTTAGCGACATAAGACGATAAATCTAAGTCTGCTAGCTCATCAATATAACGTCATACATGTTTACTGAAACAAACTTGCCTTTTCCTGCACTATCATTGATGCACACGAAGTAATACAGTGAAAGATAAGCTGAAGTATTGTTTGTTGCCGGCAATGACATGAACAAATCGTTTTTAGAAGATAAAGTAGACGTTAAAAAATCATCTTCGCCAATCGGAATTAACAGATGGAGTGAGAAAATGATATATATTGATCATAGACCTCATTTCTGGATGACATCTCAGCTCTTTTTGGGGGGCTCACGGTAGGCTATATCTTTTATTCTGATAATATTAAGATATATTTGTTTTGTCATGGATTATTACGCACACAAAAAACCCCAATGTACATTCACTCTAAATTCCGTTGATTTATTAATCAAAGAATATATAAATGCTTTATAAAATCTTCTTTATGTGGCTGTGAATGGATTTATGGGATTTTGCAAGAAAAGGGAAATAAAGTAACCATCCTGTATATGACTTTTATTAATGTGAATAAAACATGAAGCTTCATAATTGGAAAGTTCTTTATTTTAACAACGTTACTTTATTTTCTTAAGGGGCTAAGATTATATAATCACTAATTTCAGTATTATGTATGCTGACTGCGGTTGGTTATTTAAAACAACGATAAAAAAAAGTTTTTCCATGCTCGAATCCCAATTGATGTACGTGCACAGGAATATGAACTGAAGAACAGTACGCTTTTATTTATTTCACATTCACTGGGCCACGTGTATTTGTGGTCAAAGGTCGTTCTGTGAATAACAAAATTAAAAACAAGTTAGAGTTCCAGTATAATCATGATTCACCGACAAGGTATTTTAATAAACTCACTCATATACTCTAATAACAAAAATATATCAAATCATCGTTTTCGTATACGAATTACTTTAGGACATGACTGGAAAATAAACAAGCATCAAATTATGTCAAAAGTTTCTTATTGAATCTAACTGAAGAATCTATACTATGATCAGTTTAAGCATTCTACTGAATGTTAACTTAGCAGAACTAACAATGAAAAAAAAGGTTATAACTGAAAAGAAATGGCATTGATTTATCTTAAAAAGCTCTTCCGTTTCATGAATTTTTGCGTAAGGGAGGGGCGATCACTTGAAGTGTTTATGATTATTATTATCTAACTAGTTTGTATAGTATACGCAGAGCAAGTAATACCTGTCATTATCAAATTATCTCGGGAATATTTTGGATATTTTGATAGTGGAGATATGCCTATGAACAGAAATTGCATCAGATATCTTTGATTTTGTATGGCGGGGGTCGGGGGGACATCGGTTTGTAGCTGAGGTTCTATTTTACCAGTCTATCGCTAAATTTCAAGTTAATTTCATAATAATTATTCACAAATTGCATCTGAAATTTATATTTTTAGCAAAATTCTGGAACATAACGGCCAGCATCTTCCCTCTTACATGTCATATCTATATACTCTATACCCGCCAACTCCACATCATGACCATGGTAATATATTTGAGCAAAAATTTCTTCTCATATTGTGGGGAGGGTGAAGCAGAAGATATTTGAAGTGGATCTTTTGGAGCAGACCCTAAAGCGTTTATCGTATCTGCCTCTGCATAACACTTGTCTAGAAATATCAATGATTTCAATAATTTGTTTCTACAGCAAAAGCATTCACGATGTGTGTGTCTTGGCGCAAGACCATGTGCCGAAACAGCGGTAATGATCCTACAGTGTTTAAATGGAATATCAAATGTCAGCACGGTCATATAACGGTCATTTTATTTTCATTAATCACAATCTCTGTTTTTTCTTATATGATGAATATATAAAACAAAAACAGATAAGTGTACAGAGATAAATGTCAAGAATTCAATGTGTTAAGGATATAAATAAAATTGATGAGAAAAATAGCATTAGACTGTGTTTAAAAGGCAAGCAAGAAATGTCCATTCAAATTTTAGCTAAAGAGCTTGCTGCATGAAAAGTCTGACTATCCTATAACGTCATGTCGATGGCAGTGTTTATGGTTGACATAGACCTCAAAAACATCACTGAATGTTCAACTAAATTTGGGGAGCACTTGCATTTTTTTCCTACCATTATTTTTTTTCAGGGAAGCACCAGCGATTCAACGATGTACAAGGGAGTCCATTTGACTCAGAATGACGACAGGGGTGGAGTCAATTACATTCCGGGTTGAATTGACTCAGATTCTGAATTACTTTGACTCGGTTTTGAAGATTCTTTGAATAGATGCCGGGGAAATTAACAAATAAGATTTGACTATCATAGCCCTGCATCTGCAAGTGAGCCAGCAGCCATCTTAAGGAGTAGAAAATGTATAAAGTTTTTAAAGTAATAAGGCTTACCCAGTATTGGGTAAAGTGGGAACATGCATGTATGTTGGGTAAAAGGATACTTTAATATTTTGTAAAGTTTACCCTATAAAACGTGCATTTTTCCCAATGTGGGGTGAAAAGATAAACTTGCTTGTTCCCTTTTTATCCAATATTTGGTAAATTTTACTCAGTTTTTTTTAGAGTGTAGTCACTATGACTCGGTATAGATGACTCCCATCTGATGTCATTTCGAGTTAAATATGATACCGCAAAAACATACTCTGTCAAGTTCTTACAGCATGTTTGAATTACTGGTCGAAGTAACCAATGTATCGGCGATATTGTGGCTGGCCACGATTCGTGGTCAAGATTGATCATAGTTATTGTATAAGATCGATCATCATTGCGGTTTTCTTTTTCTAACGCCTTTTTTGGTCAGACGCCATACTCACCAATACAATGATTCTTTCACCAATCCCTTTTAAGAGTGTATGGAATACAAAACAATATAAACATTATTTCAATCCTGATATTCATGCAACTTTGCAGTGTTCCCTTTTCTTGTTATACCAACAATTTATTATTTAAGATATCGGATTTTATCGTTTTTCTAGTAGCATATTGAATCACACAAAGAGTCACATTATGACGTAAGGGCAACAATTTGAGAAAATCGCGAGCGATATAAGCAAGCGAGCAAAATTTTTATTTCTAACATGAAAATCTAATTTTGCGATAGAATTTGACGTGACATTGAAAAAACAATATTTTACCTTTTTACTCTTATCTCCTTCCTTTCTCCTTCTACTTCTTCTTTTTTTTTGGGGGGGGGGCAGAGCCCCAATCTATAACCTGTGCTATGCACGTACATGGGAATATTGTCCAGAAACAAAATAAAAATTTTCAGTTTCGTTTCCATGTGTTTTTACTTGACAAGAATGTACTCTAGGTGATGGTGTGACAAATTAAGTAACCTTGGAATTAAAATGATGATATATCTTTGAAAGGTACAAGTTTTATAACATCCAGTTCAGATGATGAGATCTGATTGATCTTCGAGTAAAGCTTGGTCTATGCATGCAAAATAAAGACCACAGTTAGTCATAAGCAACATAGCCGGTGGCGATATGGCAGTACGCTCTGCAATAGAGTCGAACTTCTAAAAATGAATTCAGCATATACGATAGAATGTTAGGGCATAATACTTCTTAAAAGCTGTAAACTCGGTTATCAACCGTCTTTTACTGAACTGAACTGAAGAGAGTGTGTTTTATAGTAAGATTTATTATTTGAAATCTGTTTATTTAGCTGCATTTGCCATTTGTTTATTCTTACAAAGATTAGGGTCAAAAGAAGGTCGGGAAGAAAGAGGGGACTTCTTAAAAAAAAAAACGAACCAAAAATAGTGCTTACCTTAAACAGATTTGAGTGCTACGCGAGTTATTAGCCTACAGACAATACTCATTTTCTTCCCATTCACGCTCAGAAGAAGATTCTTTTATGCCCGCGGAGTATTTTCCCTTCGCTTGTGGTATAGTTTATGCAAACGAAGCACTTTCCCATGCAACGTCACTTACCTTGGATAGCAAAGTATCTTGAGCACTTGTTTTAATTATAGATATGACCAAAGGATATTCACTTCGGAAACAACTTTAGCTGGAATTGCTGGGGGTATGCTCAGATGATGTCCTCATCTTATTCTGTCTGTTGTTCCTGCATAATATTGCCTATGTCTTATTCCATGTATTCATAATCATTATTCATTACATTACAGGCCATGATGGTGTTTTCTTAATGAGAGATTAGAAAGTTTGCAATGAAATACATTGTGTTACAATCATTTGGGGGTAATTGAAAAGAAAAATAAAATACCAACTTAAATTTGATATCTAAAAACAGATATTAATACAAATGGGTCCTATACAGTAAAGTTTGAAACAAAATGAATTGTACCACAACGCGAGCTTTTGGAGACGAGGAATTGGGGGGGGGGGAATCATTCACTGCATTCACTTTAAAGAAAATATATTACACGTATAATTATCATTCTTGTTTCAGATTATATACAGTTTATATAATAGATATGCCCATTATTATATAAAACACCTATTTTTTTGGTAAGATGCTTCCTTACTTATCTTCTTGCATTATATCATTGCAATTTAATAAAAGTAACAGAGGGTAAAAAGACTATATAAAATAAATACATAAATAAATCCTCGACACAATAATAAAATGCTGAAATTAGTATCTGTAATTATCTCGATGATCGTAATTAAACAATAAGAATAATATTTTTTTTCAATTTGTTTCCCCTCCACAGGGATTTTATTATTATTCAAACATAACAAGATATCTTTTCAATGACAAATCAAATTAATAACAACGAAATACAGTACAACAGTAATTGCAACAAATATATAAATTGAACTGTCAGGTTCACATAATAGTAAACAATGTAAGAAACAAGCGAGGAGTAAATGAACAATAATATTCATATGTATAATTGTACATGGAAAGGGAACTGAACAGATCACCTCATGTAAACATGGCACGTAATTGAAATATAAGAATAATATGTATTATGTAGTGTACTCTATGCTCTCCCTCCCTGCCTCCCTGTCCCACCTTACAACATTCTCTCTCTCTCTCTCTCCTTTTCCTTTGATACACAGACACCACCCCTATAACATTCCTATTATAATTATAGTCATCACTTTCTTGGGTAATTCAGCCATAATAATCACAATGTACACGGGTCGCGGTCCGGCTTTGACAGTGTGTGTGTGGGGGGGCAACCATGCAAAAATCACAATCAGATGGTATTTTTTTACGTTTGTGCACACGGTTTTAAAAAATGGGGGGGGGCTGAAACCCATAGCTCCCCTCCCCCGTTTCCACGGCCCCTATAATGTTCTATAGGAAAAGATCTTAGGCACTTGGTCCCATACTTATTATTGCTCATCAGCAAGCCTTATCGCCCACGTGGGGATAATCGCTTATAAACCATGTTCTAAAATCTAAAACAACAACATTCAGTATCACATGATGTTTCCACACACATTGTACCATTCATACAGTCGTATCGTATTTACCGATGAAAAATATTGTTCCGTAAATTGGAACAGCGAACTATCATCGTCATCAATGTGCATATTTACATATTTTAATCATCAGGCGATAAACAATATCACGGTGGCGTCATGAGGTGAATTAGCCAAGGCCAATAAGCTGTCAAATTGAGCTCTCCTCTAACTCATATCTGATAATGACACGGACATTGTAGTAAAGCATAAATTATCATGGAGTCAAGTTGAGATACTATACACATTCATCGCGTATGTTTGTAATCGGAAAGAAAACATTCAATTTTTTTTGTCGATCTATTTTCTAGGAATTCCTAAAATAGTCATTTCGCCTATATTTGTACCGTTAACAATCGGATATGAAATAGTGGCAATGAATACTATTATCATTCCCGAATCCATATTAATATCCTCCTCTCACTACAATCTGCTTTCTTTATGTTGACGTATATTGGTTGCTCCACGACCAGCAACAATAATTCTAGTAAAAAGATTCTGTTAATCTCCGAACTCTGATCTACACGGATTTTTTTTTAAGGGGTGGGGGATTTACTGCATGTTAATTCGAAAGATCACTGTTGCACAAAATGATGTTCTTGACATGGTTCATTGAGGTTAAGACTCCTGTACCGAGTGAGTAGTGGTCACTTTTCCTCCAAAGTTTTCGGTGGCGCTTTTTTAGTATAAACGGTCACGTGGTTCTCGAAAAAGGGAAGCCCTTTGGGCTTCTTCGCTCACTTTACGTCAAGCAACACACACACACCCAACACACTACTGATGATAATGCACACTTTATGTCCAGCAGTCGGTTGAATGAGTACATTCTTAAAACCTCGTAGTGAGTCCACCGATGGATTGTAAGGCTTCTTACCCAACCCCATTCCTCAGAGCTGATGTTTCCTTGTTCACCATTTCTTTCACTTTTACTTATCTTCAGTCGTCCTTTCTTTGTCTACAGACATAGATGTGAGTATGGAGTCTACTTCACAAGTAGGAAGCGTTCTTCCTTAGCTTACATGAGAGGATTCAACACGGAGGGAATTCTTTTCACAGGTAAAATAAAGAAATATTCATCATATTTTATGCATTTGCAAAGCCAAAGGAAAATCGTTCAACTTTATAAGATATACCCAATAACAGTTGACTTCATATTATTGCGGTGTGTCTTTATAAGATTGAACTATTTATTTTCTTATTATCATTAAAGTAAACGTCAATTTTAGTTCAGTGTGTCGAAATTATTGCATTGATTGTATACAGGCCTTTTCAGCTGAGAAAGTGTTCGTTGTTGCTTAATTCGTAAAGATAATCTCGCTATTCAAAGTAATATTGTAGTTTCAATGTTGTTCCCACTTACCCTACATTTAAAAGTTGTATGTCTGATTACAAATTATATTTTGATGATAAAATGAGACGTCCACAATGAGAGAAACTTTAGCAACATATAAATCATATTGTTTGGATACTATGCTCACGATTTGTGACATAGACAATATAGATCCTGATGAAATTATACAATGTCCTTTTACTATTCTTTAAAACGGAAACATGAAAATTAATGAGAAAACTTTCTACACGAAAGAACCTCATCGTTCACTTATTATAAAATCACAATTTTATTGGTAAATTTAGGTGTACGGTATAAATTACCACTTTCTAATGCAGTACACTGGAGGAAGTCTTTGGCAAGGTTTTTTTTTATTCTCCATTATACAAAAAGAAGTTTTTGTAGTAGTGTTAATATTAAACTGACCTTTTTTATTGAAAATGTTCGTAACCATGCACAAACGATAATTGCATACAAACAGACACCTATATAATAGTGCACTCTTCGTGTGAATATATATTTATTTATAGATTTGAGATCAAGATGAAAATAACACACAACGAAATGCATTAAGAAATTTTAGTATCTGAATTCGCCAAGATAAGTGAACATATTTATAAGACAACAAAATTGTTTAAAATAATATACGTATACGTGTTGTTTCCCGTATGTGTTTTTTATGAGAATTTGCATGGTCATGATTGTCAATAAGATAAAACATTGACAATTTCTCTTGAGACTACAAGACACAATCATATGAATTCTTTTAACCGTGATGACCTTTTGACTTTCCAATTGATTAACCCAATCATCCACGACGCTTTCGAAACCTACCAAAGAGAAGGGGGGTAATATCTACCCCTTCACAATTCAATCCAGTTGTCTTTTCTCCAGCTTTTGACAGCATTAACCTCAAAGAAGCGAACAATAGGACGGTGGTGGGGTACAATGGGATGTACAGATCCTTCACAATCCCATCTCTATCGATGTGTGAAAAGAAATAAGTCGATGGACGAAGAATGGGGGCGCGGAGTGAAAAAAAATAGGAAAGAACCTTGTGAGCCGAGGCCTATCTTACATTAACCGAGGAGGAAAATCTATACCTTGTCCTATTGATAGGAAGGTAAGCTGAAGAGATTAGCCCATCTTGTGAAAGAAAGCTTGTCTAAGCTTCAGTAAGATGACCCTGCCCGGTCTAGGTGTCTCCACGAAACTCCATGCTTGGGTTGACAGCCATTGTCTGCTTTTCTTACACCACAAGAATAAGGGAATGCAAGAAGAAAGACAAGAAACTCTTCCTCGATTGGGAGATAATACCACATATTCTTTTGATTCCATCTGGCAATATACTCGGAGACAGCACATTAAAATACCCAATAGAGTCGTTTTAGACTATATACTACAAGGGAAAGTTAATTCGGAAAGGACTGCAAAACTATAGAAATGATTCCAAACTGGCGAAGGATTTTAATTTACTAACGTTCGCGCCATAATGAATCGATTGATAGTAATAATATTACCACATGATAAACATTAACAACGTTTCTATAGACTAAGTATTTAAAATGGCCTACTGAGATTTTGGAGACTTGCCTCTTTTTCAACATTCACTGCGCTTATATTCAGATATATCATTTTTTGGTTCAAAGAAGAAAATTTGAATAAAACAAATGAACGGAGACAGTAATGTTGCGTTTTAGGCAAAGTTTTGATTGATGCCATTATTATCAATGATCTAGATTATCAGCTTAGAAACAAAATGCATTGTATATTGTGATTTATAAAACATACAAGAAACCCAAGTAGGGGCTTGGAGTTGTAATATTGAAGAAAACCAACGAAAAGGAAGAAATGTGACAATTTCTTGCATGGCTTTTAAGAATCAAAACCAATCTACTGATAAATCTTTATCTAAAGATTATCCACGGTTGAATATCATTATAAAATTACAATCGTCTGATAACAATACTTATTGAGAGCCATCTGATGGAGATGGATGTCAGGAAATTTAGAAAAGTTTAAAACATCTCTTTCGTTTTGATATCAACTCTACCATAAAGAATATACAAAAGGCCTAATATTCAAACTTTGATTTGAACAACCATGAAATACTGTATGTATGATTCTCGAAATTGCCGTCTTCTTGTCTGTATTTAAAACATGCCCAGACTTAACGAAAATGGTATGTATGTATGTTTGTGTTATACTTGTTATATAAACCCCTAGTCTAATGAAAGTGCATGATGGACAGTTCAATCAAGGGTTACAAAAGGTCACCGATCCCTGTATTGGATTTGAGGTTTTACGTGATCGAGAAGATGATCCGTTAAGGAAAGTTATGAAGGACGTACATTGAGGCGGGAAAATGAAAGCAATCTATATGGAGAATGTTCGCCAGTATCCAGCGAGAGCTTCTCCAGCTGCTCTAGGTATCTATTAAAATCGGACCGATTTCAGAGTCAATTAATAATTAGCTTTAAAATAATGCAAGTGCGTTAATTAGTACTGAATAACGAACGTTGTCTCAATTGGAAGAAGACTAGGGAAGACATATTGGATAGGATTATTCGCATGAGTATCCATCTTCTTCTTGACTCATTGCGCGCCAAGATGTCAATAAAGATTTCAGAAGTCAGTTCTTGAGTCGATATCTGGTGGAAAGAGTTCAATAAAGAAACAAGGGATTCAGTATCGCTTGATGACTCTGCGGCTATTATTGTAAAGCTTCACCTTTCTCTGTTTCTCGTCGACCGTAGCACGCCTATTCTTTCAACCACAAGATTCATTAGGACCCCAGCCCGTGCTCTCATTAACTGATCGATATTATAGAACAAGTAAGACCTAGTGAGAGAACGAATATATAAGAATGAATAAGGGTCAGTGGGCTTCCACTAATTAGACCGCCTCGTGCGATTTTTAATGCTTTTTAATATTAATGATGGCGATTGTAAGTCTTTACATAATTTCATAAGGAGTGTGGCTATGCACGACGCATGGGAGAATGAATTCTCATGTTCCATCGAATCTCAATAAAAAAAAACTGTACCTTCCTTGAAACCCTCTCAAATTATCTTGATTGAGTGATTTGATTGTATAAGAAAAATAATGTAAGAAAATAACTGTAGTCATGATGAGTACAAGCACGGTGAGATCAAATCACAAAAGAAAATAAAAACGACTTTGAAATTGATTTTATCCCCGAATCCCCGTACTTGCTTATGAAAAATATTTGTATCATTATCTTAATCATGTTAATGATCAGCAAGATAGGTGGAGTGTATAAAAAAGGGGGCGTGAAGAAACATGAGGAAAGTGTATTATTCTCCCTCCCGTACAGAAAACGATCGCATACACGTACATGTACATTTAAATGATCATACCTTATAATACCTCATTAAGTTATTTGTTAAAAATAGACTGACTTCTCATTCTGAACAATTCAGTTAATTGACGCATGCGATTTTATAGTATACTACATACCAGAGTGATTTTATTTTATTGCATTATTTAGAAAATAAATGAATGAGAGATATAGTAATTGAACGCACGCGCTTCAAGCCCATTTGTCGTTATCAAACAATGACACAGAAATGATATACGACATACAAGGAAAACGCAACGGTATCATTATGGTCCACATCAAACATTCTGAATCTTCTGGCATATTCCCCTGTATCGGATAAAGAAAGAAATAAAAGGCAATATGCTTGAATGTCTTTATAGTGTGGTGGGGAAAGTTTGTTTATTGATCACAGAGCCATGATCATAGTAGAAAAGGGAGGGCCAATTTCTTTTGATTAAGATACGCGTATTTCACATTAAGAGTTAAAAAAGGAGAGGCGTCGAATGTGTATACTTTTAGATAACGGATTCCACGGTTTTTATCAATATCATTGTTAACAGTATCATTATTTTTTTTAATATATCGATCATCATAATAATGCTGATTATAATGGTTGTAACTACATTTCATTACATAAGAAGTTTGAATAAAATAAACCGGCAAGTATTTGCATTATCGAAAGGGACACAAATTTTATGTCAATAACTTTTTCCAGTACCATAATCACCTGGTTAATATCTATCTCTTATTTGTCAACATTATATGAGTAAGCAAGATTTCATTACACCCTCGACAATACCCATTTAGAATATTTCATAGGATTAAAGAAAAGCACAGAACGTAACGGGACACTGCAAAAAGTATATTATTTTTATGTTATTTCTTCGACTATATGGTGTTTTGTTGAATCCGAACATGCCAAAAGCATATCTCTTCAACGATATTAGTTTGTATAAAGATGAAACATGATTGATCTTAAGTTCTTATTCAAAATAAAGCACGCAACAGTCATTGAGGCACACCACAAGGCATGTCAATAAAGAAGTAGATTTTGAAACATGTTTTGAAATTGAAATTCTGGAAACAGACTACGATATATGAGTAATGATAATTGTTCACGTATACAGTGGATGGTGTAAGTACTATGTTATTTGTCAAGATTAGACTCGGCGGGGATTATTTTGCCAAACTATAAGATGATGAATTGATGATGAAAATGTCATCCTGTCGTATTAAGATATGGATCTTGTGAAGATATGGTGATCATATCGTACATATATTTGCTCCTTTTAATTGCTTAAAAAAATGAATAAAATATTGTCTGTTTTTATGTCCTCACGTAAATGACCGTTCAGTACGTTTATTCTTTACAACCAGATCATCATTTGAAGGTTAATTTAGTATGTCAGGCCTAGACTAGAATAATATTTTGCATAAGCGAAATCGTACAAAAGTATTGGCTTTCTTTGCTAGATACAAATGAAGGATAATTCTAAGAATTCAAAACTTCATTATTGTCAGTGATTTTGACAATTTTGAATAATTATATTTTATAATAATAGGTATAGCAATGTGCAACCATTTATATCTTCGATTTGTTTTGCACTAGTATTATATGGTTTGCACTGTTTTTCAGAAGTTTGAAAATATTCTGTTCATAATAATCACAAGTCATGATACATTCATTGTATTAGATACGTATTTATATATACTCATCCATTTAAAACAACAATTCTACTTACAGCATAAAAAATCACATAATTTTAAAATACTATTATATATATAAACAGTATTCTACACATGTGGTAAAAATTAGCACGATTGTGATAAATCTTTGTTAGCTTCACTCGAATAATTTGACCAGAATAATGCTGGTACATTTAGAAACTTGGAATATTGATTTTTTATGAGAAAAAAAAAGAGCCCAACTTTTAGAAATAATTATAGGGTAAAATGGATTATGATCATTGTTCATGAGATTTTATTCAGCCTAGGACATCAAAATGATATCCCCTTACTTTTAATCATTACTATTTTTTGAAATCTTGTCAGTGTACTATGACTGTGTTAAAGGCGAGTGCTTTGTGCAACATAACGACATCACTTGGATGAAGTTCACTGGATCGCGTGTGACTGTACCACACGTTAAAGATAACTGTATATAGGCCTATCCATTAAAGGGGAAGTTCACCCTGACAAAAAGTTTATTGTAAAATAGCAGAAAAAATAATAAAAAAAATTGCCGAAAGTTTGAGAAAAATTCAACAAATAATCAAGAAGTTATTAGAATTTCAATCCTACATAGCGAATGGTAAAATATCAATGAAATGTCATTTTCTCAGAAAATTGAAAATGGTTTTCACTGTAACTTTTGTATATCAATAGACAAATCATTTCATACCCGATCATGAAAAGAAAACAAAATTAAGTCATCAGGAACCATACAAAATTTGAAATTCATACATTTTATATTACATAACACATGGGGCAGCTGCTCGTTTATGACGTCACAAATCCAAAATTTTGAACTCTAATAACTTTCTTACTCTTTAACGGATTTTCCTTAAACCTTCACCAATATTTTTTACTATTTTTTCTGCTATTTTCACAACAAAGTTTTCTTCAGGGTGAACTTCCCCTTTAATTTTTCGATGTATAGGCCCCTTGTGTCTCATCATATTCACTGCGCTCCTCCTCTCTCGGTATCTCTCCCATCAAGTGTTCTTTTAATGACAGTGACCGACTTAGTCATAAACTGATACGGACAAACCAAATTTAAATGTAGAATATATTATATTGACCGACCATTCGCATTCTATTCGGCGTATACATTACACGAGATGTGATGTTACGTAACGACGAGCTCGAGATGTACATAATTAGTGAACGTGCTTAGTAGTCTTCTATGATTCTCTCTTCTTTTCCCTCTTTCTCTCTTTCTGCTTCTCCTTTATCCTTCCAATTCTTTTGATTTTTATCCATCCATTTCTTTAGACGGTATATCCGTGTTAACAAAATACTTTCATATTCATGGCATCAGGAATATTGCGACCGTTCACAACCTCAAACAAATCATGCCAAGAAATTACATAAATTCTCTATGGACTGCACTGACACTACTAGCTTTGCTGGAATGGCGCACATATAGGAAGTATCATCATTGCTTTATTGGTAAGCAATTAAAATATGTGCGATGCACGTTTGACTGTGGTTTTTTTTCACTAACGGAATCCTGCAAGAATATTAAGAATATTTTGATATCATGATGTATCATGCGGAGAAAATACTGTCAAAGAAAGAGAGGGGGAGAGTGTGAATTTCTCGGAGGCTATACAGGCGGACAGACGCAGAAAGCAGATTTTGGGCGTGCCTTGTTGCGTGTCGACGTGGCATGGAAAAGGACTCTGGATTGCTAAACCGTCGTGTTAGTGGTCAATCAGATGACAATAGCCTCTTGCTTCTGATAACTTAATTCCCACTTTCCCGTTTAACCCTTTCGCTTCCAGGCAGAGAGCCATGCATTGTTTGACAGTCGGCATAGAGTTTCGTAATTTGTAAAGGGCGACTGTGCAGTTAACCGGAAACACTTGTCTAGTCACGGAAGGACATGGGTGTTTGGCTAACTCCTCATTTCAACCAAATCGCTTCTGTTACTATAGTGTTTCCCTTTTTCACAAGTCGTATTGAGCTACCGGCTTCACATTTCTGAACGGATCTATCTGTATCTGAAGTTTTATTCTTTGCGCATGATCCTAGGCCCAAAGGTCCGACAGTAATCTCAGTCGAAAGAGGATTTGCTAGTCAGTCCTAAATTATTTTCTACATCAAGTCTGGACTCGTGTCTTACTTCGTTTTGCAGAACATTGCTTGAGGAAGTGTAGCGGTAAAATATCAAATCGTCGAAAAAAAAGGAAGGGGGTGGGAGAATGACGGTAAATTCAAGAAGCAACTTGTTACATCAACTAACTCGACATCTAAGTGACAATTAACCGTCAGACTATCGATCACTGACTATCTCGATTCGATATCACGTTAAAGTTTGGGGTCAAAGTACTATACTGCTATAACACGCATGAGTACAATAAGAGCAGAGAGTCGAGGCCACTCTGACACGGTGCGATCATATCGGTTTAAAACGGATACGATGACACTGTGTACTTTTCCCTTTTATCAATAGAGGATGAATGTGAGTGCATGGAAGAATGACGGAGAAAAACACAAGCTTCGATTTTTATTTGTTATGTGATTCAACCAGACTACTAATTATTGGAGAGGGAGAGACATACAGGAGTATTGCGCGCGTTCCTGATATGGGTGTCATTTAGCGGGAGGCCACAGCTTATGTTGGATATATTAGTACAAAATGTTGCTGGCAGTCATTCCGGCAGTCATTATACTGAAGTAGATATAAGAATATGCTCTTATTTCCATGCTTGAATCATTTCATGGTTGAATCCATGCCTGCAGAAAAATGACCATTCGTAGGAATATGCAGGATCGATCACCTTGCGAAAGTTACTGCTTTGTATTATTACTACCTGTACCCCATGGAAGGCGCACACAGTCCGTTGAACTTTTAAATGTGTCCACCTGCATCGTCCATTGTGATCTTACCATTTCTCACTTCCTTTTTGTAAAATGGATCTTTATAAGCGTTTCATAACATGATTTTGTTTCTATTTTCAAGTAAATTTATGTTCATTGTACTGCTGAAGTGCCAACTGGAATCGGATTCTTAAACTTATACAATCGACACCAATAAGGATACTACCAACGTTGCTCCAACAATACTTTCTCCAAAGCTTGTAAACCTGATCAATGAATCCACTGGCCATTCATATCGGATGCTTATTTCATTTTGGTTGTTTTATGAATGGGACCATTATTCGTTGATAGAATTCCAAAGCGATTCGTCACTCATTTTATTTTGAGTCATCTCTTTAGCTACAGGTTACAAGCTCTTTGATTAAACAGGTTTGTGCTTATATATCCGTTCACGTCATTATTTCGATACTATTATGATAATTGTTATTATTTGTCGTAAATAACAACATATAATGCTAAAGCTGATAAACAATAAAAGCCTTTTATCATAAGACGGGATGTGATGGTTGGGGTTACCAAATGAAAGTGATCATTTAACGTTAGTAAAATTATTTTTTTACAATTACGATTCTACCAAACTAACGGTCATTTAGACTTAGAATAACATTATACATGTATATGGTGATAAAAACCAACAAAGCATTAGTGCAAGGAGCCAAAATGGTTGTTGGGGCAGCATATGGCTTATGGAACAAATTTTCGAGCGTGCGAATGAAGTGAGAAAGCAAACAAAAAATCTCTTTATATACAAAAAATCTTATTTTGTGATACATTTTGACATGATATTCATGAAATTATATTATATTCCATCCCTTTCCAGTTCTTTTCTTTCTTCAACGTGAAAATTTTAGGGGGATCCGTGGACCCAAGTCCCCCTGTAAGCAAGTGCGCGCCCCCATAGGTTAGTTCTATATACGAAGTTGTGAGCAATCACACCTGATTACAATTTTTAAAGGATCTTTCTCTCTTTTCCACATTTACTCTTTTAAGTTGATTACTATACATCTTTCCAAAATTGAATTTATTGAGTTATATATTTTTTTTTCTTATTTCTTTCACACACGCATCTACATTAATACTCGTGTATGTATCAAAAACACCTTTACATTGTTTGATATTATTTCATGCATATATTATGTAGCTTAAAATACCTAATAATTAAACTAAAGTACATCAGTGGTAAATTGAGCGAAATAAATTAACACTTATGCATCTTATGCATAATCATTCTTTGTGTTATCCCATTTGTATCCTTGTTATAAGTTAGTCTACCCAAATTAAACGCAGTATATCTAGGAATTAGTCGCGTTCTTTTGTTACAAATTCGATCAGAATTGCATTCGAAATCCTTTAAACATTGATATGGTTCTCTTTGAGTAACTTTTAAAATAACATGAACAAAAAATGGAAACTGCTTCATACCTTTGATTCTGTATCACTTGCACATTTTCAATTAATATTGAGTAAATGTTTTATACCATTTTGGGTAAGAAAACTTAAGTTTGATAAAAAAAAATATTTCAGTAACGATTTCCGTATAAAGACAAGTCCTATATACAGTGTTTACTCCATGCACGATAACATACTTTTCAAGTTCTTTTGAAATAACTATACTGATTTATGGTTACTACAGTGTTCAATCAAAGTAAGTGACCAAGGGTTCGGTAACATGTTGTATGCCCAGTTACCGTGTATCCAGACAATCGAATTTAAACAGCCATTTGAAAAAAATAACAAAGTTTCCTTAATTTTTATTGCAAAGTCTTAGGCAATATTATGGAGAACAAAACTGAAAAAAAAATTACAACTTATGAATTCATATTTTTTGTGCAATCCAAAGACAAAAAGGGAGGTTTCGAAATGTTAAGGTGTCCGGACACCCTACCCCCTATTCTACAGTCAATAGTTATAATTGATCGTGTATATTTTATTGTATATGGACTTCAAGTTACGCCTAATTGCAGTGACATACAGTGGGACATATAGTGCACAAATATTTCTTACTTCCATTTTTCTTTGTGTGTAAAAGGTGTATATTGTACATACGACAGTGGTAAAATTCGAAAATAATGAATCGCAAATAAACTCTCTCGTTGCGTTTTATTGACTTTAGTTTTGACCAACTTGACCAAGGTGCTAGTTTTGGATTGAGTCTTTGATTGTTAGGAGAAGGAGGCGAGGTTATGTCGAGTTCATAATGCCATCAGGAATCAATGACATTGTCTGATACTATATGCACTCTGTCACCCCGGAAAACACGCAATCAAACTGATGATCAATATATCCAGACGCTTTATAATGAATATCGATTAATTTGGTAGGGAAGCTATCATTGGTTCGTTACAATGAACTGTGACTTTCTTATCTTATTGTGTGTCAATCATATCAATGACAGACTCTCAGTCTTTTTGTATAGAACAGAATCTGTTCTCATGGTTTCGTGGTGATGTTTAACTTTTAACGGTATCCCCGTCTGATACCTTTATTCCCTTTTTTGTTTTTGTTTTCAAGCTCCATATGATGCTCTGCATATATTAATTATGGAGGCTAATTCATTTAGGTTTCTAAATCATCATTTGGGGAAATTTTTACACAAGACATTAAAAACAACCATTCGTGATGTTATCTTTCACATTGATATATTCAATTAAGATATTGTTTTTTATATATATATAATTTGCTCAGGGACATCTATAAACGTATACGTTTGAAAACTGTTGCTGGTATTGCACTGCTACTTAATTATATCCGGCATTATGCAATGGGATGCCTTTTACCATTAACTGAAACAGATTAGT
This sequence comes from Lytechinus variegatus, assembly GCF_018143015.1. Lineage (NCBI taxonomy): Eukaryota > Metazoa > Echinodermata > Echinoidea > Temnopleuroida > Toxopneustidae > Lytechinus > Lytechinus variegatus. The sequence goes on along the minus strand of NC_054742.1, from coordinate 37,188,458 downwards.
TTTAATTGATGATGCTATGAAGAAATACAAAATATTGGATCATAATAGTGTTAAAACCTACAAATAAAACAAATATTCCTGGAATTGATCTGATAATCAAACTAAATAACAGGTGTAGGATCCGTCTGATTTGAACTATAAATAAATTAGGAATGAAGTCTGCCTGATAAATAGAACATATTTCTTTCTCCCCCTTTATTGTTATACAAAAACTGGAGGGGGGGGGGGGGTGTACGGCCGATAATGATAGGGCCTAATTAAAATTTATGATAATGACCATAATGATGATGATGATGATGATGATGAAAATGATGGTGATAATGACAGAAATTATAATCATAGTAACAGAATGTATGTAATTCAACGTTATTATACAAATAACACACATATTTTTAAATTGCATTATTTTCATATTACTGGTTGGATACAATGGCAATTTAATTGGATTTTCAATTGCACTTTGATAAACTACGTATACGAAGTAAGGAAATAAAAATGTGTACAATCATTCAACACATGGTAAATACATACAAATATATGTAATACATAGGACTTCCTACATTACCATTAAGCCCAACTCTATTTGTCTGCAAAGAAGACAAATACGAAGTTTTTGTATTATTTCAATTTCAGCCTGAACTTATTGAGATATAATGATAACAACTGAATGCAGTGTTTTATGTTGGTTTTATTTCATTTTACGCTATTGTACGATTAAATAAGGTGCACATTATTATGGTATCTTGGTTGCAATCGATCTCAGCATTATTATCAACGGTGAACAACACCTATTTAGTACCTCAAAATATGTATTGCATATACGTGCAAAGTCATGGCCTTGATGTAATTATCAGGACTCTATAAGAGCGTGATATATGGGAAGTTCCATTTGCTTTATACAGTGTATGGCATTCATCCTTGACAAACCAGTCAGTGTTTCGAACTGACTCTGTACAATACAACCCCTTCGTATTAACAATTAATAAGGTTCAATGAAAGGTCAAAAACCGATAATAATAATGAAGAGAGTAAAACAAAACGACAATAAATAATGACATGTTATGATTTATTTTTCAGAAGTGACAATCATTCCCTTCTTGCAGCCCCTAACTCAAATTTTGAAGCTGTTTGATGATTAATGGTGACAGCTGATAATTTGGTGAATAATTTAGAATTGTGATGTGCTTTATTAAGATCAGAAGCAAAATAACTGAACACAGAAATTTTGTCCATTTCAAGATTTTATAAGCTACAAATACGTTGATTTCTGATTTTACTCCAACGAAAACACGATTTCTATATCTGACAAGCCTAAAAAAACAAGATTATTATCATCTTTATTACATAGAATTCCCTTAATTTTTTTTTAATCAAGTGCCCGGTTGTCAAGGTATACCCTTGAGTAGATTTTTTTCAGGATAAAACGTGAAACGCATGCGTTTCACGTTTGCAATTGAAATTTCAACTATAAAAGGGGGAGGGAGGTAAAAAGTTATTGCCCCCTTAATCCATTCCTGATAGCTGCTGTATTGCATTTTTGAGGAGATAAGAGATGGGGGGGGGGTATATGTCCATATACTACTCGTACACCCACTTAACACATCTTCATTGCCAAGTAGACATTAATGTAATGATAATCATGATAGTACTGATAATAATCATGATATCGAAAATAATAATATTAATGGATAATAATCATGTATTATCATTACACTTAGTAATAATGATGAAATTAGAAATATTATTAGAATACTTCTACTGGTAATGATCAATGCAATAAAATAATATTGATGATATTGACAAAGTGGTAATTATAATCATGATATGGGGCGACTAATACATTTCACAATGCACCATAATAGACCAGCACAAAATACAAGTTTGCCGAAAGGGAGTGACAAGTGGAACTATAACGGACGGGAGGGGGGGTTGCCGATTTGTCACCCCTCCCTTCACCTGTCACGGCACAACACATTGATGATTCAGCAAAGACTTTGATATAAACGCCCAGCTCATATTGATATTTGACTGCACATGATAGGGACTATACCGTCCCCATACAGCGTGTTCCAAAAAAAAAAAGAAAACCGATGGTTATAACTTAACAACAATACTTGTATTTCAATTACTGCAGGAGAGCATGCAATAGCTGAAAGAAGAGTTTGATCATTCATTCACCGCTCTATTTCATTGACGATTAACCGAGCATTCAGTCCTTAAACAAGGTAGGCAACAATGAAATAATATTTATTTTCTAAATGAAGTTATGGAAATGTAGAAGAATCGATTATTAAAAGAACATCGAATCCATTACTTATAGTAACAATGAAAATAAAAGAATGGCTGCTACCTATATAGCACACAGTTCCCCTTTCGGTGCTCATGGCTCTTCAAGATAAATAAACATACACATAAACAATAATATTTTATTGAAATTAAATACTGGAGGAACTAAAATGAGCTTTCCAAAAAAGTGATTTTCTCTTTGAGGTATAGAAACCGTTCGAAAAGTTGTCTTATGGTTGATTTTATTTTGTTTATACTTAATCATGTATGAAAATTCGCAACCCGCAAGGAAAGATGAAAGGACCAAAGGTAAAAAATGACTGTCATATTTATTAAAATTATAACGAAAAACATTGATAATTTTTTTCAAACTCAAACCTTTTTTTTTCCTTGAACATGTTTGGTTTTACTTAGTTACCTGAAAAAAACTGAAGTGCGAAATGAAGACGACAACATTATGAATGCTAAGGATTTAAAATGCTTGTACTGTTCTCTTTTAATTTAGAAATATCATAGGAATCATGTTAGAATTTCATGTTTTCCACGTGTGATGTAATGTAAGTACCCCTTCCTAAGTTAGACCCACGTCAAGAATTTGTTGATAGGATTGCATGAATTGTAATAACACATAGGCCTATGTGTCGGGGATCAAAAATATGAAGAAAAAAACTTATTGACATACGACTTTCAGCTGATTTCTAAAGATGTGAATTTATATAGGGATGGTTTATATGATTCAACATTTTTTTTTCAATTAGTGCAATAGAACCCCTAATACTATACGTGTCAACGTGAGAAAAGAAGGAAATCAAAGAGCAGTCAATAGGAAATAGCAATAAGAGAGGGTCTATTTTTGACTACTGATTAGGCCTACTGTTTGACCCCCTTTTCTGCATGTCTTGAATCACCTGTGGTTATTTGGTTTCATATTGTGGTTTTGTCTCATGAGTTACTTGTCCAGGCGTTGTTTGTCATTGCAATACATGCAGCATTAATCATTTTCTTTTTAAACATTTGTACAAGTCATGTAACTAAAGCGAGGTCATCTCAGCAAGATATAATGTTTTTTACAGTAAAGCTTTGCTGTTTAGACTATGGGATGGACAAGGAAAATGTCTCTAGTTTTTCATTTCCGTGGGGCGGCAAATGCAACCACGGTTCAAAAAAAAAAAGATATAATGCATATTTAGTGCATAGTACCTAGCGTACTTGTATTGGTGTCAATTGTTGTTGAATTTACCTGGTAAGGGAATGTGGAAAACTAATCGTCTTTGCGGCTACTCTCTGGCTCATTTTATTTTTACGTCTTAGATTTTCCTTTGTTTTTTATCACATTGCTAATTATGCTTCGAGGAAGAAATGAAGAAAAATATATGCAAATAGGAGGAAATTTCATTTAAATCAATATTCTATTCTCATGACAATAATAATTTTCAACAAAGGAAAGCAACGATGAAACAATTTTTCACCCCATGCATTGTTGATTTCACACTGAAAGGTCAGAGTTCTCGAAATTCATTCATTTAGAAATAAAAGATGTATTTGAATTAACGTGAAACAATCTTTGTTAGCTCAACGCTTAGATATGTATACGATTGTCGCAAGGTCTCGAATTAGCCCCATTTTGTTTCCTATCTTTCTTTCAATTTTCATTTATCTTCGGAGATTCGCTTGGACTGCCATGAAAGCCAAACTCCACGTTTACGACTTTGCTTTGTGTAATACAAATTTATGTCACGCAAAATTTGGCTGAAAAAAAACACAAGGCCAAATCCATGAGTCAATTAAGTATTTCACATATTTGATATCTAACAATGCGAAGTTACACTGCAGTGCAGCAATCAGCGCAGGCCAACAATATATACGGTACTGGGTGATATATATTATCTTTGTACATACCACAAATAGGATTTTGATTTTGAAATAAAACTTCATTGAATGTTTAGCAATTTTAATTACGCGAAGTTTGTGGTTTCATTTTTTATGAGATGAAATATTTACTTTGAATGTCAGATGTAGATTAATCGCACGTATAAGATCCCCAGAGTCACAAGTCATTGCTAAAGCATGACTATCCTTTCAAAGTTTACATTTTAACAGCCCATTTAAAATTAAACACAAATATTATTTCTATAGAAATATATTTTATCCTATTCCTACTTCTGAATATATTATTATTTCAATACAGTTTCAGTTGTTTCGGTGCATAAGGAAATCATAATTATTGTTGTTATCATTTCTACTACCACTATAATTTTTATTGTTGAATTTGTTTATAAGTATTATAAATAACAAATGATTTAAAAGGAAATTTAATTATAAGAAGGAATTTGTTTATAGAGTCAGATATATATTATTGAGATGTAATGTACTGAGGTTATATACAATTTGTCGTAAAGTATATATATATAAGAACTCTGAAACCATAAACCATTGAAAGACCACACCTTTAACTAACGATATTCTGTCTATAACAAGATATAGTAAAGGCTTCCCCTAAAATGCTCTTTTCAAGATATGACAGATCCTATAATTAGCATATTCATTAACGCACGTATAATCATTGTTATGAAATTAGTATAATTTTCCATTATCATGTTTTTTGTTCATTTGTAGTAGTATTAATGGTGATAGGTGCGATTTATTATTATTATCATAATGCTGATATAGATATCATTATCATCATGTTTATCATCGTTATAATTATCGTTATCACTACGTAAGTTATTCGAAATTCATTCAATGGTAACAACCATTAGAGGCAAAAACTTGTTTTTTGTAAGAACAGGAATTCAAGAAATCCAAGAAAAACAATGGTGTAAATCCATGAAAGTTTCGAGTTATGGATCGTTGATTTTGTGACGTCACATGCGAGCACTCCCCCATAATTATGTCATGTGAAATGAATTCAATAATTTTTTCACCAATAAAATTGAAAATTTCTAACACCTTTCTAAATTTTAAGTCGTCTTGAATGGGAAATTTTATTGGTATCACATTGGGAAAGTGCTTGCATATGACGTCACAAAATACAAATAAATTTATTAAAAGAACGTCAATTTGTTATTGTTTGAAGTATTTTTGTAAAACCTTCAACGTTGTTTTTCTCCTATTTTCTCTATACTTTCACATAAAAAACACCTACTTGGTGTTAGGATGGACTTGCCTTTCAAAGAAAGTCGCTGTTGAAAATAATTTCTCCGCTATTTTTGTTTAAATATATTTCTACTGACCTACCAAAATATATTCATTTTGTTCTATGTATCTCGATATCTTTGAAAAAAAAAACATTAAGCGTTAGTGCGTATATAGGTTATCGTTATTATTTTCTAACCTTCTACAGTGACAATTTTCATAAAGCCTCGCATACCAAAGAATAAACTTACCTTTGACATTATTAAAGTAGAAATATATCTACAATTTAATCGATCTTCTATGAAAAGAAATGAATGAGGACTCTTTTCTTTCTAGAATTCATTTGATTATACATGTTATATTTCATTTCTAATTCAAATGTCATTTCAAAATAAAACCAGCCCAGAGAAATAAATGATTCTTATGTAAACCAATTGATGCCTTTTCTTTTTTGTCTCTTTCCATATTCTTTTTTTTTCCAGAATTCATGGATATATGAAGCTATCTATCACAATGAAAACGCAATTGCTGGTGTAAGTATCATAAGAGTAAGTATTTTTTTCTGACATAACATTTTTCTTTTCAATTTCATTAATCAATTCTGGCCGGAAAAAAAATGTTTACCTATTTAGGAAAGTGATGCGGTATAGCGGTTGCATTTCACAACGTTATCAGCAACCACAAATGAGTTTGATTGTATTTCAACTTTTCTGATTATCATGATTATTGAATTTGATTTTAAAAAATTCTAATTTATTTAAACAAAAAAGATCACGATCAGTTATTATTGAACACTTAATAGTTTTCCAAAACAGATTGAAGAAGTATAATACAAAGTGATTTGTACATTTCAGTTATTACAAAACCACGTTTGATTTGCTAATTTATTTATTTACTTAGTCGCCTCTATTCAGGTGTTGAATATTGATAAACATTGTTAATGTTTTTGGATGTAGTCTTTCATTTGAAATATGTTATTCGAAATATTTTTTATCTCGTGGGATAATGCTTAAAATCGGACATAATATGACCCGACTGATTCAACAATTGGTTTGTGATATTGGTTTTAAATCAGCACATGAACCTCATACCAAGTTTAGTTTAAAAAAATTACCCCTTTTCGAAATAACAGTTAAGATATTCATATAAGCAACATTTTTTAAATCTTAAAACATTGATTAAATGAATGCATGCAATTTACTACATTCACATTGTAATGTTTACCCGGCTTGCTGTTTGTGAATATTTGTAGATGTGTTTGTTTGAAAAGTGTGGAGTTTATATAATTATGTACATAAAATTTGTTGTGTGCAATAATGCTTTGCTTTGCTGACTCTTAGTGATACTTCTATCATGTGCTGTCATTGTAGAAATATTATTTTTATATGCTATTTATGGATTAAATGGCAAAAATACTCATTATTTTCACATCGAATTTTTCCAAATCTTGGCTATTTTGCTCACGTCCCCAATATATCAGATATTGTAACAGTACATGGGAAAATTAAAAAGAGAATATTTGTTCCGGTTTGACTAACAATCGATGGTGAGTTTAATATTAAATGTGGCAGTCTTATCAAATAATTATTATCTGGGATTCGGGCAAGATATCAGAAATTATTTAGTTTATCCGTCATTCTTAAACGCTTTTCCTTTGGGTCTTAGTATTTTGAGGTATTTTAAGTTACATTTCTTATTGATAATAATACAATAATAACAACCCGTGCTTTTGCATTGTTTATAATTTCCCATCTTTCTGGTAAGTTATCCTGATCAGAGCAATCATTTTCTGTATTCATACCACGAACAGCGGGCAAAAAAGTAATGCACTTAATTTGAATGTTTTCTTTTTTTATTTCTCAGAATTGTGTTTCGCAAATACTTTCTTTGAAATCTTATGCATCCAGAAGTTTGACTATATTCTTTATATTAATGGATTAGGGAATGATAATACCCCCAAAATAAAAAGAGGAAGTCGTGATAATTGTTATAGATTTCAACTCCGAAGCCCGTTTGGTGCTAAAATAATATGAGCCTGTTGTAGCGTATCATAAGCTTAGTTGCTTTACAATGCATTAGGGTATTGAATATGAAACTGTAAATCATTATATGAATTCAGTTTAGATTATGAGTGCAGTGTTACAACGAAACACCCTGTTACATTTTCTTTCCAATCTTCGTTCACCTGTGTGCTTGTGATGCCTTCTTTCTTTCTGCTCCTCATCTATGGCACTGTAGAATTCACTGTGTGTTGTGTTTCCATGGTAACAGCTGGTTCTTCAGTGCCATTGCATGCTGGGTAGAACATTCATGTTTCTGATTTTCGAGTTTGAAGTGCTGCATTCACCGTGATCATCTTCATCAGCTTTCTTCATTTTTTTCACCACGCACCATCCTGCTTCATATTTTCCTTCTTTATACGATGACGTGTATATATTTTGCAAAGTAATGGGCTTACTTCGAATGATCGGGTGATGTTGATAACGTCCATAAGCTGATAAGCGTTACCGTGCAACCCAACCTTTTAATGATCATTTTCACCGTAAAAAAATCCCCTCAAATATATATATATACGAATGGTGGGATACACAATAACCGGTCGCTGAATCAGTCAAAAAAAATTCGACGGGCCTTGACCTTCTTACATAAACTTGGCTCACTTTAATATTTGAAGTGTTTAAATCCCCCCAAAAGGTTTGGTAATAGTACCCAATCACCCGATGGTTTAGAAGTAAGCCGATAATTGTCATTTCATGCTTTCGTTTGGAAGAAAAACAAATAGATATAATATAGGCCTAGGCTATATGTACAATTAAGAATCAATATAACATGTTATTATTTCTTCAATAGAATGTATGTCCCTTTTCATCATCTGAATTAATAACTGATGTTATCTAAGGAATTTAGAGAATAATTATATCATGTATTGTTTATGCATGCATGGCTTCATTGGTATTTGCGGTGTATTTCTTCATGCTTTTCTGTGCCGTGCATGGTTTCATGTAATCAGTGTGATGGATCAAAAAATTATAACTGCTTATGCCTTTAAATATTGTAATATTTTATGTTGAACGAGTCTTTAGGATGATAATATTAACGGGGTGTTACATTCATGCTCTATTTTGGCACTATATATCTCTCTGAATGACCTTTACTCGTAAAGCTTATTCATTTACTTACTTGGCCTTTTGTGGAAACATACAGGTTTGTATATTTACAAGGATAATTGCAAAAAATATGCGGGGATATCTAAAAAGAACAATGCACCTATATTAAATATTTAATTTTTACATTACATAATGTAATGCACAATCTGTCGAAGGTATTACAGTTGATGAATTTAAGTTCAATTTTTTAACGAAAAATAAGGGGTTTGCATGATGTAATAATTTCAACATGTCTTTATCATTTTATTTGGTATATCCCTGTGTGTAATTTAGTAGTATTCATCTTACATTGTGCATTCAATTAAGTTTTGAATTGACTTCTATCATGTCTATGTGATGTGGGTCTGGGTTGCTCTTACTGAACAGAAGCTAGTAAGTCTATGAAGTAATGGACCTCTATACTCTTAAAACAAATCAGTCAAATTGACTAGACAAGTAGTCAGCTGGGTGCGACTGATATGCTAGTATTCTAGTTAGAAATAACTCTGTTCTAGTAAAACACGCCTATTGTAGTCAAATATGACAAGAATAACAGTTGCACCCAGCTGTCCCTATTAACAAGTCATTTCGACTGATTTATTTTTGGAGTGTACAATCTATATTATAACGAATATTGCTGGTGTTTTTTGTTTTTGTTTTGTTTTCCAATTCACTGTTTTTGTCCATGATACTAGTAAATTACATCTTGTCTATATACATGTACATAATTACACGGATCCTCATTTAACAAAGTCTTTAAAAAAACCCATAACGTTCTAATTTCGTATGAGATAAACGTCTCACTCAGAACTCCAGATTTGATCGATTTATCTCCACGCCATGCAGAGCCGAGTCGACAGAGGTTTACCGCTTACATACCCTATACTAGTCTGTTTGGCACTAGCACATTTTGCTTTACCTCTGATGAGGCTCAATATCGTGTGCAAGATATGTTTGTGTCAAGCCAGATTGGGGGGTGCAGCCAACATGGATGCTTGGAAGAGAACACCGTCGAGATGAAAAAGAGACAATGTTGTATGTTGGACTAATTCAACATCTAATGAAGATTGGTAACTGCATAAGAGTAAAACTCGTAAAGATATTGTTAAGTCATGGTTTTTCATAAAAATCATTGCAAAAAGACAGGTGGCAAAATACGCATCATCGAACGCAAACATGGCAAACTTGAGTTACTTTAATTTTGTTCGTTTTATTCTATTGTTTAACAAGATCAGGACACTTTTTGTTAAACTTCCCCTTTTTTCAAGTAAATGGTGAACGCATTTTACACAACGTGTGTTATCGTATACATTTTGGTCGTATGCCTCTCTGCAGACTCAGTCGACTGATGCTGGTATGCGACCTCGCGTTCTGAAGAAATGAATGTTCAATGGGTGGGTGAGACAGATAGATAGTTATAGATGTTTTGTTAATGACATTAAATGGTCATATAGCAAAGGCCGAATAGCGATGTGTTTACAAGCAAATAATTGTACAAAAATCGTTCAAACATACACACGGATGATTTATAGATGGTTGCCTGCGGATGATTAAACCATTTCATTTTCAATGAGTTGTTCTTATACAGAGTTTAAGATGATGAATCGTATCGCTCATCTAATCATTTTGAGGAATATGAGGCTTTTTTTTCAAGAAGACAAAAAATGGATGAAAAGGCAAGTTTGTTATAGGGAGCATGTCAACTAAGTGAGCTTAGTGTTTCCTGATTAGTGAACTTGCTGATTGATGCTTCGACTAATTACGATTGAATTCAAAAACATTTTATAATCATGGTATCACACAAAAAGCATGTGGATTGCATAGACCTATGATAGATATCTAGAGGGGGATAGTTTGTTTTCCACTGGGAGAGTGGAAAACGTAATGTCAATTTCTTAAAAATTTTAAGGAATATGATACTAATTCAAAATAAGCTTAAAACGTATACAGAAATACCCTTTTTGCAGATACATGTAGTATATGGTTTTAAGCATGGTAAGAATGACGGAGGAGAGACAGAATACATTTAACACAAAACTTATCGTTAACTGTAGGTCTATAGTTTTATGATTAACTATATTTTGTAATCAATCATACAATTCATTTTTACGATCAATCGCAAAGCTTTGTGTTTTGGGGCCCAAGGTATACAAACGGGAAGCCAATACTGTGTATGACTTTTCTCATTACTTGGTACGAGCGCCACGCTATTTTGATTAATTAGGACATTACGTAACCAAAGTACATTTCTCAAGATGATCGCAGTATGAATGTTACTACAAAACTGAATTTACATAGGCCTATGCTGTTGCGTGATGTATAGTCTTGAGTTAAGACATTGACTGGAACAGCTTGGAAAAAATTAAGTTTTATGGCTTCCCCAATCTCGAATGATTATTCAAAACTTGTTTGACAAGCACATCGCAGCTTAAATGAGAAATATCCTTGAAAGATATGAAAAAATAATTATTTCACGAAGACAAAAGGTCGATATTTATAGCTTAATATGAGAAATTTGTATCAGAAAATATATACCAAAGGAGATAGAGAAGCAATTTATGTTCATAACTTTCTTCTACGGATTCGGCCCTTATTCGTTGTAACCTGCGGGGGAGGATCCATGATTTTCTTTTTACAAGCAAAAAAATAGAGGGTCTTGACTTCCATGTACATGGAAGATCTTGGATCCGCCAATATCACACGTCTCGTGACAAAGGAATATTGTGTGTTTTTTAAATAATACTTATAGCGCTTCTATTCATTTGAATGGAGGATAAAGGAGTACTGTCGATTTAATGCCTTGCTCATGGGCATAGGTGCTGTGGCCTCGGATCGAACCCCGGACTTTTAAGTCAGGCGCCTGAGACCACTAGGCCACGTCACCTCCACTATCCGATTATTCTTCTGATAAAACCAATATCCGATTATCATTCGTCCTTAATGATTTAAAGAGATCGATAAAACAGCGAGGGTTTGCTGACATATCCAAGCATAGTAATAAAAATCAACCCTTTTTTTTATTTGTAATAATGACCATCATCTTAAAAGTTCATGTTCAGTAATATTCATCTTTTAAGGCGTATGTTAAGAAGTATGTGAATGACGGTCTTATCAACAGCAGTACACTACAGCATCACGCAGCAAAAGCTCAAAGTTGTATTTCGAAAATTGCTTGATTTTAAAAACAAATATTTAGCCGTTTAAAAAATAATTAAGTAGGGCGTGTTGAAAATGAATATATAGTAAACGTCTAGAGCAACTGTTTTAGTGTGACGATCATTGGTCCATTTGTGCGCTTTCACGAGTAACTTTAAAAAAAGAATTATTAGTACTGTGAATTATTCCCTTTTCACACCTCAAATAGTCTCTCGTTCTATATTATGAAATAATTGAGCATTTTGGAATGAAAGAAACACAAACATAAAAATTTTCATTATTTTGCGTATGTTAACTGCATGTGAATAACGTTTTAAGAGAACATTAACACTTAAAAAATGCGCTTTGGGTTAATTTCCGTTTATGTAAAACCACTTTATTGTTATGCTTTCAGAATACAGAGAAACACATTTTTTTGTTCATTGATTTACTCTGACACTTACTGACAATAAGGTGGTGATTAAAGATATGTTAAATTCAATAAAAAGTTAAAAACCAATTGGCATTTGCTTTGGGGAAATACGTGAGGAGTGTTTTAAAAATACACATGATTAGACAGGCAAAGACAACTAATCATGCGTTTTCAAATAAAAGAAGTATATGAAAGAAATTCAATGTATGCCGCCTTTACTCAGACATGGAAACGAAGGAGCCGCAGCACGTAGCTCACTTCTACAAAAATATAAGAATGTGGGTGAATTACTAAAGAGAAACATTGATTATTTTTAAGTTAGGGGAAGATAATTTTGTTTTGTTTCTTGCATTGATACAAGTATTTCAAAGTGCATTTGTTTTACTGTAATAAGTATGACGTAAGCACTCATAATTATCTACTCTGTAATCGTTTCGATGTTGACCTCTACATACTTGTAAGAGTAAAATTACTATTATGTACTTTAAAATGTATTTATGAGGGTATGTTGTATTGTACGACAATACAGGAGGGATGTAATCTAATATAAGAGAAAGGCGAATCCTGGGTGAATACCAGGGCTATTTTTTAAAATTCAAACCTATGTGCAAACTTTTGTCTTGGGGTATAAAGCCCACCCCACCCCCATAACACTATAACAAGATATCATATTACCATATTAAGATATTACCAAACCAAAATTATTTTTATTTATTTTTGCACGCCATTTAAATTGACTTTCTTAAATATATCTCATGTTCTTATGATCAACCTTTTCTTTCCAAATGCACGGCTCTTCCTCAAAGTAATTATTATGCTGACGATGTTACTGTAATTTGGATACTACGTTGATCACGATGGAATGTGAGGACATGGCTCCGGGAAGCAGAGGTGGGGGTGCTGCGTGTGTTTTTATCCATAGACAGACACCCCCCCTGGAGCTTTGATGTACCAAAAGAGGAAATATTACCGAAATTACCTTTATTTTGTAGTGAAACCCTGTTTGTATTTGTGAAATTTCTTGGGACCAAAATGACCTTCATTTTGTACTGAAACTTTTATTTCTTGTCAAATGTTGATCGTCAGCACCTCCTGTTAAAAAAAAAATCGTTCCCGGGACCCTGGTAAAGGAGATACAGAAGCCTAATTATGATTACATAAACCAGGATTAACAGAACCTATATCATTAAGAGAAGATCAGAAATGAGCAGGCCGTCAGAGGAATGATCACATCGGTATCATCCGCCTCGATTTTTGGCAATTGATAGAATTCACACTGTAACCTCATTATATAATCAGTGGTTCTCTCATTGCCAAACCTGGTGGCGTGATTTTGATTACATCACATCATGTGCACTTTCTCCTTCTTTCAAGCCGGGTCAAGGTCAAGGAGGGGGCGTTCATCGCGAGGATCTGGGTAAGCATGACATTTTTAAAGATACATTTTCTCATCATTGCTAAATATTTTGTGTCAAAATGATATAACTCACGAAAACTATGGTGTTATTAGTTAATGGTGTAAACAACTTTGTGTAAGATGAGGGATATATGATTGGAAATACAGTTATTCAAGTAACAGAGTTTCCTCTTAACGATACTTGATGTTGGAACCTTCAGTGAAAACAGTCACTAACCATATTACACCCCAGTAACACTACCACAGGGTGTGGTCTCCTATTTACACGAGCAGAATCATATCATAATCAGTGCTGGAAATAGACACCATGCATTAACCGTGTTGAATTAACAACATCGGTGTCAAAACATACAGTGGCGTAGCTAGGATTTTTTTTCCTGGGGGCACTGGGGGGTCCTTGCTTTTTCAGGGGGCACTGGCCATTTTTTCCGGTGTGTGTATGTGTCACAAGGGCGGATCCGACTTTCGCCAATAGGGGACGGGGCCCGAAATTATCTTCACCTATATTTTCCCCGATCAGTCACTTCTTAGTTTTATTCTTATAAAATAATATAAACATGAAATAATCTCATAAGCCTTATAAAAAGTGCGAGCGCGAAGCGCGAGCGATTTTTTTTTTTTATTTCATGTATTTTGTCCTAAAAAATGTAATATTCTGAGCAATGTTATGTGTGATCCTGAACAAGATTCGTATGTAACTACATGGTTACTGCGAACGCCAAGCGCGAGCAGAAATTTTTATCAACTGTTCTAGCAATATCAAAAAGGACCTGTAAAGGACTGCTTACAGTTACCCACGAAGACGGTATACATTTCAATAATGCGAGAGCGAAGCGCGAGCAATTTTTTTTACATTCCGACCTAAAAAATGGTCATTCTAAGTACTTTTTGTATTGATAAATGGGGTAGGTATGTAACTAAACAATTAATGCGAGAGGAAGAAAATTGAGATATTAGACCTAAAAGTGGGACACTCTATTCATATTTTGTAAATCATAAATAGGATATAGTGAATTGGGTATCATTAATAATGATATCGTGAAGCGCGAGCAGACAATTATTGATATTCTGATGTGAAACTGGACAATTTAAGCACATTTTCAATACAGAGCATGCAGGCTATCGCACATGTTTTATATTTAGACCTATAGAATCTGGGCATTCTGAATACATTTGTTTAATGGAACATTATGGAATACACGTAGACAATATGAACTTGGCCAATTAATAATGTGACCACGCAGCGTGAGCTTAAAATGCAGATATGTAGACCATAAAACGGACATTTTACAGAGCACTTAAATTTGTAAATGAAAAAAAATAATGAAAGCACGATTTCCGAGCTAAAATATGTTTTGTATATTGACTTCAAAACTTGCTCCTTATCAGCCTATTGAGCAAGATATGAATCTCATCGAACAGGCAATTCTGGCGCAAAGCGCAAGCAAAAATTTTATATTTATTTAGTTACATGAAAGATTTTTTTTTAAATCTTCCCCTCACATTATTTCATTCACTCGTCTTCCTCATCTTATTTTCCTCTTCTTTTTTATCTTCTGTCTTTCGTCTTCTTTCCCCTTTTTCTTTTCTTCTCCTTTTTTTCTTTTTTTTTGCTCTGCCAATTTTTCAGGGGGGGGGGGCACCTGGGGGCACACCAAATCTCAGGGGGGGTACGTGCCCCCCAGGCCCACCCCCCGTAGCTACGCCACTGAAAACATATTATTGTAAAGTCGAATTAAGACCAAAACGAGCTAGAAAATTACATTTCAACGCCATCACATAAAAGTTCCTCTGTGTTGTACTCAACTAACAATAGTTTTTGCCTGGGTTTGTCATAGATGTAGCATCTGTGTCAACATGGTGACAAATTTAACTCCCTTCTTTTTTTTTTGCAGTGAAGTTTTTCTTGTTGGTACTCTCCATCAAAAGCTTCTGTAGGGGAAACAACTGAATTATGTTCTTGGACATATTAATTGCTTTACAGGCTAAATTATGACACAGAAATAATAAATGGACAGAGCGATTTGGCCTGTGATAACTGGTTGACTCTCACATGTAGAGGGGGGGGGGGGAGTGTCTCCCAGATTTTGAAATACTCCCAAAATATCATTATTAATCAATTGCCCCCTCATTATTCTGAGTGCCACTCTTTATTATTCATATTGTAATCCTATACTCTTTCTAATAAATGTAATTTGTTATGCTCTCAGCAAATGTCACAATTAATCAATTAATATACCTCAACCATCTTATTGCATGTAGTAATATATTTTTGTTGGCCAGTAATGTTTTAGCTTGAAATACAAGCTATTTGTTAATAACTATAACCATGGGTGTCGATCGGTATTCTTGGTTGGGGGGGATGATTGACACAAATTTTTTGTGGATTGGGATTTCAACATTACCCCCACTAAAATCACAAATAAGGACATTTGGGAGTGGTTGATATGCATATGGTGTTCTTGGAAATTCCTTCATTGTTGTAGTGTACTTTACTTATATATATTTTTTTAAATTCAAATTGTGTTACAAGTGAGCCTATTCTAACTCATGCGAAAGAAAAAAAATGACAAAACTTGTCTGGACTATGTACATAGTGATCTGTTTATTGAGCATGCTGTATACACAGGGGCGTCGATCCATTTTTCAGATGGGGGGGGGGGCAAAATCATAAATCAACGTTCTAAAGGCGCTCTATCACACAAAACAAAGAAACTCACCCACCCATACATAGGCCTATATAGTATATATATATGACTCATGAGAAAGAGACACATATCTCACCCTCACCAACAATGCGAGCGCGAAGCGCGAGCTGAAATTTTTTTAGTATGTCATGAAAACAGGAAGTTTAGGTTTCTTTGTAGTAACTCACTAGAGAACGAGCTGAAATTTCTTTATATTTCGACCTGAAAGCTTGATATTCTAAGCATTTTTGGTACCAATGATTGAGATGGTTATCTAGAAGAACAATAGATGCGAGCGCAAAGCGCGAGCTGAAAATTTTGATATTTCGATCTGGAAAAAAAGACAGATTATTGGACGCTTTTGATAAAGAACAAGATATATATCCAACAAAAGATTATTGCAAATCGAAGCAGGAGTTCTTTTGAGGTTTAGAACTGAAAACAGGACATTCTATTCACCTATTTAATCATGAAAAGTATGGGGTTTTGGTACAGAAATGATGCGAGCGCGAACTGAAAAGCTTTATATTCCAATCTGAAAAGTAGACATTTTGAGCACGATTTTAAATCAAAATCGAGTTGGTATCTCAATCTCACTTGCTGATTTAAGTGTTAGCATTACAATCATATTTTTTAGTTGCACATGCGGAATTATTGAGGATCGACGCCTCTGTGTATACAACCCGACTGGCAATATCTTTTTTCTTCTTAATGCATGATGATAAAATGCAGATTCCGACCAATTAAGACTAGCACAAATTACAAACTATGTGGCTTCTCGTGCACCATCGGGCTAACCGTCATTCCTTAGACGATTTATCTTGCCACCATTTTACTCCCGTTTATTTTTCCACCCTTTTGAATTAATAGATTTATTAAGATTAATTTACTCACCACTGGTGGGATGGAACACCCTATCAACAAAAGTTGTTTATCGTTGGGGTCCTTTTATGCCATGTGTTAAAAATATCATATAAATAAACATTTCATTCTTTTTCATATTGAACCTCCACCCATCTGTTTAAAAGTCCTGGAAAACAATATACACAAAACGCGAGGGAAACAAACTGATTGATGGCATACTATAATCATCATGATCAATCTTTTCATTTTTTCATCATTATTATAATTTTTCTACCCTAAATTATTGGGGGATGATAATACAGGCCATCCCCCCCACTTGAAATATTGGGGGGGATATATCCCCCCCATCCCCCCCCCCGTGATCGACACCCATGACTATAACATTAACATCGGTTCCACAATCATTTTTCTTTTTAATTTTCGCTCATATTTGGATAGATTTTGCATGGTTTAATTCTGTTGATAATTATGATCGATGGCCTTTATAACCCACGTGTACTTACTTGCCATTGATGCTATGTCTCGAATATACGACCTTGTTTGTTAAACATCCACACACACACACACACACAAAAGAAATTTGTAATCTGCATTTATATTTGGATCTGCTGGGAGTTGGTGATAACTGAAAGTGGATGCAATATGCATTTTTGTTTTCAACTTTGTTCATCAATGGGTGGGTGTGATTTTTTTTCGGGGGTGGGGGGATTTGTGACATTTTCTGAGAAATAACCATGCAAGATGGCCCTTTTTGTAATTCCTGTAGCACCCACGTCTGACAGATATGTCACTCTTGGAGAACATTTTATCAACATTTATCATTCGACCAGTTGTTGGATCTGATAACTTTCATAGAATTTGATTGGCTGAGAAGCGATTTTACTATGGCAACTGTTGGATAAAACGTCAGACAAGTTCTTTAACGAAACACTCACCTGGTATTCCATAAAAAAGTAATAAATGATAATAATAATAATAGCTGGATTTATAAAGCGCTTTTTGCCTGAGGATACAAAGTGCTGCTATTATTACCCGGCTTTAGCTCGAGCTACCATTACCGGCGCTCAGTGCATTAATCCTGTCGGGTACCTATTCAACTCACCTGGGTCTAGTGCAGCACAGTGTGGAATTTTTTTATTGCTAAATGAGGAAAACAGGCCATGGCAAGGATTCGAACCCACGACCCTCTGTTTGAAAGGCGAGAGTCAGAACCACTAGACCACACAACGCGCCCATAATCATGATAACCATTACCCTGTCTTGAGAAAATTAAAACAGTGTATATACTCCAGAACAGCTGAATCCTCAGTCGATGCCCTCCTGCTAGTCCTTTGGGTGATTATCCTCAATAACATTGTATGCATTAGGTGGGCCAGCTATGAGGATGCTCACTTGGTAAACTGGTTTCATATTTGCTTCAAATCCAAACTGAGAACCAAGCAATCTTTATCATGTTCGCAGTTCTTCCTGTTGATTATTCCAATCCTTGGGAAGATTATAAAGCCTATCCCATAATTAAGATCTACTTTACTTTTCACAGCCGGTCTCTTTGTATCCTATTACAAGTCCAGGATACTCTGATGTCTTATACTCATGGACTTATCCCTATTCTCCCACGGAAAAGTCAGTTCACAGAGGAGTATGAATATACCGACTTGTACTTGCTTGACCAGTCTGCAATGTCAGGTAGCATGTTGGTAATTGCACAGGGGAATGTTATCTGTTCTACCAGGTCTCAGACCAGCTGCCAGTCTCTTGCTTGATAGATCCAAATGTTTGTTTATGGTCTAGATCTTGGACCGGTCTAGTGATCATTTTATTCTAATGGGTTCAATTGCCTTGCTTAATTACGACTTTCCCTGTTTCTGGATCCTGTGTCATATCGTTAGAGTGCTCTAGACTGCCGTGAAAATCCCCGAACTCCTTTTTTCTAGATGACTATTAATCCACTCATGAGCATGCACAAAGAACTTTCAAAAGTCGATCTGCATACAAGTCTAATCAGTACTACACAGAGCGACATTGAAGTTGAAGATCTTGAGAAACTACAGCAAGTATGGCATTGGTACCTGGAAATGAGCAAGCCATTAATTGCCTTCTTGTCGAATCTTTTAACTTCACATCGACTTGAATAGTTGAAGGGCGGAAGGACCAATGTTTGACAGAGAAGTTGTCCAAACGAAGGCTTCCGTCGGTGGCAACGGGCTAGCATACTGTTTGAGTAAGTGATTTACCCAATTTAAGAGACGTAACAATGGGAGTTGCATGTTGTACAACTCTTGTAATCAGTGCTTATAGTCTTTCCTCTTAAACTTGTGGAAAAAAGTTTTTCATGTCAGTAGCATTTCATTTTACTTTGCCTCCTTCCATCAACTGTGAAGATTTTTGGTTATACCTTGGTCACATTTGTTCTACGGCGGCCGTACGGCGAGTCGAAAACAGTCGTTTTTTTCATTCTTTATTCAAACCATGTAGTTGGTACAAATAAATAATAAAACGGCTGTTTTCGACTCGCCGTACGGCCGCCGTAGAACAAATGTGACCAAGGTATTACTTGTCGTATCATTGATTTCATGGTGCTGTCTACCCAGTGTCGACTTGGGTGTCTGCGGTTTGATAGTGGAATATGAATAGTCACCAACGCCAGATTGGTAAATTGCTTACATCATGCAAAGAAACTTCTATTAAATATTTGTTTTTCTATCGTTGACAAATGTGCACCATCTTAATCAAGGGGCTCATCTATGTCCTTCCACTACTTAGCTGACTCGTTGTAGAATATTGGGTCTACTTAGCTCCTCGATAAATTCGACAAATAGTAAGATAAAGTTGCCATATCCAGAATATATCTAAATTATGTTGTTCTTTTTTTAGTTTTGAGCTGCACAAAACTTTTAGAGCGGATGAACTTTCCGCCGTGTAAGTCCGTAACATAAACGAGCAACAAACTTCCCATGCCCGATATCATCGTTAAACGTCCGCTGTATCCTCTCTGCATCCTCGCAACTCATCATACACTGCAGCTGAACAAGGGAGAAAAGATAAGATACAATAACATATATCGTTAACTTTGTAGCGCGAAAATAGAAAGAATGTCAGCGCATGCATCTCGTAAATAAACCCCGGTAACCCCTTTCGGAGCTGTTATCACTTCCATCAGCTTTCATCCGCTATATGATGGAGATATTGTGATGGATTTTTTCATGGAGCAGCCTAGCAGCCTTTGGTGAATCATCGAAACAAGAGGTTCCATGAAATTTGCTCAGGCGACAATTGCTCCGATGGAAAATATATACGTTATGCCAAACATAAAACCAACATCCAAAACTAAATAAACCCTAATCCGTATCTTTACATTATTCTTAACCAAAATAATCCTAACTCTAACCCTATGCCCTCTGAGATATGAAGACCGGAGCAATTGTCACAGGAGCAAGTGTCGTGTCATCGAAATGGGTTACAATCCTTTGATCTTAGAGGACCCCAACCCCTAAGAAATGCCTCAATTACTCTACATTCACGATAGTGTTTTACTTTTGCACATTATCTTAAAATATACCCCGAACTTCCTGATTTTCGCCATATTTTACCGCTGTCATTTTTACCTTTGTCATATAGCTCTAGCATTGAAGTCTGTGTCGTCTCGAGAAACCCCCCCCCCCCCCCGGATATTCTGCATTTTTACACCTAATATACAACATGTCAAGTAGTCTTTTCTTCTCGACGTAGTCTCATCTTAACAAGATGGAATAATATGTAACATGACATGGTCGTTAAAAAGGAATGCATATCATTGGTCCTAAAAAAAAAATTGCGTCAAAAAAAGAAGAATGGTGATAGCTTGAAAGAAATCGAAAACAAGAAAGAAAGGGTGTTTAAAATTTATATCCCAAAGACTATATAAAATTGTCAAATTGGCAACTGGGTAAGTAAATTATGACAAAAAGTAGGGACAACTTTCTTATTGGCCAGGATTTGTGGTTTTCTCCTAAGTATCTATTCCCTTAGGACAGTAATCGAAATATAACATGTTTAGCATATATCTTACAGCCTAATATAATCGAAGTAAAAATTAAAAAAAGGACATTTTATGTATTTCAGTGTAAGTGGAAGAGCGGTCTTGGCAAATGAGGACAACTTGAAGTCTCCATAGGGTTGATGATAACCAAGTTTTGCACCTTAAATGTGACAGGGTCTTCGATTAGATATGCATCTATTTCATGATTACATAAACTGTTCAGAATGTTAAATTTTCAGGTCTGAATACAAAAAAAAATCAACTTGCTCTTCGTTCTTGCAAGATTTAGTAATATCTTATGAGATATTTTTGTAAGAATAAACAAGATCTTTAGTTAGGACTACCCCTTATAAAAACAACAACATCTTAGCAGCTGATGGAGTAAAATGTGGATGAAAATATTTTTCCGGTCCTTTTAGCAAAGGCTACATCCGCCTCTGCATAGTTCATGTTCTCTTACAGCGATAAAAAGTTTCGATGGTCACTTATCAAACAAACAAAATCACTTCAAGTAAAAAACCCTTTTAATCAGTAATTAACGCAGGAGCATGTTTTATCTCCGTCTTTTCCCTCCGTCTTCCAAACAGCTCGCAAGCTGCGTTTGTCGCAGATATCAATCATAAATCCCTTCATAAATGTGCACAAATTAATTACCACGTAACACACAGACAATAAAGGGAGAAACGTTATCTTTTTTGGTGAAAATTGTTTGCACCCAATTGCTAAACATATAAGCCCGCATACTAGTGCCCCTCTTTACCCCCCCCCCCAACGGAAATACGTTTTGTCCACTTAGGGGAGAGATCAGTTGTTTTGGGGCACATGAGAGTAATTCAACCGCGCGCAAAGCATGCCGGACAGGCGTAAGTAAAGATCACATGACTTTATTGATTAAAATAATTCATTAAAAATAGATCAAATGTTTGTATATCAAAAGAAAAACGATAGACATAATGCTATGTTCATACTCTTTCATAATCAAGGCGTTTGGGAAGGCTAGACTGCATTTTTGTATTTCATTTTAATCATTATTACCCACAATGCAGTTCTGGTTTTTCTGGCGATGAACTGGCCGAAATTATGGTTAGTCTTATTTCAGGCCATTTAACTTTTGATTGAGCTGGACAAGTACCTGATTAACATATCAAGTCTTTATGTACTGTTAATTGTGACTAAAGTCAGTGAATTAAAGCAAGATCTATCGAGGGATTGATTTTTAATGATTTTTTGATGAGCTATGATATAACACGTGAGTGAATGGGGGTCTGTAATACTCATGTGTGCCCTTTGTCGCTCCTGTCAGATGATCATCGATAAATATTGAAGTATGATGGCGCTAAAAGCATTCTGGACCAATGGCAAGATAAATGACCCGCACTATTTGGGGAATGAAAATACGTTTGGTGACGCTATCAGCCGTCATCTTTCGTTGTTCTTTAATAGTTATAAGCACTCGAATTTTATATTAAAATACCAAAGCACAAATTCACATTCTAACTATTTTAAACTAAATTTTAATAATGAATATTAGCATTATGCCGCACTAATACACTTTGTAGTGCTTTCCTAGAATGCATCTACCGATAATATAATGCTATCGACAGATTCGTTAAATTTGCGAATTGCCTAGCTTGGTCGCTACGACCACTCACATAATACCAATGATTCGAATAATGATAATAACAATAATAATGATAATAATATTAATAATAATAAAACCAACAACAATAATGATATTAATGATAATAATACTGATGATGATGATGATAACGACGACGGCGACGACGGTGATGATAAATAATACTAATAATGATGATAATAAATTGTACATTGATATTGTGAGATTCCTACATGTATATACTCCACTGCACATTACAGTACTTGGCAGGTGAACAGGAAACAAAAATTTTCAAGATGAGCAAGAAAATAAAAAAATAAATCAGAAAGTAATAATCACAGGAAAGAGTGAAGCCTACTATCTCTATGATTTAATAAAAGCAATGGAAGTTATCATTTTCATGGCTATGGAACATCTTTTCATGGCTAGGTTGGAAATACGAAGTTTAAAGTGGGATAATTTCTTGCTGTGTCATTACGCTTCCACATGAAAACAGCTTTCATCCATATTGCGGGCGGCCTCTTTAGCCACCCCTCTTTAACAATTATGATAAATTATATTTTGCATTAAAAGGATTAAAATGCCAAATGTCACAATCAAAAGAGTGTCAAAATTTCTTGCTAAATTGTTGTCTTACATGTTTTAGATATATTATTCAACAGCATTATCATCAGTACCTTAGTAGAGGATTTCCCATTCATGCCACTGTCAAGGGCGGAAATATCTCCCCAAGGTAGGGGACCAGGGGCTGGTAATTTTGACTAGAAAAAAAAGAGGGGGTATCACCCCAAAAGTAAGGTCATCTCTTCCAAAATACACGTGTTTTTTTAATACCAAAAAGTAATAGGGGGTATTTTATATTGTGTCCCCTATTATTTTGGGTAGTGGGGACGCGTCCCTGGGATTTCCGCCCATGGCCACTGTTTAAAAAAATGTATAGATTGAATTATGATACAACCATATTTGAAAGTTTATGGAATCGTACAATTCATAATTGACTTGTTATGCAGCGGATATAACCGTTGCAATTAAACCAAACGTAGGAATCTGCCATGGCCAAATTCAGAAATACAGCCCGGTAGGAGTGCGTCCGCGCGAGAAAGTTTTACCTTTAATGGACTAATTTCAGCAGTTTAACGGCATTTAAAGATGAATCCACACATCAACAATTATAATAATAATTTAATTTAATAATTATCGTGTCTGTCTTGAAAAATGGCGGGGGTGATTGTTCAGGCCATCCCTTCTCTCCGAAAAATTCTGGTCAGTATGAAATAAATTTCAGCTCAAGCTTCGCGCTTGCAATAATATTGTTCACTGAGAAAAATATCCCGTTCTTTAATAAAAACTTGCTTAAACTTTCCAGTCTTTCAAGTCAGAATACAAAAAATATAGAAAAAGACCGTTACCTCGCGAATTGTTTAGATATCCATCCTGCTCATTATCATAAAAAGTGCGTGGAATTTCCCATTTTTAGGTCTAAATCTTAAAAAAAAATAATATAAATATCAACTCGCACTCCGCGCTTTGTTTACTTCATGCTTTATTACAAACGTGCTTAAACTGTCCATTTTTAAAAGTCGGAATATAAAATAATGCAGCTTTCGGTTCACACTGTGTATTTAGATACATGTCTTGTTCTTTTTTAAAAACTTGCTTAAATGTTCCAGTTTTCAAAGTCGGAATATGAAAAAAAATTAATTCGCGCATTGTTTAGATACTCATTCTATTCACCAATCAAAAAAATGTTCAGGATTTTTAATATTCATGCCTAAATCTAAAAAAAGAAACAACAGCGCGTGTATTTTATATTCTTCATGAAAAAACGTCATTGCTTAAATTGTCCAGTTTTCAAGATGGAAAATTTAACGTTTTCAGCTTGCGCTTCGCGCACGAATTATTTATTTTTAAGAGAGAAACCTATATCCTGTTCATGATCACAAAATGTGCTTAGAATGTCAATTTTTCAGGTCGGAATATCAAATATTTAGGATTTTCAGCTCCAGTTTCGTGCTAACCGTTTGAATGTCAGTATATTAAAAATTTGAGCTCGAGCATCGCGCTCGCATCTTATTCATGATTAGGCCTACAAAACATGATCAGAATGTTCAATTTTATGTCTGAATACATGACATATTAATAAATAATAATAAGCTCGCGCTCTGCGCTTGCATTATTTTTTTTAGGCCTCATGAGATGTGAAGTGTATGTCTTCTCCCCCCCCAAAAAAAAGAACCAGCAACAAAAATAAACGTTAGCGGCCAATTGGGGAAAATGTAGATATATGTAGACAAATATATTTCCGTCCCCTGATCCCCCTATTGGCGAAAGGTGGATCCATTCTAGTCAAACCGTATCAGGTGCCACGCGCGTAAAACATTCCCCATAGACTTGTGTGTTAAAATGGCACTTTTGAAAAATTCATAAAAAATAAATGTGAAATTAGAGGGTGGAATATTTACTACCATTGGATAGGATATATATCTGGCATTCCATATCTGACCAGGAAAGGGTAGCGTAGCCAGCTCATTTTAAAAATAAATTGCCATTTATGAAGATAACTATGAATGGATCAAATTTATCGACTCAAACGGTAAAATAGCCCTAATTAGTCCACCAGTCAAAAAAATAGTTCCAAGTCACTTTTTTATCTTCTCAATTTGGTCGAAGGAAGTTCAGTAGTTACCATTTCTAGAATCAGTGTTAGATTTTGAATCATATTCATACAGTTTTGTCAATCAGCAACATCAAATTGAAAAAAATTTGAATGGGTTGGGTCGAACGAATATCTTGAGCCCTCCTGATGTAATTAGGCTCATGGCACCATCACTCTCAAATACCTTCCGACGGGCCTGGTTATTCATCTAGGTAATTACTCAATGTATTGCCTGCTTTAAATCAACATAGCACCACCGCAGAACGTATCGTGATATTGGCGATATAACATGGCATTGGCAGTGATGACAGTGGCGTGTCTATGAAAAATCGCACCTTTTCCATCATCTTACAATAGGAAAATATATATCCACGACCTTCAACATCTTATGCCAAAGACTTAGTGCTTCATCAAGGTTTTACTTTTCGGTGAGTTTATTTTATTTTATTTTATAATTATATGTTTTATTATGAAAACATTATCAATTTACAATGATTGGCGAATGGTAAAAAGTTAACAAACCAAAGAATGGCCTAAAAAATCTGCAGTTACAGAATCAAATAGCAGGCAAAATATTATAAAGACTGATATATATAATCTCAACTGTCGAAAGATATAGAATTTTAACAAGGGAGATAAAGACATTGAAAAGGATGCCAAATGTACAAAGCAAACAACAGAGAATATATGGGTATATAATAATTGAAATATAATAAATATACGGAAACTGGATCAGGAAGTTTAAACAAATTTACAAGTATACATGTGTAGTATTTCAAACGCCAAAACAAATATGAAAGAAACTTATCACTGCAAATTCGATTTTGTTTTCAAAATTACTTACATTAAAACTTTTCCCACATTTCTTAAAAGTGACATCCAACATGTCAAGCCAGATCGAAGCTACCTTGTCGCATTCACAAATAAAATGAACAATTTTTTCTTTGTCACACAATGAACAAATTTGTGCAGTATCTTTTTTATTTTATGTAGATCATTGAGAGCAATAGTCTTATAGAAAATTTTAAAGCAAAATGATCTAAATTTTGAGTCGATTGTACAAAAAAGTTAGTAACGTGTATTTTATTCCAGTTTAAAATAACAGATTGTACAGCTTAAACGTTACACCAATATGAATATCTCATTTCAGGAGCATGGCAACCCAACAGAGACAGTATTGTAGACATTATTTGGCACTTAAAAGCTTGTGGACTATGGTAACATGAGTACCAAATATATCAGTGTTAAAGTTCATGATCCATTTTAAAGATATATTTTTAATCAAGAAATTGTATTTCTTTCTATCCTCAGTAGAAATATCAAAATTAATTAATCAATTGTATGTTATGACGGCCGTTGTGGAAAGCAGTTCTGAAACTGACAATGCCATCATGTATAAATAAAACTACAAATAGATAAATAAAAAGTTTATAGCCTGGTATAGTGGGGGGGGGGGTAAACAAATCAGATGGTCTAGGTGATCGGTGAAAAAAAAATCAGAAAATGGTACAAGCATGACAATTGGCGCAAAGATAGAGTAAGTTGTTCTTAACATTTTTAGCAGGGGTTGCCAGTGTGAGTGTCCCAAACATAGCAACGATCGCTAAGTAATATATAACAGCTTTATCGGGCTTGAGTTACATTATCACAATCGATATATCATTTATATTTTAATCTAAAGCATGTTGCTTTCTTGTTGCTTCGCTCCATTAAGCCATAAAACCAATGTTAAAGATTTTTTTTCCATAGCAACAAATTGTTTATCATAGATCAGATCATTAAAATCTACTCACAATTGCTCAGAAATCAAATCTGGACCACAGATTCCTCGTGTGATGAATGTTTCTCTAGGTAGACACAATGAGCATCATAGCAACGGTTGCTATGTAACATATTTGCCTCAGTAACCAATTCATAAAGGGTGTGTGTTTCATGATTATAATTTCTATGAAAAAAATGCACATCTTTTCTATTAAAGCTTTAATACATTGTTTACAACAATACACTTATACCCGCCCTTGCAAAAGTACCAGGTACTAAGTAACATGTTTCTGTGGCAAAGAATGGTTAAGGGCCTAAAGGTATGATTATTGCTGAAGAATGTAAAACTTTGCACAATATATATATATATATATTTATATATATATATATATATATATATATATATATATATATATATATATATATATATATATATATATATATATATATAAAATAAACAAAGTTACACAGATAACGTGTGGTTCATCAGTACTTTATTGATTTGCTACTCGGAGTTTCACGCAGATGCGATCTTCAGGCAACAATAAAGGAATTGTTATAAGTGAATTGTTAATAAGTGAATTGTTAATAAGTGAATTGTTAATGTTCAAATGGTATTGCCACTAGCCTTTATTGTTGCCTGAAGATCGCATCTGCGTGAAACTCCGAGTAGCAAATCAATAAAGTACTGATGAACCACACGTTATCTGTGTAACTTTGTTTATTTTATTTCATGCTCTGCCTCATCACAGACATCGAGCACTCTTCTTTACAAGGATAGCATTCACCAAGTGTATATATATATATATATATATATATATATTATATATATAGTTGCAATGGTGCTATACCTCATGTTTACGTATGTTCAAGTTCATTTTTTCACCATTATGAACTCTTGATTTGATCAATGCCTTCAGTAACTCATCGTATACTTTTGAAGATTATGGTATATTTGAAAGTCACTGGAACCACATATTCATAAATGGACTTATTATTACTAAACTGCCATGATGCAGTGGATATAACTTTTGCATTAATCTAAACGTAGGGATGTGTCACGGCCAAATTCTTGTATAAGAAACGGGGGCCGCGGAAGCGGGGGGGGGGGGGGGTGGGGGGCTTCAACCCTCACTTTTTTCCAAAACCGTTAACAAAACATAAAATTTACCATATGATCGAAAAAAATTTTGCATGGTCAGCCCCCCCCCCCACTTTGAAAAACCGTTCCGCGAACCCTGAGAAAAGGTTGAGCAGGGGAGCAGAGAGATCGCGCGAGAAATTTTGCATTTGTATAGAATGCAAAATTATGCAATTTAAGCAGCTTTTAAAGATGAATCCACACATTAACAGAAGTATTATACATTTGATGATTAAAAAATATTTTTTCTATCTTGAAAAAGTGTAGGGGATGTATCCCCCCATCCCCCGGGATTAACACCCGTGTCCTGTATTATCGTTTTGCAATATGTATAATACATCCTGATATTTATTTCCACTGCTTATATATTACGACTATCATTGTTTTGTTATTAGTCAAGGAAAAGTAACGTTTGATCCCAAACAATTCGCACCGCAAGGCATTCCCATGAAGTCCCCAAAATGACACACTAAAAGTTCAGAAAAATCCAGGTGGTGGAAAGACGTCTAATTTGGCTGCCATCGTAAGAATTCTCATGATTATTGGTAGTCATACAAGCTGATCTGACCATAACACTTAACAGAAATGATGATTAAAACATTAAACTGTCACCAGTATATATTTTACTAGAAGCTCCATTTTAAAATCAGGATGTAAGTCAGTTTTGACCTCTGCTGACTTCTAGAGGTCAATGACATTATGGTCAACGACATAAGAATATCAGAACTTTGATGTTTTGCATCATTAGTTCATGTTAAATTTTTAATATTGACTTCCTTTGTATCCCGATATTCTAGAGAGAATGTTGTGTAATATAAGTTTTGACCTTTGACTCTGGAGAGCTGGCAAATGTCAATGACCTTAAAATGGTAGGAAATTGATACTTAGCATCACTGGTTTATGATAAACAGGCCTTCGGTTTAAAAATTAAAATTACAATGCGATTTATGTCACCACAGTGCATTCCCATTCCCCAAAATAACATACAAAAAGTAAAAAAAAAATGCAAGTGGTGGAAAGGCGTCTAATTTGCATAAATCAAAAATTGCTGCCATTGTGAGAATTTCCATGAATATTGGTAAGAGTACAGACTGGCCTGACCATAACACTTTCAAAAAATTATTTACTAAAACATCAAACTTTTACTAGTGTTAAATTAATCATA
Organism: Lytechinus variegatus; assembly: GCF_018143015.1. NCBI lineage: Eukaryota > Metazoa > Echinodermata > Echinoidea > Temnopleuroida > Toxopneustidae > Lytechinus > Lytechinus variegatus. The sequence continues at coordinate 37,158,996 of NC_054742.1, read as the reverse complement.
AGCTCCATGTTCAAATTGAGATGTAAGCTAGATTTGACCTCCGCTGACCTCTAGAGGTCTATGACCTAAATTATCATCGACATAATTATATAGAATATCAGATTTTTAAAAATAATTGATGATTTGGTTCATTAGTTCGTCATAAACATGGTTAGAAGGGGCCGTGGAACAGGAGGGTTGTGCTGGGGCTCAGTCCCGCACTTTTTTCCCCCCAAACCATGTACAAAAACGTAAAATTACCATCTGATTATGATGCTTTGCATGCTCAGCCCCCACACTTTCAAAATCGTTCCCCGGCCCTGGTTAGGTTGAGAAAATATAGTTATTCCATGTTAAAAAAACTCCTTAAAACCAAGTTTTCTCCATTTTGAAACAATATTTCTATTGATCAACCTAAACATAAAATGTAAAAGATCGACCTTTTGATTAAATTAGCTAGTGCATTTTGTGGCAAAGAGTTATGTGTTGTATAATTGCAATGATAATAGACCTTATATTTACTTATCTGAGTGATTGGCAATTGAAGTAGAATGGATCGATCACAATATCATGTATCAGAAAATTGATGATTTGCTTCATTATAAACATGTTTAGGTTGAGTAAATATAGTAGTTTAATTTGAACTTATATTATCACTTGATATTCAAGACCAATTAAACTTGATAAACTCATGTAAAGATGATATATGTGAACTCTGAAAAACAATTCACGTTAATACTGTCCCTTGATATTAAAGAAAAAAATTGGTGAGTAATTGATACATTTGACCCCGTGGGCTTTAAAGGTCAATTTATTTAAAATGTAAGGAAATTAATCACCGGTTAATGGTAAAAGAAATCTTTACTATCAACTTTTTAAACCAATTTCATTCAAATATTATGTCCATTTTTTGTATATTATCTATAGTTCTTATGGAAAAATGTGTTGCTTAGCAGCTGGGATGTGACTGTAAAATGGGCGCTTATAGAAGTCAACAACTAGTGTAGATATTTCGCCCCCAAAATGGTAGTTGGTAATTTTCAGCAGTATTACCTCTACCTGTCAGGCAAATTTCATGCTTGTGTCATAGTCTGCACATTTCTTGATATTTTTTGCACCGATCATCACTACAGATAAAGTAATTTTTTTTATCAAACCAAGATTTAAAAAAAATAAGTATGATTTAGATTTCGAACGAAAGGCCTATTTAACAAGAGACTTTGACAAGTACTTGAATCAGAAAATTTCATGGCCATAAAATTCTACTTTAGTTCATTCTCTGTATAAATACCAAACACGAAGAGATTTGGCTAGTTGTGTATTATCCAGTGCCTTAAGAATATATTCTGGAGCGATAGAACTCCACGAAATAGAGACATCACCATTGAATTTCACTAAAAATAAAGTTCGATATGATTCCAAAGGGCAACATAATTTACATCTAGAATATTTTTTTTCACCCACACCATCTTTTGTGCATTTGAAAATGTTAAAGGATCAATTATTTTCAATCCAAATTCAGTATAATTATTACACATAATCTTTTTCTGAACTCTGTTTTTACCCCAATTCCAAATGAATTGTGCAACCTTGAAAAAGAATTTGGAATACATACTTTGCCGATTAAAGATAGGTTTCTCATACGCCAACAGATTACAGTTTTCTCAATTCTTTTTAAATTATCTTTGGAATTCAGGTCAAACATTTGGTCTGCATTTAATGAAAAGTTAACTCCCAGACATTTAAATTCAGATCTCTTCCAATATATACCGAGATTAGTGAAGGGAAAGTTAAGGCAACCTTTCTCAGAGCCAATTCAGAAAACTTACCAAACTTGAATAAAGAATTGAAAAGTTGGGAAATGGAAATGATTGACCAATCTGTATATCAAACAGATTCATCAGCATGATTAGAAATATATTTTGGTTTCATCATCCAAATAAGGAATACCCTTTATGAGATTGTTTGATGCACAGAAAGTGCCATAATTTTGATGATCAATAGAAAAGGGTAGGGAGAAATTGGGCTGCTGTCTTGGGCAACCTTGAAAAATGCCTCTTTTCCAAGAAAAACGTTCTGATAAAACATTGTTAAATGATAAGTCAACCCCAGCAAAAAGTTGATTTGAATAAAAAGAGAAAAGTCCAAGAAGCATAACGCTGAAAATTTCATCACAATCGAAACAAGAAAGTTATGACATTTTGAAGTTTTTGGTTTTTCAAAAATATTCTGGTCAATATGCAGATGAGGGGACTGATGACATCATCCACTCACTATTTATTTTGTATTTTATTATACGAAATATGAATTATTTTAATTCTCTCTTCATTGTCATGTGACACAAAGATTTATTCCCCCTGAACATGCATTAACAAAATGAAAGTGATATTATCTCGGGTGTGCTTTATTCTCCAACAACTGATCAATGTATACAAGAGAGGAATTCTTAAGAATCATTCAGCCCAATATTACACTTCAAGGAAAATAAATGCATAAACGATCAACATTTTTTTTGGTTCAATTGTATAACGTTGACTGGAGTGAAGTATTAGCATGTATCGATGCTGACAAATCTTACAATTTATTCATGAAAATATTCATCAAACGTTATGATAAACAAATTTAGTAAAAAAAATATATCAACCAAGTGAAATATTGGATGCATTCAATTAGTATTTTGTACATCATTTGTCACCTGTACATATAAGTGAATTGATTAATATTTGTAAATGCCTTAAAAGTATTGCAAGTTGTGGAATTAATCATGTAAATTGTCAAGTTGTGAAGCGTGTCATTTATGCCATTGTGTTTCAATTTGCTCATGTATTTAATCTGTCTTTTGCAACTGGGAAAGTACCTTCAAAACTCAAAGAATCTAAAGTTATTCCCAATTATAAGAAAGATGTCCCCGATACATTTGTAAATTCTTCCAATAAATTTCATTTATCGTCTATCAAGTCTAGTTACGAAGCTTAATCATTGAGTTATGTAGGTCCCAAACAATGAAATGAGATTCCCCAAATAATAACTAATTCACAATTTATATCTTCCTTTAGAAAACAATGTATTTTTTGGTAAATGATTATTAATTTTTCACAGTCGATATCAATGCATTATTTTGTAACGTATCTACCCACCCCCTTCAACTCGGCGTGTTTTTGTGTTTTTCTCCTTTTTCCTACATTGAATTTACTATACTGATATGATTATGATTTTTATAATCATATACTGATATAATGATTATGATTTTTGTTTATTTTGGCGATCCAGCCTTACAGGTTTCTTATAACCTTCATGGAAAGCCATGCAATTTATGTTATCTAATCATATTATTTTATGTTCCTTTGCATTTTTATCCTATTTGCGAAATACAGATTGAATTGAGAACTCTCATTAGGGTCAAATTTCTCTTTTCGAGAGTTCCAATATTTCAACAAACTGGATTTGTACCTGTTTACAGATGGACTTTCGACTACATTTGAGGGGAAGTTGTTCCATTCGTTGATGCATCTCTGAGAAAAAAAAGTTGTGTCTAAGCCTAGAGGAGAATTGCTTCTTTGCAAATTTTTATTTCTCTTGATTTATTTATAACTTTATGTCGAATGATTGTGTTATTATATTCTTAATAAATACTTAAATACATGTAGAATTACTATCGTTTAACATTTTATGGTTAAGTCAGGATTGTCCTTGTCAAATCTGTAACAATTGAAATATTGTATAATTCAAACAATAAAAAGCAAAAGAAATAGTGAGCGAGGGAGATCATCGACTCTCTCACATATCACTGAGATGGGCATAAACCGTTATGTTAACTTTCTTATTTTATATCCGATTTTTAAGAAATTTTTAGTGTTATGCTTATTGGATTTTGCTCTATCGATGTTGACATCTTGTAGAATAGATGATGAGATGACAAGATCCCGGATCTCATCATGTTGACATCTTGTAGAAGAGATGATGAGATGACAAGATCCCGGATCTCATCATGTCAACATCTTTTAGAAGAGATGATGAGATGACAAGATCCCGGATCTCATCATGTCAACATCTTTTAGAAGAGATGATGAGATGACAAGATCCCGGATCTCATCATGTCAACATCTTTTAGAAGAGATGATGAGATGACAAGATCCCGGAACTCATCATGTCAACATCTTTTAGAAGAGATGATGAGATGACAAGATCTTGGATCTCGTCATGTCGTCATCTTTAAGAAGAGATGTTGAGATGACAAGATCCCGGGATCTCGTCATGTCGTCGTCTTTTAGTAGAGATGATGAGATGACAAGATCTCGGATCTCGTCATGTCGACATCTTGTAGAAGAGATGATTAGATGACATGATCATGGATCGAAGATCTTGTCATCTGACCATTTCTTCTGAAAGATGTCGACATGACGAGATCCGAGATCTTGTCATCTCATCATCTCTACTAAAAGATGTTGACATGATGAGATCCGGGATCTTGTCATCTCATCATCTCTTCTAAAAGATGTCAACATGATGAGATCCGGGATCTTGTCATCTCATCATCTCTTCCAAAAGATGTTGACATGATGAGATTCAGGATCTTGTCATCTCATCATCTCTTCTACAAGATGTCAACATGATGAGATCCGGGATCTTGTCATCTCATCATCTCTTCTTAAAGATGTTGACATGATGAGATCCAGGATCTTGTCATCTCATCATCTCTTCTTAAAGATGTCGACATGATGAGATCTGGGATCTCGTCATCTTATCCTTTGCTATCAAGATGTCGACTTCCCGAGATAATTATCTCAACATCTCGGTGGCACTTTTAAGCTTCCATAGCCATCGGAAAAGCGGCGCTTATAGTCTCCCTTGGCTATGCAGGTGACACCAAAATGGCGGGGGAGGGGGTTGTTTTTTGTCGGGACCTTACAATGTTGTTTTGAAAACGGGTTTTTCGGCCCAATGTAATAATTTTGAGCAAGAAACATAGCCGTACGCATTGTGGGGCAGAAGGCAGTTGCACCCAGAAGTGTTTGAAAAAGTAATTTTGGGGGCTGATTTTTGCTATCTTGCTTTCGATTTGCGTCCCACCTCGTAGAAAAAATTCTGTGTACGGCCATGTATCTCACTATCAATAGGCAATGCGAGCATGAAGGACGAGCAAAATTTAATTTGGTGACAGAAAGTATTAGTTTTCCAATTATTCCCCGCCCCTTAATTTTTCTCTCATTCTTCCACATCTTATCTTTCTACTTCTGTCTCTTTTTTTCTTTTTGTTGGTTCCTTTTTCTTTTGGTTCCCTTTCTGCATTTTTGTATGTCGCTCCACAGTTTGTGTTGCCTTGTGATAGGTGCTTTGATTTGTTTTGCTTCCTTCATTGTTTTTTGTGGGGGGGGGGGGGGGCCCCCCCGTCGCAACCCCACTGAGTTATTGCAAATTTGCAATTATGGCAACTACCATGGAAAGCATGATAATGATTGGGTACTGAGTCATTTTACCTGCATGGTACTTGCCATAATGGCAAGTTAAAACAGTTGGAATTCCTTTATAAAATGGGCTCCAGATTTTCTTTCCAAAGTCAGGGCTATACAGTGAGTAGAACAGGAGAGAAATGTTTCTGAGAAAGCTGCATATTTTAATAGTGTTCAGTGGAACAAACCTGATGAAACAAATCGATTCCACTACTATGCTGAACACATCTACTTAGATGTGTTCAGCATCTTCCAGTCAAAATAGAAAATAAATTTGCAATGTATCTGTTTCGTGTACACGATTTGTGCATTCCCGACTTCTATTAATGTTCTCATCATGTTACGTAAAGCCCCTGGTCATAGACCACGAGACAAGCTTTTGGTCACTATGGATGACAATTGTTGAATGTAAAATATCGGAAGACATTGTTTATAAGCACATCATTGTTTCAATGACTGTAAACATGCATATTCACATTTCCCTCCTTTCTCAATGTCACTGGTTTGATTCTTTCAGAATTATTGAAAAAGCCAGAGCCCTTAAAAATTTCTCCTCACCTTCCCTCATTCTTTGTCATCTGCCTGTCTCTCTTACTCTACCTAATTTCATTATCCTTTCATTCTTTCTCCTTTTCTCTCTTTATCTTCCCATTTTTGCTCTCCCTGAATACAACCTCCTTCAACCCTCTTCGTTGGACACATGGAAAATACAATTAACACATCATTGACACAAGGATTGTTTTAAAATATGAAAGATGGACATTGACATGTTCTCTTCTGCTACCTTTCTTTATGTTTTCCAAGTTTCAATATATATGCAGAGCCTTCAACATTCACATTGCTTTATTCTTTCATATACCCATTCTATGTACCTAATGTACAAGATATGTACAGCCAGTTCTAACAATTCATTCACAATATACATTATCACAAACATGTGGGGATGTACTCATTAATGGTTAACATGACAAAATAGAACAAGTGGAATCTTAAACAATCTTGGTCAGGTCGTGTTGACAAAAATCATCAGCACTTTAGGGGCAAAGTTGCTGCTACATGTGGCAAGAGAGTACAAACTAAAAGATGTTATCAATGGTAGTATTACATCACATACAGACTCATATGTAAAGCATGACAAAACATCCACCCAAAAAATCAGGAAATGGGCCCTCACTTTAACCGACATATCTACTGTTTGTATTTGTAGTGCTGAAAGAGATATGAATTAACCTCAATTAATAGATTACATTTATATGCAATCAGAATTTTACCAGTTTATGATAGAACACACTCTTGTACACAGTGAGTCCAAGATTTTTTTTTAGGAAACTGAGAAAGTAGTGATGCTTTATAAATAACTTAATCACATATATAATGAGTGGGTTGCAAAACAATGGAATGTGCAGATTCTTGACTGTATGATTGTGCATAATTTGGTGCATAATTTAGAAAACAATGCAATGATTACTGAATTTCTGCTTTTCCATTGTTTTGCAACCCCTCCTCGTTTAAACCTCTTTTGCGAATCCTGGCCAAAGGATTTAGTTGTGTGATAGGTGATAAGATAAGTGATGTGATCAGACTAATTAATTTATCATTATGAACTTGATTGAATGAAGATAAGAAATGAAATGACCTTTATTACAAATTCCCATTACTTGTAAAGAATCCCACCCATCTGGAAGGCATGCCATCTGGCATTCCTTACTGCAGGCATTATTTGAACTTATCAGCAAAGTTTTACTGTAATTTAATAAGCCTTCTTGACAAAGATCACTGTGAAAATAACATACTTACTTGGTTTTGACCAAGGTATATTCATTTATATTAAAGAAATTAGATACACAGTCATAATGCATAATGTATGCGATTGATAGCCAATACTTGAAATAATGGATTAAAAAGTGAAAATAAATAAGCTGTTAAAAATAATCATTAAAAATAACATTAAAGCATTCAGAGAAATTATCATAACTGATCACTCTACAGAATATTTGAAATTTGGTTACAGCTTCATATTTTGTTTTTAAAACTCTTGATTATTTGATAGGACCTACATGTATCTCTAATATCACAAGTAAATTGAGGGAAAACATCTCTACTGATACATGGAGCAAAATACAGGTAAATACAATAGGGGGTTTGCAGCATCTATTGACCACAGTCCATCAAAACTTAAAATAACTGACTGACAAACCAACCAATCAATGTGCATTTGACAATGCTCTTCATAGCTTTTCATTAAAAAAATATCAACAATTTTACTTATGTATTTTGCGTCACGTACAAATCAATAATTCCTCCAACACAATACACAACCTAGATGGTAATAAGAAGAATATATACTTTTGTCAATAAAAATGGGTGTGTATCAGTCCATCCTCCATTCAACTAACTGTCTTCTACAAAATACATTTCAATACCTAATCTACAATGCACACTCTAACTACAGTAATTAAATAGTCTAGCAAAAAATCTTCTCTTCATATGTTTGTTAAATATAATATGAATGTACAGAGGTAAACATATAATACAAATAGAGGTTATGGATGTAGAAAATGGGAGGGGGCATACCAGGTTACAGATAAAGGATTTGGGATGACATACACTTTGTGACAGGCTTGAAACAGATCACTTTTCTCTTTCATATTCTTCTTTATTGTTCTAGGGTACCAGTTAACAGGTTTGGCCTGAAAAAGGAGTTTCCAAAAAACATTTGTATTGATGTTGCTAATTGTTAATAAGCAATGCTGAAAAATGTTTATGAAGTGATTGATCCATGATCTTCATCAACAAAAATAAAAATGAATGGTGAACAAAGTAAAAATATCCGCATCATTCAAAATTGAGCATGCAAGGGTTAAAAAATCAGGCCAAAACCAAGAAATTAGACATCTACTGGTTTGTCACTCAGAATCATTCTATACTCATCATTTCATTTTTATTCTAAAGGCTTATTATCATAAAGAGATTTGAACTGTTGTCAGGATTGGGATTCTTAACTCTGAAATTGGGATGCCTCAGAATTCTTCAATCTCAACATGAAATAACGTTCATTATTCCAAACATTTACTGCAATACTTTTAAAGTTAATAATTTCTGAATGATATTATCTCAAAAAGACAAAATATTCTGATTGTCCCAAAATCCAATAATGAGTTCAAGATCTATATTGCCAAGGTCTGCTTGTACCAACACACAATATGATTAATTTGTCTGACAATAAAATTGGACCCCCAAAATATCTATGGTTTGTAAGACCAATTGTACAAAATGTTTTATTAGTAGGGATTTGTATGTGCAAAATGGAAAACTGGGTTCATAAGTCTAATGAAACTCATTCTATTTATTGACTAAAACCCTGTTTACAGTGCAGGACCAGGCTGCAATATTATTTTTCCCACAGTAGTTCCGAACCCCAATATGAATATTCATGACTTGCGTCTTAAGAATAAGAGTACACATGCACGTGGACTTGTTCTTTACAAAATTGTGGTCGTTCGTGTTGCATGCCATGAATGAATCAGCACCCTCAAATTGCTAGTACCTTTCCAACGTTACTTAGGCCCCAGGCTTAGATCTATAGATCTAATTCTTAAACACAAATTGTCATTAATGACAAGAAAAAATGCTAGGCTAGGCTATGGCTTGCCTAGTCTGGACATGTCTGTGATGCCTGCAGCCGAATAATGCCACGGTAAGTTAGAAGTAGTTGGTAACAATAGAGGTTAGTATAAATGTATAAGTATGTGCCACGGTCGAGACCCCATTTTCCAGAGCATCGCCAATTTAGAAAGCAGAGATGCCAACCTCTTGACACAAAAAATCAGACTGAATATCCTCAAAAATCATATTTTTTAGTGAAAAATCAGATTTTCACAAAAACTCAACATGACCAGTCATGGGACAAAAACAGGACAATGACAGAAAGTCGGGAAATCGTATTTTTGATGGCCAAAGTCGTACTGTCGTATTTTAATTGTTTTATCGTACTAAATACGATAAAATCGTACTGGTTGGCATCTCTGTGAAAGCCATAAAGATTTCTATATTTTTTCCCAATCCAGAGACACTCAAATTTGTGTTTCTCGTTCTACTACCGTGATACCATATAGATACCATATGAGATGTGGAGACCTCCTGTTTTGATGTGGTCAATTCCAGAGCATGGCATTTTAAGCAATGATTTAGTTCCAGAGCCCCCTATTTTCGACTTAGGTGTGGCACACATTTATCACGTTATAATTTGAGTACTGTAAACTGGGTCTGAGGGACCGTACTTTGATTTTCCAGACAGATGAGCCCCATTTTCATACTGTATGTACGTATTTCCAGAACCATATTTGGACTTCTGACAAATAAACATATCTATTTCAAAAAAAGATATTTGAACTTATTCAGTTCTTTTAGTCTGAAACCATCTGTGGAGGACATATTTTTTTCATCCTCCATTAAACAGACTTTGTTTGAAATTACAGGGTTTTTTTTCTCTCAGATAAATGAACTTTATTTCATATTGATTTCATGGGCCTTCTGAATACCAAGCCTTAAAAATTAACAACTTTCAGGCAAGAAACAATTCAGATGATAAGCCGCTGGAAAATGAAACTTCAAATAAAAATAGAGCGTTTTATCTTAATACATTCAGTAGCACTAAGGATGCAATAACTTAAATTACAGATTGTATAAAAGTTCTATAAAATATTGAATTAATTTGAAAATTAACAATGTTTGTGACATCTTTAACAAAATATTTCATTATTTTTGATACGTTATTTATCTACTATCTAAAACAAATGAGTTCTATTGAAATACATATACGTTTCCTTCTTTCCAAAAGATTTAAATAATGTAAAAACTAAAATAAAAAGTCTTTCATTGATAAAAAGCATGTTGAGAACCAACTCATGTACATTCATATAATGGTATATGAAAAAAGGGATAATTTTGACAGTAAAGAAATGCAGATGCCAAGAATAAGAAATTCAGACTGGTTATAGGATTTGAGAAACCTTGTTTCTTTAAGCTGATGAATTACCACAAGGATTTATGTGGAGGTATATTAAGTAATATCTTACGGAAACACCGCCAAATTGCTACAATTGCTCAATTTTTTTTCAATTGATTTAGTTGGGGTCAATGTGTTTTTATAGTAAACACCTAGCATGTTTGTTAAGTATGGAACAATTGATTGGAACTCAGATGTATTTTCCATCTGATTAATTACACATATGAACATGAGTTTGAGTTCTTCTTAATCTTTAACAATATAAATAATACATAATAAAATTATATATTGGAAATTAATATAACATTCACACTCAAGCAGCAAAATTAGAGGGAGGATTTTATATGTATCATTTGGTTAAAGTTGCAGCTTTCAAGTCAAACAGCCATCCCTCTCTCTCTCTCTTTAAAACAAAGATATTTAAGAACACTTGACATATGTGTAATCCAAAATTAATATCTAAGAATCAAATTAAAGTTATATCAAAGTGGATGATTGGTATTCATGACTTGGGAGTGATTTTTCTACACACAGCACTATCATTTCAAACATTCTAAAATAAAGCTTACTGGGTAAAAAAAAATAAACATATAATGCAAACACTTTGGTGTTAATCAGTGTTTAGACAACTACCCTAGTCTGGTAATCAATTTGTGGTGTTACTTAGTTTATTACAACCTCTTTCTTTAATGTTGTCTTAACACTTTTGGGTATGCAGTTTAAACTCTAGAATTTAATGTTAATACCTTTGGGTGTGGTATACTAGGACACTAGGGAAACACTTTAACATGCTTATTTGTGAAATTTTACTTTATTTTTCTATAAAAAAATCACCTTAAATTTCACCCTCAAATGTTCATCACATGTACCTTTCTAACCCATCATTGTTTTACTCAACTTGTTCAAGGGTTTAAATCATATGAATCTACAGGATGGAACTTCCCTGTTAAAGCAAAAATCCATTGACCAAGATTATAATACCATTTTTCTTTCTGTTCTTCAGTTTCATACAGTGTTGCTGAGGGTCTTTATCTATTTCGTTTATGAAGTTTCAGAGGTTATTTCAATGAAATTGAAAAAATCAATACATAAGAGTAAGACAGAAAAAGGTTCACTGTAATTCTCACAACATATTCTTATTTTTGAAAACCATATGGGGAAATCTGAATTATCACAGGACATAAACAAGTTTCTCTTCTTTTATAGTATCAGTGAAATTTTACAGGGAAACTTCTGCTTAAAAAGCAAACCATCATCATGACCAAATCAAATAATAAAAAAAATGTCCACAAATCTATATCCTTTTATGCAACAAATACACAGTGATTTTGAGTTTCATCTTATGATTAAAAAAAATGAGAAAAAGAAGAAATAAGAGCGATTCGATTTCAAGATAAAAATAATATGTTGATGAGAAAAAGCATAGAGCTACACCTGACGAGATACATTCATGACACCACACTTTAGACTTTTATATAACATCTAGGCCCTGTAACATAAAACAATCAATTTTACAATCGATTATCTATGACAAACCTTTCTAAAAATGCCAATCAATTGTAAATGGTATCTAGCTATGTTACAAGGCCATGCTAGACAACATACTAGCTTCCCATTCTGCTCCTCTCAAATAAATACTCTATTCATATCGATACATTTTAAAAATAGATCTTTAAAAAGATTAGAAAGCAAAGAACTGACACAGTGGTAAGTTCAACTTTGACCATGTTCACATTGCTGGGAATTCGCAAATTCATGGCTAATATCAGGCCAACCATTTGCCCATTTATTTTTTTCTCTACGTTTCCGCTGTTGAAAAAATGTTAAAAATTGTTCACACAGTCGACTTTTTCTTTCGTAGCTGGAAGGTATTTAAATCTAAATGGCATATTGTTTGAATTTGGTTTTATGCAACACAGACTTCAGTGCCGATAGTTTCATTGCTATATTATATACCTTGATAGAAGTTCATGTGTGCAAAATTCTGGTCCAATCAAATCAAGCTCAAGAGCTAACGTGCAGTGCTTTTGAATACACAGGTACTGTGATGAAGAGGGGAACCCCTTTTACACTACACATTTTCCATCATGCGAGACGTCCATTTACAATCTTTCTTGAGTAGACAGAATTCTGCCATCAAGAAATCTTGATGGCAAGATTTCAATACTATGATTCAATACTATGCCTTCTCAAAATCAATAGCACCAATGCATAATACCAGAAAGTTCCATAAAATGATGGCTTACTTATAAAAAAAAACCTTCTACAATAGAAAAATGTATAGTCTGTGACTGAACAGGTTCCCCTGCAGATTCTCAACGATTCTCATCAAAATTGACACACTTCCATAAAAAATATCTTTTGGTGCCATAATTCACAAAAACTCTGAAAGGATGTACCAAATGGTAGCAGATTTTTGATATTCTTGCACCAAGAGTGTCAACTTTAATAGACATGGTGCATTATAAATATTCAGTAGTATTATTATTATATGAAAAGTTTTAATCCTCTTCAATTATCATGGCTTGAGCAGTTTGTGAAGTGAACTAAATAGGGAGAAAAATGGGTAAAATAATTACAAAAGGATTTATTATTTTATGGAATTGCCTATGAAATCTGATTGTTTCAATCAAGATTGTGTTTTCTAGAATCATGTCAACTTCTGACAATATCCAATGTGAAAAATGTGACAGTAGGACCTTGTAAAAGAAATCATCTTCGACAGTAGTGTGTCAATTTTAACTTGCAAATATTGGGTGAGTCAAATGTGACTAGATTTTTTTTTCTAATGGAAACCTGGTATTCAAATCATGACTTGAGCTCTCTTGAAAGCAACCATATAAAATTTGCCAACTCATTGGTGCTGGATTATAATCAAACAAACATCTTTTTCCCAGCAATGTTCACATGGCTTGGAACTAGGTATAACCGACACTTCCACATTTCTTCTTTAAAAACATTTCAATTTTAAGGGATTACTGTACAAAAAAGGGGCTAAGATTGCAAAAGGACAAGGGGTGGGTGGGAACAGGGTAGGAATAAAAGGGTAGAGGGAGGGGGCTAGTGCTATAGCTCCATTCCTTCTGTTTCATCTTCTGAATAATCACTCATGGAACTTTCACTTGACGATGAAGGGTTCTCTTGCTCTTCCAGTACTTCCTCTGTTGCATATCTTTTAATATATTCTGCACAGACAAAAAGTGTGAAAAGAAGATAGAACATAGACACTTTAGTCTGTTTCTATACGGCTTTTCATGTTCTAATTTTATCTGGCTAACTATACGTCCTTTCACACAGAAAAAAATTGGGAATTTGAATGATTCCAGTGAAAATAAGGCTAATGACAAATTTTTAGCATGCGTGGAACCAATCCAGAATCACAAACGCTACTCACAATCATGAATTCAAATTCTACTCCGGAGGTGAATTCCAGTCAAATTTCACTCAAATTATGGAACGAATTTTGCGTGTAAAAGGCTTGACCTCCAAAACATCTGTGGGGGGGGGGGTGGAGCTTGTATGTCCTTTAAAGCAATTCCGTAGATAATACAACTGTCATGCACTCATCGTAGTTTGTATTTGCGATGCAGTGCTTTGATTGACAGGTCACCAAGGACGCATACTGCATTCACTCAGGAATTTGAATTCAAATCAGCGTTTTCGAGTGAGCATGTGAAAGGTCCGATGATTCTAAAGACAAATTGCAATCATCATTACAATGATGATTCAAGATTCACGTGTGAAAAGGCCCTATATCCCCTACTATTCATACTCACCACATATACTCACTACATTGTGCTATCATCATTTAGTTAAGGTTTGGTCCCACTGGTGGGAGGATTCATTGCATATACCTTATACTGATACAAATTTCCTCATATAAATTACAGATGTGTTAATGATGTATGTATATGTACATGTGTGGTTGATACTCATCCACAGCCAAAATTTTGTGCCACTTAAAAATCCTGGGAACGAAAAAAAAGGGCTTTGAGGAATATTGCAGATGTCAGTCAACAAGTATGTGGATAAATATAAACCAATGTTGTATGCAATAAACCAGTTCATAGTTTGATTCTGTACATGACTGGGTTTTTGAAAACCAAAATAGCATGTTGGTTTAATATTCAATGAGATAAGCACCATTTTAAATTGGGCTTTTCATTAGATCCATTGGAAGCAACAATGCATCCATTAGTTACTAGTATTTAACAGTTGACAAAGTACATTTCAACATGCTAATGCATTCAAAGTAGTAATGCAACAAATACATGTAGGCCTACTTTCATAAAGTGTGTTCATTGATATGCTATTAATATTATCTGGTCTAAGCAATTATCTTGTTTTAAAATTTGCCTATCCTAATGGACGAAAAGAAATGTCAATTGTTCAAACTTGCCCATGATTAACTACAAACTGGTCTACTCATATGCAAATCTTCCTAAATGCCAGTGGGACTGGGCCTTTACCCACAACTACTGCTACAACAATTTAACTACTTGTATCACCACTACTGCACCACCACCACTACAACTACTACAATTACTCCACTACCATTTCTTCTACGAAACAAACAAGTAAATCTTCTACAATGGTGGATCTAGCTAAGTTGGACAAAATACCATTTCAGGAACCATTTTTAAAAATAAAAGTCGGCTCTTTAACTTATCATTTCTAATCCAGCTGGATCCGCGCTTGCTTCTACTACCACAAACTATACCAATACAACTATAATCATACAGCAAATTATGTGTTTCTGCAATTCAGTATAACATCGTACAAATGTTGAAATTCTACATTGTATTTTACCATCGTTCCATACACATTTTACCCCATGACAATGCACAATGCAATATAACAGGTGGATGTGAGAAGATATGTATGAAAAATAAAGTGGGTTCATACCAAGTATACATACACCATCATTGATATGTTTGTGAGAGTGTAGTGGGAGGGGGAAGGGGGTGTTCAAACAATGAAAAAAATGAACAAGGGTTCATAAAGGTACTTCATGATAATTATACTTTCGTATAGAGTGCTTGATACTTACTCTATCAAAAGTCTCTAGGAGTACTAACAATTCCCAGTATCAGCAAGTTACACTAGGGATAACTCTACTATTCACTAGGCGATTTCAAGTTGAAAGTTTTGTAAAAAGAGGATATATACAGCTGCGTGACATATTTCAAGCACAAAATAAAGTTGGTGTGTTTATGACACAATCATGATATTGATAGCACAACACCTAGTGAGTAGTTAGACTCAGTACCAGCATCATTAAAACTTTGGTGCTACAGCTAATGGATAAAAAGGCCACCACCAATATAAACTATAAACACTTAACTTAAAATTGCCTATTATTGATATTTTACTCACCCCTGATTTTGTTCTGATAATCATCTGGTTTGTGCAAGAACAGTGCTGCAGCATCTCCATTGAGAGGGTCTACCGGATTAGGATAGCTCAGTAGTTGTGGAAGGAACTGCTCAAATATATTTGATAAATCTGAACAAAGAGAAGGACATGTTCTAATTGCAAGTGTGATGCATCTAAAACTCAGTTTGACAAAATCATTTGAAAATTTAAGTATTACAGTAATCATACAATATAAGAAACTGGCATTATGACGTCATCATTACGCTCATAAAGCGGTTCGAAAAGAAAGCAAAATTTTACAAAATCCTTGATTTTAACATTTTTCAACCCACAACCTGCCATTCATAAGCTGGGTGCTCAACAGAGGAGCCACCATGCCCGGGAATGAAACCATCCACTTCCCAGAAGTAATTTCAGTATGATTTATATTTACCATACAACGGTGTCCAAGCTTGGTTGATAACATCTAAACAGACTGTCCCAGAACTGGAGAAGAAAGCAAAAAGGTACATGTTAAATGCAAACTGGAAGTCAGTGGGCAGAGGAAACATTGGAGGGACAAACTCTTTGGTCAAATTGCCTTTTCTTGCATTTTGCTAGTCTTTTGCTTGAGCCAGCACGCAGACAGTAAACAACAGCCCAGTCATTTTAGCCCAAATTTTGACCAAACTTGGAACAAATTGCAAGAGATTTTTTTTTCACCACAATATTTTCGGTGCCTACACCCTTTCATGTTAAACAATCAATATTAAACATAATCGAATTTATGCATTTAATGTCACTAATAACAGTGTTCTTGTAGTATAATTCTTTGCTTACTGATACTTATAATATAGCTATAGTTTGAGAAGGCCAATGTTTTTAGTAATATCAAGTCTGGCATTGATATAATTTGCAATCTTCCCCTATTCCGATATTTGGGGACTTTTAGAAAGGTCTTCTATGGACCTCAAAGAAATGTTCTGCATTGGAATAAATTCTGTTGCAATTTGTTCCAAGTGAAAGATTAAAATGACTGTAGTCAGAAACGTTTGGTTAGCCAGTCGAACGAGATGGCTTGATTGTATTTTGCAATGGCATGATTACGATGTTTGATATCAAAAGTAAATACTAGCTCAAGCTAAGCAAAGGTTAATATGGAAGTCTTGCCCGCATTACATGATTCAATATAGCAGCAGTGACGACTTTGAAAAACAGCTAAAATGAATACTTATTCACAAAAAAAAACATTCATATGATAAATAAATACTAGTTTCATTGTCCATAAATGAACTTTGCTTTTTACCAGGGATACTTGAATACTCTTATGTCTTAGTTTCATGAACTAGATTCATATTCACTCTAACCTCTCTTATCCGGCCTCCCCTTATCCAGATCTCTCTATGATCCGGACGCACACTTGCCAAGATATATATTTTTTTCAATCTATAGTACATGCATTGAGAAATGAGATTTCAAACTAAACTCAAATCTCCTACACAAATTCACTTTGATTACATATATTTTCCAATATAGTCTACCTAAAACCACATTACTTTTTATGAAAATACATTACCCAAATCACTGAAAGAACGTAGACAAGATAATTTCCCAGTAACTCAAAAACCATTTTTTCACATTCTCTTTTTTTCCAGGAAAAAACAACAAAACATGTCAGCTTGCCCTATGCCTCAATACAGACAGTGCCATATATCATGTTTGAGCCTACAGTCAGTATAACAATGGCTGACTTTGCGAAGCTGCGATGCCTGCCACCATAATCCAATCGTAAAACTTATTTTCATCCTCTTTTTTTCGAGGTATGCTCAATGTATACCTCAGTCATTTCATTTCGGCAGGTAAATTATCCAAGAGTTTTGGCCACCAATCCATTTCATTTCTGTAAAAATACTGCCTATAATTCGCACTGACAGCAGTGAAATACCGTCTGTGCATGCCCGCTTCAGAAGATTATGTGCAGCTACTGTCTCGGTGGGGTCACTCAGCCGCAGAGGGGGACACGTATGACCGTTACCACAAATACAAGTGACCCCCTATTGCAGTCAATTTCAAGGACATTTTGTGAAATTTACCCCCCTATTTTCACACAAAAAAGGACAAAATTGCGGTAAAATGGTACCTTGAAACACCCCTAATTATAAGATTGTAAGGACACTTTTGCCCATTTCGCAAACTTACCCCTATTTACCGTATTTCAAGGACAGGGCATTTATACACCCTTTCCTCAGAGGAAATTGCAACACAGGCGTCAGAGTGCTCAGTCCTTAAAGATGACCTAGAGCCATGTCATACTGATACAATAATAGAACTTTATTTTTCTTGAAAAATAAGAAAAGTAGAATTCTTTGTATAAAAATAAATGTAGAGTTGTCCATATAAAGATATAGAGCATGATGCACGTGCCCTCTGCCGCTGGTGACTCGGAGTCGGCGACAGATTTTACTTCCCGTAATCGTTCTCCCCTTTTTCGTGACCCCTATTTCCATCAGATTGAGGACGGTGAGCACCCCTATTTTCACTACTTAGAGGAGTGTTCTGTCCGCGGACGTTCTGTGAAAGTGACCCCTTTTCCCGCGATTGTGGTAACGGTCATGCGGTCCCCAAGTCATATTGAGTGACCCCACCGGGGCTACTGTGCGTTGGGGAGGCAGCTGCGTGTATTTAATACTGGGTCTCGCAGATCCAGATAAATCCCATCTGGATTGGTGCTGCTCCCAATGGGTCCTGATAAGAGAGGTCGGACTGTTGTACTTTAAAAATTACGAAATTTCAAAAACTTAATCTTGGTCAAGATTTCTATGATGATTCTTCCAACATAGTCCAAGTTCATCGACCCTAAATGGCCTTTGACGTTGACCATGTGACCTGAAACTCAAAAAGCAGATTCAGTGATATTGAAGTTTCATGAAATACATCCAATTTCAAAGTTATGACATCTAAAAAACCTTGGTTAATATGTACACTGTAGATTCACCCAACACAATTTAAGTTCATTGACCCTAAATGACCCCTGACTTTAATTACGTGACCTAAAACTCGTGCAAGACTATCAGTAATACTTGATTACTCTTTTGTCTAAGTTTCATGAAATAGGTTCATATGCTTCCGAAGTCATGATGACATATAAGAAACTGAACCTTGGTTAATATTCCATTGTTGATACCCCAAACATGGTGTAAGTTCATTGACCCTAAATGACATTTGACCTGGGTCATGTGATCTGAAACTCAGGCAGGATATTCAGTAATTCTTGATTATCCTTATGTTTAACTTTCATGAACTAGGTACATATACTTTCTAAGTTATGATGACATTTCAAAAACTTAACCTTAGGTAAATTTTCAATGTTGACAGCACCGCCATCACCACTGTCGCAAAAGCAGCGCCTATAGTCTCGCTTCACTACATGTACATGTATGCAGGCGAGACCAAAAAAATTACAAATGCATTGCTTTTGCTCAGGCTTCCTTGAACTGGCATTTGCTGTTGGTCTGTCAATTAGCAATCACAGAGGTTCAAATGAAATCAAAGTCTGATAAGTGGCACATGATGGGAGCCTTTTTTGGTCTTGCAGATGCCTATTATTTGGAAGACTCGGAACAATCTTAGGATTTTGATAAAGAATGGTGAGGAATATGGTCCATAGTCTGTCATTGACATAACACGTTCTTAAAAAATTAATCAGCATTCTTAAAAGATGTAAGAGATCTACACACTGGAAAGTATCAGGTAATATCAGTTTTTTTTTCAGACTTGATGGATCTGTAGGTGAATAAACCATTTAACTCTAAGTAAATGAGTTGGACTTTTCACTTAATTTTTTTTATTGCTTCACGATTCACAATACAGCTGTGTAGCCGGTAAAGAAGTAAATACAGACATTTGTGTCAAGGTGAAATTAAATTTCGATTGAAATTTGAATATCATTTTTGAAACACTTTACTCTTGATGAAATATGTGACAATATCAAATGAAACTTGTGAAATTGAGAAGAAATTCATGTTACATCCTCAGTATGTGGACAATGCCCAACCCATGGAACCGTTCTTCTAGCCCCTTCCCTTTATATTTGTGCATATATGTTCACAATGTAAAGGACGTGAGCAATATAAACATCTTTACATGCAAAAAAAAAAGAGGGATATAATTCCATCCCTCATATACATGTAACTTTCGCTCTGCCTGAATCATTGAAGAGACAGAGTTTAGCTAACAGAAAGCATTAATGAAATATTCAGCAAGATATACGGCAAACTGTTTTTGGTTGTATTCCTATGTTGTTGGTCAAGGACGTTCAGGGTTGTAGCTTTGCCAATTTTTTTTAACACTCATTGGCACCCACCCACCCTGTTGCAATGTTAGCAAGAACATTGCTTTGATCAGAATCTTCAGTTTTGTAACAGAGGAAATTCATACAATATCTTACAATGACCGGACATGAACTACTGTAAGTTATCGAACAATGACCGAGAACTCCCCGTTTTATATTATGATGTAAACTCTTAACAACAAAATCATTAAAAAAATGTTATGTCCTATACAAGCTTTATTACTATTTTAGTCAATAAGTATCCATTTTTGAGGCAAGGCAGTAATAGAAGCATGCCATCTATCATTCCTTAGTTCTCAAATCTGTATAAATAAGTAATGCGTTTTTAAATACATAAAAATATCAAAGGCATAATTCACAACAGAGATGGTCTATACTTTAGTTATACAGCACTTTCAAGAAAAATAAAGAGAAATGCCCCTGGCAGTCTCACCTGTATTATGCAATTCCATTTTAAAACCATTTCCATGTTTTTAAGAGAGTAAAAACGGTCTTTCTCACGACGATTTAGTTACAATTTTTATTGGCTATATTTGCCCAATACTTAATATGCTGCTCCAGTTTGGAACAGAGGTCTCATAATTGCCCAAAGACAATGTTTAGAAAGAACTAAAATTGGGCCTCAAGAATTATCTTTAGAATTATTATGATTGTTACACTACTGCTCTTACTCTGTCAAAATAACTCTAATTAGAAAAATGTCGAAATGATCTGAGTGTCGCTTTCTTCAAAAAGACATTATTACATACAGTTCAGTTTTAACAATTCATTCCTCAATGATTGCAAACAACAAATTTACGAAAGACAAGATATACGAACCCAGATGTAAAACTAAGTGTATGTGGAACAGCCATATCCCTGATCTGATCTGTTTGTACAAGAAAAACCCTTGAATGATTACGCTTTTTGTATTGTATATTACTGTTGGGATTATTTGTCATGTTCATTGCCGTAACTTGCCCTTTCTTTTTATGTACAGTATTTGTCACATGTTATTTTCAGGATCAATCTTACCCTCCCTAAAAGGTTTTTCTTCTTTTTTTCTATCTAACTTCTCTAACCCTGTACTTTTTCCTTGCTTTCTCCTTTCTAAAAATCTTTCTTGATCCTGACAATATACAGTTATGCATTAATGTAATTCTAATAGTTTTAATTGTATCATAATATCAATGACATACAGTATACAGTGCATTATCTACTTAGCACACTTGAACATTGTATTGTAAAATGTATTCAATGAAATGTATACTTTTATTTTTAACTTTGTAATTTATATGCAATTCAGTTTGCTAACTGAAATATGTGGAGAATTTTAATACATATCATTTATCTCATCCATCTAAAACACAGTTATTTGATAATAAATTCTAAGTATGTTTTCCTTGACAAAGAAACTTGCATTTAATTTCACATAAGTTATGATGTTCATTGACAATTAAGTTTCATTTCATGTGATCATTTTTTATCATGAGCAGAATATAAATTCTTATCCAAGTATGTTAATTGATCTAAAATGACCTTTGTATTGTACCCAATTACCAGAAATCATAATTATGCAAATTCTGATACCAGTTAACCATTCATGTTTGATACTGTGTAATTACTGAGCGGTAATTTGAAAATTATCTCAATTTTTTTTCCAAATCCTACTAAAAGTGGTTAATTTTTTAAACTGACAGTTTAACATCAGTTTGATGATCCTTTCAATGACCTTTGACATTTCACTAGTGACCTGAAACTACATACATCCATTGCTGATACTTGATAACCATTATGTGAAAGATTTGATAAAATGAGGGACTTATATTAATGTAACCCGCTCCCGTTGCGGTACAGGTTAACCTGCCGGTATGCCCCCGATCGCGGCCGAGTTCATTCTCAAACCCGCAGACCGTCATACGAAAAAAAAGGGAGAAGTAACGACGCATAATAAAAACATTAACAATGAAAATTTAGTTAGGATCACATGCTTCTTACGTGGCGGATTCTTTTAGAGATGCAGATATTTCCTTTTAAAAAATGGCGGCGTATTTTTGTCTTGTGAACAGTGAACAGGACTGAGGCAGTTCGACATAATACATCGAGTTGCTCTTTCAAAGGAGTGCCAGTGCAGCGCAGTCAAAATCAATCGCATATCGAATTAAGCTAAAAGATAAACACGAGCTGTTTACGTAAGTTCATGGGCGCCCTCATGCACGTTTGTATTAGTTTACAAAGAATTGGAACAAATACAAAAACAGAAGGAAATAATATGGAGATATACAAGAAGAATAAATTGACTATATCATTATCCAGGTATTTATTTCAATTTTGATTACTTTACAGATAAGGGCTATTCCACGGTTACTCACGTTACATTTGGAGACACCTTGACTCATACTTGGAGCGGTAACTCCATTATTATTGATAGGAACTAAACATCTCCTGATCACAACAAAGTACACAGTCTGACTATCCTTTGTATAAAAAACAAAACTTGGGAAATTTTATTATGCTCCTGGCAAATCTTTGGAATGTGTCGGTTACTCACGTTACATGATTTGGACATGCATAAAATGAAAAGTCAACATAAGTGAAAAGTCTCCTCATACAAGGCTTTTATGAAAGTTGATTATATCCATTTCAAAGAAGTAATATATTAGGGAGACAAACTTTGTATATAATTAAAAAAATAAAGAACACATGGTTTTTACTTGGAGTGCAGATAATATGGTTACTCACGTTACGGTTACTCACGTTACATTTTGTCCATGTATGGTTAACAACACACATGTCATTAAAAATTCAATAATGTGTGTAAAATTCATTGCTAGGAACATCAAAAAGAGATTTTATACCAAAAATTGGAACAATTGGAGCTTTATTAGGGAGTAGGAGGGAAAAGTATGATTTCGCTTACTAATTCTGCATAAATTAGCATAATTGCTTCATACCAATTTTCATGAAATAAATTACTGTATAGTATTGTAGATTATGTCCAAGACAACCTGCGCGCAAATTTTCGGCGTGATCGTGAGGCCAATGGACGAGATCTCAAGGGGGGACTGGGAGGCCCCCCCCCCCCCGGGCCATATCAACTCCCAAAATACCCTGGCCTAGATAGGGTTACAGGTATAAAGGGCAGTCAATGTGTTGTTTGAACTTTGAACACTCTTCAAAGTTTGGTTAATCGAAACCAAGTCTTACTAATGCACACTCGCATTGTGAATACTCCTACTAATATTCAATTTTTTGTGTGATTGTATGACCACTGATTTTTTGATGAACAAAGAGTCACATCAAAGAGGTGTACCCTCATTTTGCTTTTAATTAATCAAAAATAACTTCACAACTCACAATGAGACTTAAAACTTGACATCCCACAGAAAGTGTTACCTAACTGAATAATTTTTACTGGTTATTCACATTACATGATGGTTACTCACGTTACAAAGTTACTCACGTTACAGCTTTTCTTCATCATTTTTATAAAAAAATTGTACTTTTTAATGATTTTTATAGTCGTCACTGTGTCAAAGATTGTTTGAAGGAAGAGAATTTGAAATCCCACCAATTAACTGTAAAGAATTGTTCTCTCAGAAAACAAAGTAGGTTTTTTGGTTACTCACGTTACATCACCTGAGCAGGTTGCAATATTCATTTTGAATGAGTACTACAAATTTACTTGAAAAGCTGTTGTGTATTTTAAGTAATTTGACTCTTCTAAACTTCAGAAATATATAAAGTGGTATGTAGTTGCAATAACAAAATGGTAACAAGGCATATTTCATTTTTCACTATTTTTCTTGTATTTTGGTACAGAATGGAAGACACAACTTTTGACCATTTTTTCCAAAGTATACACATATGAAAATAAACTTTTTATTTCTTGTTCCTGAAACTATAATGTTTGAAGGACTTAAAGTATTAAAAAAATTCAAGAAAATATTAAATTTGAATTATTAAGCTCATGTCCACCAACCTGTGGAATTGCCCGTAAGGTCCCAAAGAATTGAATATTGTAATTATGATTATTGTGAGTCACCGTGTTGACCGACCTGGACTGAAAAAACATTGCCGATCTTTGCTGGGCAGCCTGGGCTAGCTAGCGCGTGCAGAGCTGCGGCTCCGATCCAAGGAGTTAATTGCGTAATGCTTTCAATTTCGAGATCAGAGTGGACCCATTTCGTGGTACAAAGTCACCAAATAAAATATTTTCTCTCCGGATCTAAATATATTGTAAGTAAATTCACTCTAGGCTAGGTTAGTAGTTGGCATATATTCTCCTGATTTGAGCCTGTATAGTGTGGGGATTACAGAAATAATATTTTTCATTTTTCAAAGATAAATTGACTTGCGGGTTAAAACCTGACAGGTCAGAGGGTCCCGCATGCAAATTATTGGATTATACGGGACGGTACGGTTCGGGCTTTCACTTGGGGGTTACAACATTAACTTATATTTTCAAAGTATTGATGACATTTCAAAAACTGAACATTTGTTTACATTTAAATATTGATATCCCAACATTACCAAAGTTACTGTGATCATGTAACCTGAAACTCATGCAAGGTGATCTTGGTAGTAGATTACCCATTTTGCAGACCCTGGAACTCATGCAAGGTGATCAGTGGTAGTAGATTACCCATTTTGCAGACCCCTTTGGGGACCAAGGGCGGTGCCCCAACAGGGACTCCTGATAGCAGCACCCCAGAAGCTACAGGGTTTGAAGATATTGAGAACATGATTGTGGGTTCTAATTAACACTAAAAACTATACTCTCATCAATGTTTTCTTGCAAACTTACATAGTTAAGATTTTGATGAATGTGCAAGGTATGGGCACTCCTCAGAATGTCACTTGTGTAGCTTAGGGAATTACACTCTTTGCCTCTGCTTTGCATTATCATTTTGTGGCACAGGAGAGCACTAACTACACTGGCTCTTTGCTTTTTCTTTTTTTTTAATACATAGAAAATTCTTTCACAGTCACTGTCACTTATCAAGGACCTGGGCCCAAACTTCATTTCGAGATACAATACCATGCTGATCACTTCTTCCAAACACCACCAATTAAAAATGTAATGGCAAAGAAAAAAGAATAGATATAAAGATAATTAACTGAACACTAAATCAAACTGCCAACTATTGTAACAACTGCATTAATATAATTTAGGTAACAGCCTAACAGGGGCAGGGCCTGACTTTTGCTCTTTTTTCTTTTTGGAGCCAGCCGGGCTCCTAAAGCACTTTTTAGGGAGCCTGCAAAGGTTTTAGGGAACCACAGTTTTAATAATTTTTTGCATGATAATGGTCATTAACTATTGAAAAATTAAAAACACACCAACATTAAAGGTTAATCAGATTAAAGAGTTTTAGGTGTATTTTGGCACCCTCACATGCCTGAATAAAACACAAACACATGGGCCTTTTTATTTTTCATTTTTAATGAACCACCGCCCCCCCAAAAAAAATATATAAACAAAAAGGAAATAAATGAATGAATAAATAAACAAAATATACATAAATATACATATATAAATCCATCAAAAAAGTTTGGAAACTATCTGAGTTTGGCCATTAATTTCTCCCAACTCCCAATTTTACTTGATGCATACATGTATTTGACATCATTGAAAAGGTCATTTAATTCTCTTTAAAATGATACCATACTTGTTATGATCATGCCATCATGAAAAGAGCATGATTCAAAAGTGTTGGATGAGGTCTGAACTGGACAGCTGCAAAATGAGCAGAAATAGTCATGAAGGGTCAATAAAGAACATGATTCTTTTATCTGTGTCAATAGAGATGAAAATCCATTCAAATCAATCCCCTGCTTCTTATATTTGATGTTTTGTTGTGGCTTATGCCAGCCTGACACTTGCACGATTTTGTGTCACGCATTGGCACGACTCAAGTCGTGCCAGTGTGCAAACTAGTCGTGAACTGGCGTGAAGTGTGCGTAAACACGTCGTGATTGCGTGCCATGTCGGGACGAGAATTTTGAAATGTTCAAAATTTTTGTCACAACAAAATTTAGCGACCGGGTCGTGAACTATGCGCAAACTGTTCGTGAACTCGTCGGGACGATGCGAGCCAGTGCGCACCATGCTAAGACTGTCACGAATAGTTCACAAGCAGCTCACATTGCGTTCACGAATAGTTCAGCACGACACCGTCTGAATTGCGCAAACTCGTCGTGCCAATGCGGGAAGTGCGTAAACTATGCGCAAACTAAGTGTGAACTCGTCGTGCCAGTTCGTGTCAATGTGGACACTGACGAGCACTCATTCGTGAACTATTCGTGAACTCGTCGTGAACTATGCGTGAACAAGTCATAAACAGTGCGGGAGCCTCCCAGTTCGTGCCCCAAAATTGCACGACTTGCCACGACAAAATCGTGGCCAAAAGTCGTGCAAGTGTCAGCCTGGCTTTATGTAGTGATGATTCTGTGAGATAACATGGTTTGAGTCGTGGTTTGTCATACCCATGCATGATTGTATATTTGTTATGTGTTTGCTTGTGCAGAGGTGTGTTTGATTTCATGTTAATGTTAAGGTGCATGAAAACAAAAGAAACCGCTGATTAACTCATCACTTCGGAAAAAAGAACAGTGACTTTCAATATTGTGTCATTTTGCAACTTTTGAACTTTGACCTTTCCCCCACATTTCAAGGCACTGCATCTCCATGTATGGGGTATCATTTTTCAGATTTGTCAGATTTCCAAACTTTTTTTGAGGACTTTATATACATAGGGAGAGAGTCTGATCTAATACAATTTAGATCATGAGAGATCTAGAAAATGATTTATTAACAAGTGGAATGCATCTGGCGGTCTCACCTGCATCACATGATTAATATAGCAGCAGTAATGACTTTGAAAACTACTATGAAATAACTATCCACAAAACACACCATTCATATAATAATGATACAATACTACGTTCATTGACATGTGACCTAAAACTTGTCAGTGATACTTGATTGCCCCTATATCCACATTTTATATCCTACATGTATATCTATTAACTTTAAAAGGTCATGTGACCTGAAACTCGCACAAGATGTTGATACTTTGTTACTCATGTCCACGTTTCATGAATCATATCCATAAACTTTCAAAGTTATGATGGTAATTCAACAAATACCCCTAATTTGGCCAAAGTTCATTGACCCTAAATGACCTTTGACCTTGGTCATGTGACTCAAAACTCAGGCAGGATGTTCAGCAATACTTGATTAGCCTTATGTACAAGTTTCATGAACTAGGTCCATATATTTTTAAGTTATGACGTCTTTCAAAAACTTAACCTTAGGTTAAGATTTTGAAGTTGATTCCCCAACATGGTCTAAGTTCATTGACCCTAAATGACATTTGACCTTCGTCATGTGACTCAAAACTCAGGCAGGATGTTCATTAAAATTTGATTAACCTTATGGCCAAGTTTCATGAACTACATGTAGGTCCATATTCTAAGTTAGGATGTCATTTCAAAAACTTCCCCTGAGGTTAAGATTTGGTGTTGACGCTGCCGCCGTCGGAAAAGCAGCGCCTCTAGTCTCACTCTGCTTCGCAGGTGAGACATAACTGACCTTTTTTAATCTAAAGTGTGGGTGTGACTGGAAGGTGGACTCGGATACTCCATATATTCCAGTACAATAACCTGTTTACTTCAATACACAAACACATAGGCTATGTATGTAACATGAAGGCCTGACTACCCTAATTTTTTCCTGAACCTTTTTTGAAAATGCAAATATCCAAGGAAATTGCATTTCTCTGAAGGGGGGTCTTAATTCGGAGAAAATGTATTCATTAATAACTTTGATATACACCACAATAAAGAAATCATCCAATTTTATTGGCAGTTTCCAAAAATAAACCTGAAATGTAAACTTCATCTGAAACAGAAAATCACTATCATAAAGGCCTTTACTGACCAAATTGTCCCACAGAGCTCTAGCAGAGAGCTCAGACTTGCTAGCTCAAGCGTCAATGCATGCGAGAGTGAAATTGTCATGATTACAGCGAAGTGAGATCATGTTTTGTGGGAGTATTTGTATTTTGTTGAGATTTTTGAGTATTTTCTGCTACTGTTCTGTGCATTTTGTGGAAAAATATGTTATCTGTGATTTTCTGTTTGAAAAGCCACTTTCAAATGGCCGTTTCCGAGAATTCTGTCCGTTTTCTGCAATCGTGGAAAATCAATGTCAATAGCAGGTATTATCAACAACAAGAGAAAGTTACCAATATAGCTAAGTGGCCAAAAAACATGTGATTATTGACAAGACTAGAGATAAAGAGGTTATCAATAACAGCACTATACCATGGCGATGCAATTTCAAACACGTTTTGAACTGCATGTTTTTTAATACTTGAATACCAAAGTTGTTGCCAAGTTTCATTAGCACTGGCCAAAAACTGCGAAGTATTCTGATCTGCAATGAGTTTTCCTGGGCTTTTGGCCAAAATATATGGTTACAATGGCAACACAAATTTTAACGAAAACAAAAAGTTTGTGTTGTCCTCCTCAGCACAAGGCCTACGTGTGTGATGAATTTCATGAAAACGCCGTAATTTTACCTAAATATTTCCATTATATATCATTACCATTACAAAATTTCCATCACATGAAGAAAATGTGTCTTGCACATCTTTACCAGACCAATGTGTGTTCCAAATTTCAAGAGCATTGGTTAAAAATTGAGGAAGCACTTTGAAGCGCAAGATTTGCAACGGACTGCCTGCCTGACCGCACGCTGATTCCTACATGTATATACCCCTTTAAAACTTCATTCAGCGGGGTATTTTAAAGATTGATAAAAACAAAAACAAATTTATCAAATATACAGTTGTGCTAAAAAGTTAGTGAACCCACTACAAAATGCATTCCTTCTTGCTGAGTGTTGAATGCAGACAATAACACTACAATGTTTTGCAAGCCTAGAAAAACAAACTTTATTGAATGTAATGTTTTATCACCTGATTTTGCAATATCTAAAATACATGTATGGCAGAACCTTTTTTCTTTCAAAATGTTCATTTTCTGGTGGGTTCACTGACTTTTAAGCACTACTGCAAGGTAAAACTTACGCCTCATCTATATTTGGATGATATATTTTGTTCAAGAAGCCTGGATGAAATAAAAGAAAAGAAGAAAAATACATCAATACATTAATACATTAATCACAAGTTTTGACAACCTACTAT
The DNA here is from genome assembly GCF_018143015.1 of Lytechinus variegatus. NCBI lineage: Eukaryota > Metazoa > Echinodermata > Echinoidea > Temnopleuroida > Toxopneustidae > Lytechinus > Lytechinus variegatus. The sequence continues at coordinate 37,129,659 of NC_054742.1, read as the reverse complement.
TAAAGTCAAATCATCTAAACTTTGCAAAGACGAGGATTACCAGTTCTATCAGCATTATCTTTCAAAAGATTTCAGAAATTCAAGTTGCATATTCTCTGGAGAAAAGGCTTTTCTCTTTTTATTACTAACTACATGTATATCACTAGTTATAACTAATAAAACTTCCCTTTGAATGCATTTTTTACGGCACTGTCTCACACTGTCATTCAATGATATCTGCCTCAGTCTAACAATTTTCATAGGAAGTGTGAACGTTCAAGAGTTGGAAAAAAAATCAATCTTGGCCATTATTCCAGGCCTTAAATTTCATAATTTTTAGGGCAAGGCCAGTTTGGCCTTAAAATACCTCACATTTTTTAGGAAGCCGAGGCCACTATAAAGGGCACCAAGGTCAAAATCTTTTACAAAAAAGGGCATTAAAGGCCAAATTTTTTTTGGTAAACTTTTTTTGTGCATGCAAGCCTTAAATTTTGTCAAAACGTTTTACAGCTTCAAGAGAAAGTAGTGCGGTTTATACACCATTGCCTTTCCTCTTTTTTAACATGAACTGATGTACCTTGTATTTGTAATATTTTTTTTTAAAGTGATTTCATCTTGCCTGCCATGATCAAAATTAGTGTCAATATGCCATACACGTATGATTAAATTTCTCTCTCATATATTTTCATATCCTTTTGTGAATGATCATGGCACATAATAAAAAAGGGAATCAATGAAAATGACTAAAGAAAGAAAGAAAGAAAAAAGGGAAAGGAAGGGATGGTGAATGAATGGGTGAAAGATAGAATGAAGAAGAAAAAAGGGAAATGAAAACACTTAGGGAAAAATTAAGTAAAGAAAAAATGAAGGAAAAAAAATGAAAAGAAAGAGAGAATAAATAAAGGATGAAAGAATGAACTTTTTCCAAACGTAAAAATGACCATATGGTTGTGATTTTTTGCATGGTCAGCCCATCCCCCACTTTGAAAACCATTCCGTGGCCCCTGTTTCAGGCAAACAAAGAAATATGTGAGTGTTAATGATTTAACTGTATACCTATTTGAAACTGCCCTTTCAAAATACTGGATGACCTCCATCACAAAATCTTATTTCTATAAACTTTGGCAGCCTTTTTGCACATGTTTGTAATTGGTGTAAGCTGTAATTTGAAAGTGTTCTGTTGAACTCTTTTGCAATGAAATATTGTAATATTATGTTTGAAGGATTGCATGGCAGTGTGAATGATCATAAAGTTGGTTTAGAGTACATGATGCGTTCAGTCCTGGAAAAGTACTAAGAAAAGTGGATAGGGATAGGAGTAAAATGGAGAGGCAAGAAATTGGAGATTAGAAAGTAGAGACCCTCTGAGTGTAGTCCTTAAAAGGACTGTGAACCAAAAGAGAAGTAGCCTAGGGAGGGGGTACTTTATAGTATAAATTATGGTACAAATGTGCCATGGTTGATAACCCCATTTTCAGCCTAAATTTCCATTCCAGAGCATCACCAATTTAGAAAGAAATTCCACCTTTTACATGTTCCAGTTGGAGCGGTAAGCTCGATCAGCAGCGCTGGGCTGCTGAAGCACTCCCATTCCAGAGCATTGCATTTTTAACAATTGTTAATCCAAGAGCCGTTTCTTTTGGCGCCATTTGAGATACGTCACAAAGTTTCAAAAACGTTTCACTCATTTATTCCCCCACTGACTAAATTGTCTGGTTTCTATATCATTTATTTACTACTTATGAATGGCCTGTAAATATTTGTATACATAAATGAGAAGAATTCTAGTCAATTCTCTCAATTGTATTAAAATAGTTCACCCATATGCAAATTAGCTATGTTAGGCAAGGCCATATGGGTAGGCGTGTTAGCATCACTTGCATCTTATTAGCCATCGATAGAGGTTTTTATTTGGCTTTACCAAGGTCATCCAGTTTGTACGTGGCAAGCTTTACCCAGGCTTTATATCCCAAGGTATGTTAATCATGTAACGATTTTAGATCATGATTACTGTATATTTATAATAATAAGTAGGTTTAATTCTTCACGACAGTCATCTATTTAAAAGTATGACTGAATGTTGCATTAGCTGCCTTTACAATTTTTTTGGTGTGACACTTGTGCTATACCATAGGGGAAGGCGGGGTAAGTTGTGACAGTTTTTGCTTTTTGCATGTTAGAATTTATATGATTAATAATCTTGTCGAAATAAGTACCTTGCCTTAAAATTTCATTCTTCTGAAATATTTTCCACCTATATATAACTTTCTATCCCCACACTGAAAGTCATCGTGACCTTTGAAAAAAATGATGTCAAATGGCTCAACTTGCCCCATATATGGGGTAAGTTTGAGCCACCTTCTGGGGTAAGTTGAGCCACAAAAACTATGTACAACATGTATGGGGGGAGAACCAGCATGTCAATTTTTTATTTAAAGTCTTTTCACTTGCTAATTCTCTATAAATACTAACATCCTGTAAAAGGAAAAGAGCAGTCATGTAAATTTACTCCTTTCAGCCTGCATTTCAATCGATTTTTATGGTTTGTTTGTTTTTCAAGATACATTACCATAGGATTTACCATGGCTCAACTTGCCCCATGCTGTTTGGCTCAACTTACCCCAGTCCGAACTTATTGCGATAATTTTGTATCCACACATTTATTATGCATCCATCATATAAAAGACTATGACAAGAATGAAGATCCATACCTGGACTAATAATGTTGTTATCATGTCTTTATTATATTTAAAGACGTGTGTGTTTATGGAGCACTTATCTATTTCACACTCTTTTTTACTTTTTTGGCTGAAATTCATATTTTTCCCTCTAAAAAACTACTTTTTGTTTCAAAGTTGGAGACAATGTGGTGGGGTTAGGGGTTATGCTATGGGTCATCAATACATGACACCACCACAATGTCTGACTCATTCATTATTGGCCTGGGGCTGGTGGCTCAACTTGCCCCTATGCTCAACTTACCCCGCCTTCCCCTACTCATTTGTTTCTTTGTTGAACTTGTTTTTTTTTGTTTGTTGAACTTGTTTTTTTTTTTTTTGTTGAACTTGTTTTTTAACTCATAGTTTCTAGTTTCAGAAATGATTATTTAGACTTTTGTTATTTACAATTAAGGAAATATAACTTGTAATAATAACTTGTCTGCAATTAATTAAATTGTTTTTTTTTTTAATTTAACGCAAAGTAAACCTAAAAACCTATGATTGACCTTACCATGTGACCACCAACTGTAGCATATGATGCACATTCCCTAAGTCCATCTACCATCCAAGTTTGGATGAAAAGTGAATTACGGTTGCGGACTTAGGTGTCATAAGAGAGTCTTGCATGTAAACTTTAACGTTGACCTGAAAATGACCTTTGACCTTACCATGTGACCTCTGACTGCAGCATAACATGCAAGTCCCCCAAGTCCATCTACCAACCAAGCTTGGTTGAAAAGCGACTTACGGTTGTGGAGATATGTGTTATTATATTTGTGACGGACGGACGACATTTGGGTCCCTAAGTCTCGCCTTCACCTCTGGTGGGCGAAACAAAAAGAAGTAGATGTAGATGTGATAGATATTTGTATTATAATGCCAATTATACTATCTGATTTATTCAAAATATTTTATTACATTTGGTGGAATATTAAATCCATGTGATAAATGTTTAATCTGTTTTATTCATGGATTGAATATATATATTAAACTTCAAGTTAATTATTTAGGGACAGTGATTTTCCGATTCTAAAAATTGCCTTTTCCGTTACAGAAAATCTCAAATTCCGTTTCAGCATGTCTGGAAACGGAAATTCTGTTTCCCCATACACTTTGTGTACAAGAAAAATTGACAATTCCTTTTACATAGAAAACCAATACGCAACGAGTAGCGATGTCAAAATGCTAGCTCTGCTCAAAATTTGCATCTACCAATGTACTAACATCGCTTTAAATCCATTTTAATCGAAGAGATTCGAGCTAAAAAAAAAATTAGGGTAACATAATCTACCCTAATATATTCTCACCTTTCACATTATTAGCAATATTTTATTGTTAAATGGGATTTTATCGCTGATTTGGGGACTTTTCGGACATCATTTTGAGCAGTTGACGACTTCCGAATATCCGCCATTTTGGATTTGATGAATCACCGTAATCATTATATTATGACCAAACGAAGAGGGCAGCAACACACGGCCGGATTCTGCCTTCTATGAGGACGGAAGTGTAAACTAATTTGGATACGATCGAGTGATGGAGAGGCTCGAGTGTAGTTATGATGTGTTGATTGTCATGATTGTTGTTGCAAAGTGAGATCGTGTTTTTCAGTTGATATTAGTATTTTGAGGATTTGGGATTAATTTCTGTTGCTTTTTTGTGCATTTTGAGAAAAAACATGTTTTCCGTGATTTTCCGTTTGAAAAGCCACTTTCCGTTTCAAACAGCCGATTCAGTGAATTCCGTCCATTTTCCGCGATAGCGGAAAATCACTGCCCCTAATTATTGAACTACATTCTTATTTACAGAAATATTCACATTTTTTCTTGGCTGATGACATCCAATAGTAATCACATTATGATGATGTATTTATGATATTTTTGTATATTTCTGTACAACGCAGGGGTCTTTGGTTTTTCCCCTATGAAATAAATCATCAACCAACTACTACAGCTTTTGATGACTTTGTGTCCTAAGTTTTTTTCGGTTGTATATACGAGGAGCCTACCATAGGTACCCTCCCCTTCAGTGGAAACTACAGTGCGTATCAAAAAAAAGTTTACACTTAGAAAAAATCCTGTACAATTATACATTTGTAATATCCTGAAGATTTTTCCACATTTAACATTGGTACAGATCCATTTAAGCAAATGACGATATAGCTGTCGAAAAATATTTCTGCTTGAGTGAGCACCACTTACTTTTGAATAGTGAAAAATGATTTGTGCAGAACTTTGAAATAGTTATGCAAATTAGACCTTAATCATGAAGAACATGTTAAATTTAGCTAGTAAAATTGATTTGAAGATATCTTTTACCTTTTTAACTTGTTTCCTTGCCCAAAACATTTTGAAGAGTGCATTGCGCCCCATCCAATTCCCCCACACACCGAGGCCATCTTGACGATATTTGCTTTACACTCAGCTGTGATTAACATGAAATGGCTTAGTCTTGATTTTCATTTTGTTAATCATTGTCAAGCTTGGAATAGGTGTATAGAAACAAGTATTAAATAAAAAATGAAATGTTAACCCACTTTAAATGATAAAAAAATGAAAAAAATGTTGGAGATGTCCGATATAAACTTTTGTTCAGATATATCTGTAAAGCGCTTAGACACGTCGTTCCGATATATTAAGCGCTACATAAAAGCGGATTATTATTATTTAGTTATGTACTCAGATCCAGCAGGCACAAAAAGGGTAAAGGTTTGCTTACTAAGTGTTGAAATTTCAATTTAGGTGGCAAAACTGTTAGAAAATGCTTGAATGTATCTGTTTTATTTCAATTGACTATAAAGTGCAAGGGAAATGTATGAGAAATGTTTTGAAGGGTAAATTTGATTACACCCTTTCCCCTTGACACAGCATGAAAACAAGCATTTTTGCGCAAACAGATTTCTGCGAGGTGTACAAAAATGGAAGAGTGCTCACTCAAGTGTAACATTCTGTCAAAACTTTTACTTTCATTGGATAGATGAGACTCAAACCTAAGATTATGTGTGGAAAAATTACCCACATGTTGTATATTTTTTAATTCCCAGGAATTTTTCAAAGTGTAAACATTTTTTTCATACGCACTGTAGTTGAAGAAATTTTGATGTGAACAGGATTACAGACTTACCAATAGAAGGTGACTTATAAGGATACTTGTCTGGTAGATCTACTCTGACTTTCCATATCCCTCCTTCATATGGTGCTATAGAAACAGAGAGGCAAAACAGAGAAAGATATCACATATAAAATGAGATGGAAATATTTGATAGATGTGACAATTTAATCAGAGAAAGAGAGAGTTGGATGTACAGAAAGAGTATATTGAAATACAGAGTAAAAGGTAACAACACAAGAACTTGCTACAAAAATTATCACTACAGGAAAATAATGAATAGGCAACATATTGTGTAAGGCATTTGTTTGCAGCACAAATTGAAATGATTTTAAATGAAGTTACTAATGCCCTTCTTGCTGTCGAAGTATTAAAAGAACTGTAAAAAACATCCTTCTAGTCTTGAAATTTGTGTTATATAAATTTTTTTTTTGCACAAGCTAAACACTGTTCTAAGAATGTTGATGACATTTCCTCCAATAGTACTCCATTTTCTTCATTTTTAATTGTCTTGTTTATTCTTTATTCTGTTATATCACTGTTTCCACTAATACTAGCTTTGATAGGATAAAGACAAACATGCAAATCCTCACTGTATAATAACTATTCAGAAGAAAAAACAACTTTCCCTTGAAAATGCATCCAAACTAAAAGCATGAAATCTACAGTATTAATCACCGGAGAGGATTTAAATACACTGCAGATATTGTTTATTACATACAACTGAGAGGTCATAAAACCTCAAATGAATCCTCTACCCTCTCTTGAAAATATCAGAAAAAAAAAAATGTTTGAGCAATATACATAGGCTTTAGGTTGACATTTCGAGAGAACCCATTATGTCCACTAAAGAGTGAATCGTTGTGTCAGTGCAAAAAGGTTTTTAGTGCTATCTACATGTACATGTATCACCAAAATAAGGCCTTCTTGTGGGAACCCAGTGAAATGCAATTTATGACATAATAAAGGACACTGTTTATTCTAAAGATATATAACTTATTGCCACTATTGCAGCCAAGAATTTCACAGGTAAAATATACTTTTGTAGTTTGACACAATCTCCTCCTACAATGAAGATCTTGTAATTATATATATTTCTTTATGGGAGTGATATATACTAAAATATGAAATAACAACTGAAATAAAATTGTAAGTACTCAGATGGTCAAGAGCAATAATTGGGTTTCACCTGGGTGTGGGGGATTGAGCCACTCTGAACATGCACCACAGGTTAATATGCAGACATCAAGTTCAAAATGTCAAAAACACATATCATTATAATCTGATCATATCTTCGGCTTTTCGATCTGGATTTTAGTGTGTCCTATAATTCCTTGATTATGTGCATATTTATTTTCTTTGAATCATTTACACCATTTCAGGGAAAAATCAATACAAGTATAATGGAAATATATTAATATGGTATAAATTATTACAATGAAATACATCAAGTAGGCCTACATATGTATTTTGACATGATTTAAAGGGGAAGTTCACCCTGAAGAAAACTTTGTTGTAAAAATAGCAGAAAAAAATATTTTGGATTTGTGACGTCATAAACGAGCAGATGCCCCATGTGTTATGTAATATAAAATGTATGAATTTCAAATTTTGTATGGTTCCTGATGACTTAATTTTGTTTTCTTTTCATGATCGGATGTGAAACGATTTGTCTATTGATATACAAAAGTTACAGTGAAAACCATTTTCAATTTTATGAGAAAATGACATTTCATTGATTTCTTACCATTCGCTATGTAGGAATGCTGCTCGCATATGACGTCACAAATCAAATAATTGAAATTCTAATAACTTTTTAATTATTTGATGAATTTTTCTCAAACCTTCGGCAATATTTTTTATTATTTTTTCTGCTATTTTTACAATAAACTTTTTGTCAGGGTGAACTTCCCCTTTAAGAATGCCTGAGGAAGTTCTAATGTACAACATCTACATGTAAGTAGTGTGTGCTCTTCATGGTTTACTGTACATGTAGGTTTACATGACATTACATTTTCACAACATACATGTACCGGTACTTACTTCCTTCAGGTCCATTGAATTTGACAATGAATTCATTAAGCCCTCCTAGAATGGTTACTTCTTTTTTTCCTTCAATCCTGATGCAATTGTGTTAAGGAAAGTAGATACTCAATAAAAATATCAATGCTTCACAATAGAACAACTTCACAAATTCAAATGCTGGAGAGAGTTTAAAGAAAAGGAGAGAGAGAGATGTAAAATATTTCATGGTAACCTTGATATGTTTCATGATAGGTAATGCCAACGTTAGCCTCATCAGTCACCATTTTCAGGACCATGAAGTTAACCGTTGTTGTTGTGAACTTGGCATTGTTTTTTAATTTTTATTATGAGGTTTTCTGACTGGTTGCAAATTGGAGGACATTTGCCATGGAAACTTCCTGGCTAACCTAGCAAGCATGACTGTCTGGCACTCCTGAAGAGTTTGTCCAATCATCAATCACATTATGCACATATAATTTATAAGGCCAAGTCAAAAAAGAAAGTGAATTATCGTCCTCGTGCTCATCTATTTTGGCCACCGCATGGAATTTTTTACTTTTTACCATTTCTAAAATATTGGCTGAAAAATATAAAAAGTGATGTGTCTCATCGGCGTCTACACCCCTTTTTGATTGGCACATCAATTTTCTTGATATTTACTATTTTTTGGTGGATAAAAAGCGAAAAAAATACACATGAATGACGAGCAATTTGCTTTGGATCACTCTTGCAACGGCCTAAAATAATTGCCAAGTCCAATATCGCTGTAACTGCAATAAAGAAAGAAAAAATCTGATTTGGTTTTTCATGGGTACTCTTGAAGATACAATCCTCAATTAGTTTGCTAACTCAAAAAAAATCACAGATCTCTTCATTTCTAGTGCATTTTCGGGGACCCCGCTTCCTGAATCTGAACAAATCCATCATGAGCTTTGGAAATATGGCACAGATAAATGCAATTTTAAGGACCTAATTTGTATTTTTGCGGGGATTTTGCTGAGTGATAGCGCATGTTGATGTGATCAGTGTGTTTTGCATGCTTGACTGTGCTTGTGTTGCGGTGAAGATGTGATTGACTGTGCCTGCACGACATGCATGTGAAATGAATGATTTTATGGCAAGTTATTATGTTAGCTATCCAGCAGCAATGCACTGTATATCAAGACAAGGCAAAAGCGATTTTGTGTCTCGACCAGCACAAGATGCAGGTCCCCCAAGTCCATCTACCATCCAAGTTTTGTTGAAAATTTCCAGTTGCGGAGTCAGGTGTCATACGAAGGTTTTGCACGTAAACTTTAACTTTGACCAGAGAATGACCTTTGATCTTATCATGTGACCTCCGACTGCAGCATAACATGCAGGTCCCCCAAGTCCATCTACCATCCAAGTTTGGTCGAAAAGTGACTTACGGTTGCAGAGTTAGGTGTCATCATAGAATCTTTCATGTAAACTTTAACGTTGACCTGAAAATGAGCTTTGACCTATATGTGACCTCCAACTGCAGCATAACATGCACGTCCCCCAAGTCCAACTACCATCCAAGTTTGGTTGAAAAGCCATTTACGGTTGCGGAGTTAGGTGTCATAAGAGAATCTCTCATGTAAGCTTTAACGTTGACCTGAAAATGAGCTTTGACCTTACCATGTGACCTCCAACTGCAGGATAACATACTGGTCCCCCATATCCATCTACATCCATGTTTGGTTGAAAAGTGACTTACGGTTGCGGAGTTAGGTGTCATAAGAGAGTCTTGCATGTAAACTTTAACATTGACCTGAAAATCACCTTTGACCTTACCATGTGACCTCCGACTGCAGCATAACATGCAGGTCCCCCAAGTCCATCTACCATCCAAGTTTGGTTGAAAAGCGACTTACGATTGCGGAGTTAGGTGTCATAAGAGAGTCTTGCATGTAAACTTCAACGTTGACTTGAAAATGACCTTTGACCTTATTATGTGACCTCCGACTGCAGCATAACATGCAGGTCCCCCAAGTCCATCTATCATCCAAGTTTGGTTGAAAAGCGACTAACGGTTGTGGAGTTATGTGTCGTTAGAGAGTCTTGCATGTACATAAACTTTAACGTCGACCTGAAAATGACCTTTAACCTTACCATGTGACCTCCAACTGCAGCATAACATGCAAGTCCCCCAAGTCCATCTACCATCCAAGTTTGGTTGAAAAGCGACTTACGGAAGTGGAGTTATGTGTCATTAGATTTGTGATGGACGGACGACATTTGGATCCCTAAGTCTCGCCTTCACCTCTGGTGGGCGAGACAAAAATAGAAGTGCAACACACTTCTACAGTATTTAACATGATGTATCATTATTTTTTACCTTGTGGGTCAATATGACGGATGAAAGAGAGAGAGAAAAAAAACAGCCACCAACTTCTGATTGATGGGCAAAACTACCATTTGTACTATATGTACCTTTCACCAATTGGATACATGTACATGTAGCAAAATGGAAAATAATTCTTGACATGTCTGGCTTTTAGCCAATTATCTGAAAAGGATTAATGCACCCATTTCAAATATGCTATGATAACAACTGGAGTATTAAAATAATGAAAACCAGCAAATCTATGATTCAGTGACATAGAAATTCTTGGCTCCAGCAAACATTCAGGAAAAGGAGAGCTTTTCCTGAAATCTCATACAATTAGATCAACTGACTGTAGTGGTTTAATAATAACAGCTTAACGTCCATAATAGAATCAAATTTTCTCATTTCCTTCCTCACTTTTCATGTACATCCCAACTCTGCTATTATAAATTAATTCAAATACATTTGCAAATTTCACTTAAATGTATAATTTGGAATATATACCGTATATATGATCATATCTGTACATGCTCCTAATCAACCAGTTTACTAAAATGTGCATGTACATGGGTCATGTATGTCATCCTGGCATAAAACAAACCAAGTTTGGTTTCTACAGAAATCTACATTATTTCACTTGGGCTTGAAAGTATCATGGACTGAAGAGTAAAATCTACATTCATTATAATATATAAAGAAAGCAAAACACTAAAAGGGTGTGTTCAATGTTGATTTTCACATTTAAAAAGCAACATGAATCATGATTCAAAACACTTACATACACTATCAGCAGTGTACCGTTCAGGGTAACAGAGTTGAAGCTGATTGATCATCTTTGAAGTGTTACATGAGCAACTGGCTGTATAACTAAAAACTTAAATATTTTTACATTTATCATTTGCGAGAGAATGATGTTGTGCTAGTATATTTTGTATTTATGCTACATGAACATTAATGTAAGGCTCAATTTAATCCTTTAATTTCTTTTTTATTTTTGACATCCTACATGTATATAAATGTATATAAGCAGTTGCCCTATAATGTTCACAATATAAAATGCATAAACTTCAATTTTTTAATGGTTCATGACTAAATGATTTCTTTCTTTCAGGGGCGGGTATGAAATAACTCGTCTGTTGATTAAAGGTAAGATAAAACTATTTTCATTTTTCTTTCAAAAAGGACATTTCATTGACTTTATTTTTACTCCACAATATATAAGATTCTAATAAAGTTTGTTATCTTTGATGGATTTCCTAAAACCTACGCCAATATTTTTATGATATTTTTGTTATTTTTACAATAAACTTTTTGTCAGTTCAACTTTCCCTTAAAAACATAGGAAAGAGGGCAACAAGAAAAAATAAAATGAATGGAGCAAATTTTTGTTCATTATTTCTCTCATTAAGAACAAAAAATGTATTTTTTTCTTTTATAATTAATAAGTGTCCAGTAATAATACATCAATGCAGATAACAAATTATTTGAGGAATTTAGATTAAAGGATGTGAAATAACATTTTTTTTAAATATTGTAATTATTGATAATGTTATCAGTAACTTGGCTGATCTTAAGTGCTGAAAATAGATCACCAAGGTTACACAGTCACACAGGTATTATGCACCACTTCCTCTCTCTTCCTAAAATACTTGTACAAGAAATCTGATTAGATATCAAGTTTTACCATGGAGTATGTACATGTACATCCTGAATAAAATTCTGACTGTACTGTTTGTACATTGTGTAGGCCCTTCTTTCTGGAATGTTAAAAATAAATTTTTCATCAATGTTATATTACATAAATATGGTTTATATATTAATTGGGATATAGATTTTAATTACATATTTCTGTTTAATGCAGCCATACAATATTTCATTTCAAGTAGCTATAAAAAGCACAGTAAAAGGTTAAAAAGTAGTTTTTAAACCAGTAGTAATCTTCATGCTAAAGTTTCAATTTCAATATTGGTTCCATTCCAACCCCTACAAAACTTTGCACAATTCAATTAAATCTCTGTTGTATTTGATTTGATATATATCAATCAAAACAAACATATAAACCTCAAATTCTATGCAGATGGCAAGGTCCTGTATAAAAAAGATCTCAATGTGCTATTATGTACACAACGCTATACAGAGATTAGGCTACCTGCATGTAGACTTGGAGTTTGACTGTAACATTAAATTTTCCTGATGGACCAATAGTATCCTAAAATAGTTTGTGATAGACTTGCAATGCTTGTTGCTGCTCTGATCCATCTATGTAGGTCATAATAGAAAAGTACAGCAGGCGCATGCTTCATGCAATCAACACATGTACACACTAGCGCGTACAGTGCACTACCTGATTATGTAACTTATTAGCAGTGAGTGACGCCACCTCAGTGAATATACTGCCGCCATTAAACTAAAATGCAGTTATATTCAATAAAATGACATTAAATCTAGTAAATGACAAATGATGTATGAGTAATAATGTTGGTTTTTCATTAAGCTGCTACATTACACCTTAGTCTTTGTGACAGTCAAGAAAATGCAGTTTTATTTCTTGTTTTTTTTATTGATCTCATGTATATCAAATGGTATAAAAAACAACTTACACTGTACATCAAATTTCAATTGTGCATTTTTAGCACAAATGTATGTAAAAATAAACACTTTCTTCAATTTTGTGGAATATTGGATTACCCCCTCCCCCAAATTAATGTAAAAAAATATGAAGTGTTGATGAATTGGCTTATTGGACGATTCCATGTATGTTGTATGGGACAGTTTGACAACAATTTCTCATCTCTCTATAGCTGATTGCTTGAGCAATAAACATTTATTTTTTGTCATAAAATTATTGTGGGTAATAATGTGAAAAACTAAATACCAACAAAAAATGTTGATTATATGGATGAATTAAAGGTGAAAATGTTGTGTGTCGTACAAGACTCAGAAATGTTCCGTAAAACATGCAACATTTTCAATTGTTAATTTACCCATGGACAACATATTATTGTTGGTTGTCATTTTTACATGTATGACTAACCAGTAGTACTTTTTTACATGTATGACCACAAAACAAAGTTGTTTGTTTGGACTGCAAGTTGAAAAATGTTGCAAAAATGACTGATTTTTCTAGCATGGAATCACCCTATTACATGTTGATAATTTTCAAATGCAATACCAATGGGGAGAAAGAGCTTGCATCCATGCAAAGGCCCTCAAGGTGAAATCCCCTCCCTTGAGAAATCCACAAAAAACAATTTTGTCTCAAAGTAAAAGGCGTATGTGTTTCAGTTCATAATTTGCTGCTGTCTTCCACTTTTTATTTGGAAATGGTGCCTTCACTATAAATTACACTCTATTATTTTTTAAAACATGCTATAAGAAAAATAGCAACAATTAAATCACTTCAAAATTGATTGTTTGTCCCATTACTCTCCCCAATAATAATCACCTGGGGCGGTATTCTGAAAACGTTCTTATCTTAATTTTGTTCTTATCTACGTCACTTTCTTAAATTGGTATTCTGAAAACGTTCTTATCTTTTTCTTATCTTTTGTTCTTATCTTTGTTCTTATCTTGCTCTCCACCCAATGCTGAGCGCGTAAATTTACAACTCGCGCATATAATACCAAAGCGCGCTAAAAGATAAGAACAGAATGTAGATAAGTGGTATTCTGAAAACGTTCTTATCTTTTTTCTTTCTTATCTTTCATGATATTTAAGATAATATTTAAGATAGCTAGAGGGTTATCACATCTCACGATGTCCACGTTTTTTCTTGCTCAAAATCGATGGCCTCTAGTAGTAACAAGTACCCACAAGTATTCCTCCCACCATTTATTTCATTCACCCTTTATTTTGCCCGTCTATTTTTTTCTATCCCTTCTTTCTTTTCCATTTTTTATTCCTTTCTATCTGTCTGTCTTTCTTCCTTTCTATCTGTCTGTCTTTCGTCCTTTCTATCTGTCTGTCTTTCTTCTTTTCTTTCATTCTTCATCTATATCTTTACTTTTGTACTGTTTGAATCTTTTAATTTCTTTTTTTTTCTTTTGCTTTGTTTCATTTATACTTCATCTTTCTTCCTTTTTTATTTTCCCTTTTCGTTTTATCCCTTTCTTTTTTTTTCTTTACTGAGTCTTTTTTCTGATTTCCCCCCGTTTCTCTTCCTTTTCTTTCTTCCTTCACTTGTTTGTAATCTTTATTTTTCTTCCTTATTTTTCTTCCATTCTTTCGTTTTTATACATGCTTTTCCTTTTTTAATCATTCATTTCATTTTCCCCCTTTTTCTTCCTTCCCTTTAATAATTCTTAGTTTTTCTTATTTTTTATTTCTGCTTTCTGACACTTTTGTGTCTTTTTTTACTTTCTTTCTTTTTTTTCTTTATTTTGTCATTCTTTTTTCGTTCGTTCTTTATTTACTCTTTTTCTTTACTTTCTTTCTTCTCTCTGTCTTTCTTCTATTAACTTTTTCTTTATTCTTTCCATTGATTTTTTTTTCGTTTTTTTTTCCCAACTTTTTATTTTCCCTTTCGTTTTCTTTTTTTTTCTTTCTTTCTTTCCTTCTTTTTTTCTTTCTGTCTTTCTTTCCTTATTTCTTTTTTCTATGAATTTACCTTTCTTTCTTTATCTTTTTGTAGTCTTCATATTTGCGTCAAATTTCCTTTCATTTTTTCTCTCATCTTTATTTCTTTGTTTGATTTCCTTTTTTTCTCTCTTCCTTCACTTTTTACATTTTTATTCCCTTTTTTCTCTTTCTTTTTTTTCTTTCTAACTTTCTTTCATTCGTTTTTTTTTTAGACTTTTTTTCTTTTTCGGTTCCTTGTTAATTTATTTCATCTTTATTAGTTTGACCTTTTTCTATTTTTGTGTGTATTCCTTTTAGTTAATTTCTTTTTTTTTCTTCATTTTTGTTCCTTCACTTTATCATGGATAATTGTTCTATTTTTTTCTTCCTTTTCCTTCTTTTATTCATTCTATTTTCTTTCTTTTTTATTTTTGAATTCTTTTTGCTTGCTTTCTTTCGTTTACTCTTTATTTTTTTCATTATTTTCTGCTTTGTCCCTTTCATCTTTTTTTTCTGCTTCATTCTGACCCTTTTCTGTCTTCTTTCTTTCATACCTACTTACTTTCTTTCTTCATATTTTGTTCTTTATTCGTACCTGCTTTATTTACTTTTCTTACTTTTTTTTGCAAGTGGACGTCTCGACATAATAAAATCAGTCATTGCGTATAAAATGCCCATTTCGCGCAATGCGCCAGAAACGGTGAACGCGCAGCGCCCATGATATTCTCTACACATAAGGAACGCTTCTATTGGTTAAACTGCCAATATAAAGCGCATTTTTATTGGTAAAATCTTAAAAATGGGCGTGTTGGAGATAAGAAGGGGGCAGTCCTTACAGAGATAAGAACGCGTTAAGAAGATTTTCAGAATACCGATTTGCAATGATTTTAGCGTCTTCTTATCTCAGTGAGATAAGATAAAAGATAAGAACAAAGATAAGAACGTTTTCAGAATACCACCCCAGATTTCTTTAGTCAACAGTCATGTGACACATTTTTGTGTAAATCCATGAATCTACAGGCACACATGCTGACAATTGCCTAATATAATTAATATAGTAATTTACATTATCATCAATAGTGCTGGTAAGATGAGCTTCATATAATATCAAGCGCAAGCTCACAGGAATTCTATATTATTGAAAAGTTCAAACAAGTACAAACCATTACAAAAACAATGTCTGTACATGAATCACCACGATACATGACAGAGCACTGAGAAATATGTACGCCTCTAGCACAGAGGAAGAGGTTGACCTTTTAATCAATACAAACTGAGAGGACCATTGTGTATGCCTTTGTTCAATCAATGTATCACAGTAGGGCTCTCTTGTCTTATTATTGAAAGAAAACAAATAGAATTCCTCTGGCAGTCTCACTTGTGATAGGTGATACAATATAGTAGAAGTGCTGACTTTGAAAACAATTAAGATGAATAATCACTCATGTGATAATGAATTATAAGGTTCATGACCCTACATGTAAATGACCTTTGACCTTGTTCATGTGACCAAACTTTCGAGCAAAACAATCAGTAATACCAGGGACGGCTATAAAGGATAAAAAAAAACCCTTCAGCACGAGACATTCAAAAAGCATCCCAATCATTAAAAAAGCATTCAACGGTGGTTTGATATTTCATAAGGCGTGCCAATGTGACCCCTTCAGAGCCGACTGGCTTTTGCAGAAGTGAAATTTCTCCATTCTATAAAACAGATAATGCATGGGTTTCTTTTGTGGGTCAATGGAACTGTGTGCACACAGTAACTTTGGCCATTACGGTCTAAACCCACTCAGCTGCGCCTCGTAGGTTAAACCATTCCAAAGTTACCTTGTGCACACAGTTCCTACCAAACCACTCTGGAACCCCTTTCATAAACCCAATTATGCGGCTAATAGCAGCATAATTTGGTCGTAAAATTGGAGGAGGACAAGAGTAATCCGCATTATTTTGATGCTGCTATTATCCGCATAATAGCAGCATCGGGACAAGATTTTGAGTTTATGAACGCATTTCCAAATAATGCGGATAATTGCCATGGTCACAAGGTCACCCTTTTCCAACACAACCGCATCGGAAGGGGCATGTCCAGTTGTCATGACGATTATCCGCCTTTTTCAGGACGAGCGCTCGTAAAAATAATGCGGCTTATTTTCAGAGTTTGTGAACGCAATTTTTATTGAATTATCCGCATTACTCTTAGGCGGCTAACTGGAGGATAGGTTTATGAAAAGGGTATAACCTATGCACAATATTTCTGTTTGCTGATACCTGTTATGCCCACAAAATGTACTAATTAATGCATCACTAAGAACTGGACAAGCCAAGTTAGAATCTGACTTTATCTTTCTGCTCCCAAAATCTGTCGCAAAATTAAAAAGTCTGTTTCTTGAAACAATTGAAGGGCATTGTTGAAACACCTGTTTAATACACATTATCTTGCCATCGGCTCATTACATGGGCTTAAAGCAGGATGGTACTAATCAGGCACATTCCTAAACACATCCTTGGACCCTGGTGATACTTGATTACCCTTAGGCAAAAAAAATTGTTTGATTGTTCTCGATTGACTGACAAGATTTTTTTGTCACTTATCCTTTTTAATTTTTTTTTCAAAATCAAGTACCGTAACGGTGTATTAACCGCACCTTTTTCTCGGCGGGATAGAAGCAAAAGTCGGGGGTGCGGTTTATACACGGTGACGGGTCTGAGCCGGCCAGCCGTAACCCTTCCCGTACATGTACAATGTCTGCCAGTTCACAACACATCGAGTGGCCGGGCGTAGCCGCCCAGGCAATGTCGTTTAGAGGGGTATGAGCCGCGGGTAATGGGAAGCGATTATTACGATCTTAATTAAATGTTGTCCATAACAAACGCACCCACCTTCATGACACTAATTTTGACTTTATTCTCGATTCAAAGTAGTGAAGTTCCCTGGCTAATTTAAAAGAGATGCCAAGCTTACTCTGTAATATTTTGTCACCGATGAGCGAGAGTTGAGTGAGCTTAGAGATTGCGTTGTAATGTGGTTATAGTGCGACTTAAGCTGGCGCTATTCAAAGTCCCGTTTCGCGCCAGCTTTTTTTTCCTTCCTGTTTGCTTTTCATAAGATACCATGTAAACCACGCACGAGGGAGACGGCATGAAGCCGTAAAAAACAACTGGAAAAAATGTCAATTTCTTTGTTTCTTGAACCTTCCTGTATTCCCATATCCAAAATTCATGCTAAGACATTAAATTTCTGAAAATGGTAGTGAGGTTGTGATGCAAGAAATGTGAATGTTTCTTCCTCCTACGCTGGGAAAGACACATCATAATTTGATGTACTGGCATGACTGGTACTGTATCGTAGTTTGCAATGTAATAGCAGTGCTGTGTGTGTGCGTGTACATTGTGACTGTGAGGTGAGTGAGTGTGTAAGTTGCCAATATTGTCGGGATTGTTCTTTCTTTCTAACATTTGTAGATGAATTGATAAAGAACAGCAGATTTCCGCATACCGGTAATCTCTTTGGATACTTTGAAATCTTAAAATCTTAGATTTTGTTTCTTCGTACCTCAAATATGCATGTAAATGTAAGATTTTTTTTTTTTTTTTTTTTTTAGTCCAAAGTTGGGGGTGCGGTTAATACACGGGTGCGGTTAATACACCGTTACTTACGGTATGGGTAAAATTGACAAAATCAATAGAAAAAAAAACCTTCCCAAAAAGCTACTAAAATTTAAAATTTTACATCTATATATTCATGAAATGGCCATCTATTTTTCATATATTTCCTTGAAATTGCTTTGATTTAGTTAGAAACTACTGAAATTAAAGAATATTTCTTCTTTGACTCTGATTTTTTTTATGTTACATTTGGCAAATGATGTAGTCCCACATGTAGAATGCATGAAAGTCTACATTTGGGGCTACAATACTGACCGAGTATAATTTAAAAGATATCATATTCTTTTAGAGTCAAGCCCAGGGGGGCCACTTCCATTGACGATTGGATACCATGCGCGACCATGGGGTCTCAAAAAGCACCCTAGTCATGTATTTTCCATATTCTGAAAATGCACCCCTTAACAATAATGTGAAACCCTACCCTTAACAAGTATTGGAAACAAAACGATACTCTTGGCAAGTATTCCCTGAAATGAACCCCTAAACAAGTACAGCAATTATGTCACGGGTCCGTCGGTCGTCGGTTTTACCTTCATTTGGTTAAGTATGACCCCAACTTTCACATCTCGCGCAAATTGGAATCTAAACGCGTAGTGTTGGGGCAAAAAGGACATCCTTTATAAAACATTTTAATTTTGTTTTATCATCCCCGCAAATTTGACCCTAAACATGTAGCTTTCCTAGCGAAATAGATACCCTTTTATCAGTATTTTTGTGTTTTTACACTCTTATCACGTTATGTACGTAACGTGCCCTACCTTGAAAAAGACATCCTTTTCACGCGTTTTTTTTTGCGCGTTTTTTTTTTCGTGCATGGTATCCACTCGTCAATGTAAGTGGCCCCCCCTGGGGAGTCAAGAAAGAGGTGACTATTATATTTTCTTGATAGTTTACAACTACAGCAATCAAATCAATTTCAAGGAATTATGGAAAATAGATGGCCATTTCATGAATTTAAATACGTGAAAAGTTAAATTTGAGCAACTTTTGATGAAGATTTTTTTTAAACATCAAAAAACATCTTTCAGAGTCAAGAAAGAGGTGAATATTCATCATTTTCATGATAATTTGCAACTAAACCTAAACAAATTCAAGGAAATATGGAAAACAAGTTGCAATTTCATGGATTTGAACATGCAAAATGAAATTCTAGAAAGTTTTGGTGAAGTTTTTTGCAAGTCCCTCTATTCATGTAAAAAGAAGCAATCTATGGCAAATATATTTAGTTCATGTGACCACAACATGTTCAAAAATTTCAATTGAAGATTCTTTAATTTGAAGTTGACCAGTTTCTTGCTGGGGAGCGGCACATGCAATTAGTTTTAATGTGCAGAGGTTGTGACCCTTCTCTTTTTATAGATATGTATTAGTTTTAAAGCTTTTGACTCTCCAATACACAGGTGGCACCAACATTAGAGTTCTTTCCAATGGATGAAGAATTTTCCAACTGCATTCACATGCTTAAACACAATGCTGTGGTATTATATTTTATAAATCATATTATATCATAAAGCAAGCAATATATTCTTGTAAATGCAGTAACATAAAAGGAAAGGGAATATCATGCTCTATTCTAGGGAATGTGAAGTAGCAAGCTTGATTTTGTTTTTTGTGGGCAAACTATCTGATGATAGCTTTCTATATGTATGCTTAATCCTAGGAACTTAACTGCACCAAGAAAATGGTGAAATTGCTTAAAGAGTTATTTTGTACTTAGTATAATTCAAAGTGGGTTTTCTGTTTAAATAAACATTTATTTCTACACTAATACAGTGGTAGCCATCAAAGCCTGTTCAGCAACTTTACGATAGTCAGCAATGCAGCGTTTCAAGCAGAGGATGTCATTAATATCTAATTCATGCTCTTTCTAAAGAAAAGCAATCAGAAGCTCAAAAAAGGCATTATTCATTAAGTAGCATGCCTCGGCTCAGTAGTATGGCCTAGTATGGTGTGATGTGCAGTGACCCTTGTCAATGCATACGCCTATCTGTGCGACTGTATATAATCAAAGATGTGTGAAAACCACATAAATAATGTTCGCAATACCCAAGTCAAAATGGTGAAAATTATAAGTTTAATACTAATACTATACAGATATTGACTGATGGGGTGTGTAATATAAGCATTCTTTGGACCGCCGGATTTATATTTTCCCGAAGCACGCAGCGCTGAGGGAAAATATGATCACGAGGGAAAATATTAATCCTTTAGGCGGTCCAAAGAATGTTTTTTTTACACATCCCATCAGTCAATATCTGTTATATTAGATAGCCTAAATTATGATGAAGATAAATTTAGGCCTAACGATGCGTGCAGCCTGTTGTTTATGATAGTCACAGTGATTGATCGAACTGGTATAGACTGAAACGCAGTGAATTACCTTTTTCTAATCAAATCAACTTTGTTTAGGCCAAGCCCTAGATCTAAGATAGAATCCAGTCCAGGTCCAAGACCCAAGGCAGACCGAGAATGCATGTTAGTCCATGATCAGGTGCAGATTTCGATTTAGACCTGCCCTATGGCCTAACTGGGGATGAGATAAAATATGATCTGTCAGGTCTAGAAGTCTAGACCTAACGTTAGATCTATATCTAGATCGAGAGTAGAGTTCTAACGTTAAGTCAGACTAACTCACAATGAGGACTGAGGTTGCGGCTGTAGGCCTAACGTTAGATGTTGGTTGTCCCGGACCAAATTAAGCTAACTAAATTACTCGTTAGCACTAACGTTAGATCTATCGTCTTACGTTGTTGTTACTTGTTAGCAAAATTTAACTTTAGATTTCTCTTACTTTTAGACTCTAGCCTATAAACGTTAGATCTAACGTCAGGGGTTAGGCCTTACATGTTATAAAGTTAAACCTAGAAATTTTCTGCTAAAAAAACGTTGGCTCCACTCACCAATACCGGTACAAAGATAATCCAGAAATCGTTAAATAAATCCACAGAATTTCAGAAATGACGGTTATTCCTGTCTAATGTGAAACAATATAGTCAGGATCCATTTTAGTAACTGAAGAAGGCCTAAGTCCCCAACGGTAAACCTAACTTGCAGTTGCCTCCTAAACCTAGTTGTCGTCGTCGGACTCATTTTGATTTCACAGTCCGGTTCGATTTTTTTTGTTTTGTAATATTAATGATTGATACCAATTGATATCGAGTGTTGATCGATTACTAACGATCGCTACTTCAGTCCCACACATTTTCTTTCCGTGTAGTTGGTAACATCTAATCCACAAGAGGGCGCCATACACATAGAAAAATATATACATGGACCAGTTGGTCAATATTTTCATCAAAGGTGGACCGGCTGGGAAAATACACTGATTTCGATGATATCACGTGACGCGCAATTGACCAATCGGGCTTGGCTATCTAATATATTTTAATAGTAAATAGTGGTAGTAAAATACGAGCTGTGATTGGCTGGATTTGTACCACGTGACCTCCCTTCAAAAAGTTATATTGTACATATGTACAATATAACTTTCGATTTTTGGATGGCAAAATCCATGATGGGGGCTTAGATTAAGGGATCTATTTACTATAATAAATAGTGAACGTTCTATCATACAATATTACTGGACTATATGAACTCCAAATATAAAATTATCCCTCGTGCAAGCCTATTTCACCTCAGCCCTTCGGCCTCGGTGAAATAAACCTGCACTCGGGATAATTTTATATTTGTCGTACATATAATCCAGTATATTGTACAATAGATTGTACACTATTTATATAATATAGAGACTTTCTTTATCAAAACCAATGAATTGAGCCCCACCTCTTTCTACAGCGGTGGGATATTCTGCATTTGCCCCATAAGTGCTAAGTGAATGGATATGAAGAAAAAAGCGTTTCCATTGAAATTCAACCTAGACAATAGTGAATTTTGAAAATAAGAACAAGAAACTTGAATATATTCACTTGTTCTGGCAGTTATTTAATGGCAGCTGGCCATATTGACTGGCTTTGAGGGAAATACTGTACATGTGCACTTTTCCCAAAGTAGTCTTATATTGCCCATGTCTTGACAGGGCAATATCAGGCTGCAACATTGGTCATTAAGGGTATCAAACAAGGTGGTTTTGAATGACTGGTCAATTGTCACTCGAAGGGTCAAAAGTATTTAGGGTAAGCCTACTTTTTTTTTTTCAAAGCTTTAAGACTAGCAAAACATGTTTAGTGTATGTTTTTTCCCCAAACTTTTTCCCCGGGGCTTTTTTCTCATTTCTGAAGTGTTCTGGTTCTTCCCGATTGTAAGCAATGACCGTGGGAAAAGGAAAATTTGTTTAGGGATCATATTCTGGCAACAACTTGTTTAGGGGCCAAAATGTGTAAAAGAAGCTTGCGAAAAACTTGTTTAGGGGGTTATTTTGAACACAAGAGAAAAACTTATTTAGGGGGTGTTTGGAAATAATTTGGTCTGGCATGTGTACAGCAATATATTTGACTGCCCCCCCCCCACGGACAGCTGTTTGATGATATATAAAGCTAGTACTGGTATTATTTGTAGCAGTTGGTTTGTTTGCCTGTTGGTAATTCTAAATTCAGGTTATTCATGAACAAGATAAAGTAATCCTGGCTTAGCGTAGGTGCACATCTTGCATGGCAAGCAAATACACCTAATGCATACACAAGACTGGCACATCGTCATCAGTTTGATGAAATGGGAATACAAATATTATGGACTGATAATCTACTATTAAGGCCCGGTATTAAGGCACAATAGGAAAATCAATATTACCATCCCATGTCAAAATACTAAATCCTGGCTGGTCCACTGTGACATATTTTGTGTTGAGTCTATTAATCAGACAGACAAATTATCAATAATTCATATCTTGTCTCAAAAATGCCTCATTATTTCAGGTAATAATAAGGAATATTTGCACTTTATTTGGGCTCAGAAGAGAAGAAATGAAGGCTTAGTGAAATTAGCTTTGGAGAATGTTAATGTTTCAGCTAATTGCCTAAAAGGGGCACTTATGCAGTTTTGCACCGGCCGACTTTGAACAAAATTCTCCAACAGAAATTGTTCACAAATGTAATACTGTACATGTAACAAGTCCCTCAATCACATTTTTAGGTCAATATGCCCACTGCTTCTCTGAATTCTCGGTCAGAAATCGCTTTGCTTCGCCATAATTTTGATATATGGACTGAAGTTGGCGACCAAAACATGCAAATAACTGCCGCAGGCGAATCTTTTTGATCACTAACTTCAGCCCATACGGCGAAGCCAAGCACAGCAATGCCTGACTCAGAATTCAAATGATATCTCTGTAGTGATCAGAGCCGAAATACAGCCATTCCTGATATTTGGAAAAGTGGTGACATATTGAACTGAGACTTGCCATGCCATGAAATTTGTGAACAATTTATGTTGAAATTTGCTCAAAATCGCCGAGCAAAATTGCATGAAAAAGGTGCTCGGTCATTGGCTGACATGACTGGCCGGCCTGGCGCTACATGCCCGGGGCCGGGCCCCCCTTCATGAGAAAAAAATCAGAACACAGAAATGGTAGGGCCTTGTGCCTGTGTATGATGACACATTCACAACATTCAACAAGCAATGCACAATTTCCTTTTTGATCGATGACCAAAAAGCTTTATTTGTCAAAGCACAACACACGGCTATATACTGTATACATATATACACACACCACACACCAAACTCATTTTGGTTCCTCTGCTTACGTTGCTGTTGCGACTTCGCGTGAAGTACGAACGACGGTCAGATAACATATCATAAATCAATGACAAATAATATTACAATTCATTGAATAGAAAAGGATACAATTTCATTATGTCTGCATCTATTCTTCTCTTATTCGGCGGTGGTGAGGACATCTTGGAAAAGGCAAATTCTGGGTTGTTATCTGTAATGAAAACACAGCTGATTTCTACAACAGACCGCCCACAGCAACTCGCAGAAAAACCGAACTTTGCCGAACGAACCAAAACAATGACAGAAGTGATCTCTTCCATTTATGATAGGGGTAAACAGACCTATTAATTGATTGATCAATACCAAAAAACTTAAATGTCCCTTTTATTATCACAGTCATTCTATTTTAAAGTCATTCAAACGCAAGAATTGATCTAAAATAACTTCCATAATACATGATTCACTGGTATGAGCTATTAATATTACCCCTTTTCAGGTGTCAACTTTACATGCTTGTTTATCCGAACGACATCTTACCTGTTTCGGGAAATGATTCAAGCTCATGAGCTTCATGACCGGGTGAATATGTCATGAACGCAGGGGATCGAGATATTGCATAATATGCAAATTAGGTAAACAACCGATCAACAAGGATCAGCTGTTTCGGAGATCCTTTTATTAAACTAAATGTTGTATTATTGTAGGCGAGACATCACTTTGCAACTTGCATGCGCTTTTGTTTTCAGAAGTGTTCAGGGAAAAATGAAAAACAGAACTGATTGACGAGATCCAGCCCTTTATAAACAGTAGCTCAATTTGGAAAGTTTTGTTTCAAGTTATACTTTTATCAACCCGGGCTCTTTATCATTGGCGGCGGAAGCCAAAAATTTTAGGAGGGGACAACCCAAGAAAAAAAATTTAAAAAGAAAAAAAAAAGGTTCTCAACCTAAAAATTATAGGGGGGCGCATAGGAAAATAAATTGACAAGCAAAAAAAAAAAAAAAAAAAAAAAAAAATTCAAATTTAGGGGGGGACACGTCCCCCCGCTTCCGCCGCCTATGCTCTTTATAGCTCATAACATCCATGAACTATATTCAACAGTCCACCATCCAGTGAGAAGTACAGTAAAAAAAAAAGGAAGATGGAGAGGAGAAAGGAGAGGAAAAACGAAGACTGAGAATGGTCTTGGCTGTGTAACTATAGGGAAGGTGGGCCAGGTGTCTCCTGTTAAAGGTCAAGTCCACCCCAGGCAAATGCTGACTTGAATGAATAGAGAAAAATCAAACTGGCATAGTGGTGAAAATTTCATCAAAATCGGATGTAAAATAAGAAAGTTATGACATTTCAAAGTTTTGCTTATTTTTCACAAAACAGTGATATGCACAACTAGGTGAGTCAGTCCATGATGTCCATCACTCACTATTTCTTTTGTTTTTTATTGTTTGAATCATGCAATATTTCATTTTTTTTATACATTTGACAATAAGGACCAACTTGACTGAACCATATAGTATTAAAGAGTACTAATTCCACATATTCATGGAGAAATGAAACTTTGTTTCACTTGACGAGGAGAAAATTAGAATATTTCATATTTCATATGATAAAATACAAATGAAATAGTGAGTGGGTGACATCATCAGTCTGCCAATTTCCATACCGACCGAAATGTGCATATAACTGTTTTGTGAAATTAAGCGAAACTTTAAAATGTCATAACTTTCTTTTACATCCGATTTTGATGAAATTTTCAGTGTTATGCTTGGATTTTTCTCTTTTTATTCAAATCAACTTTTTGTTGGGGTGGACTTTTCCTTTAAGTTGTCTATACCCAATGATGATCATCCCTGATTCCTCATCGCAATTTTTACTTATTTGTAACAGAGTTTTGCTTATTTTTGTTTTTGTTTATTTACCAGAGATTTCAACAGGGCCTTCTCTCAACAGTGCTTTTTTTCCTTTGAACAGGGCCTTCTGAACTCTTATCTTAAAAATTTAGTGATTTTGTATATAAGAACACACACAAAAAAAATCAGTCCTGAAATTTTAGCCCAATCCATTCTTGAGAAGCGGTTGGATACCAAAGAAAAAAAAACATGCAGTTACCCTTACTTTGATCAGGAGCTTAAAAAAGTTACTTTTTAATGTAAATTTGCAGAACATATGTAGGTGTTGACCATCAAATAATGTGGCTCTCCATTAGCGGAGTTTGATCAATGTTGACATTCTAGCTTGATCAGATCATCATCAAAATTGTGAGTTTCAAGAAACCCCATCATCTCCAACCAAATGAGAGGTAAATTCACCCTTGGCATGGAATGTGACCTTGGATTAAGGAGCAATTTTTGCTCATCATTCAAATAGCACATGACCATATTGGTCCATTGAATGAACTGTCTCAAGCCAATCAGACGGATAATTCATTGTATGCCTCACTCTTTGGGGATATATAAAAAGTTGAGCCAGTGATGGTTATCTTGAGATGAAACCCCTGAAGCATTAAGCTAATCAAATCTCCATTACAAATGATTTTGAATATGATCTACTTAGGATAATTCACTGTATAAAATGTACAAGGGATAGTTGGGCTGATAGAGACGAGCCTATGGAGTATTACAAACACTAGGGCCCAGCACTAGGGTTAGGTTATTTAGATGTATATTCTCTATATTTCTCCTCGCCTCAGATATGGCCCAAAAGTCAAAAACTTATTATTTATGATAAGAAATTACCAGAATCAGGTACAGAAATACAGTGCGTCCCAGAATAAACGAAACCGAGATTTAGCAATCATTTATAACTTTATCATAAATAGAATAGACAAATGACCTACCAATTTAAAGCTTAGAATCTCCTCTTTCATCTGATATTACTTAGGTGATTTCTTATTCACGCATGAGTGAGCAAAAACAATTTGAAGAAAGGATACCAAAAACTCATTTGGCGGGGGGTATCTGGATTTCAAAAAGAAAACCACATTTCTGAAGAGTTCAATATCTGCTCTTTAATTTGGTACTTAAATTACAGAAAATGGTCAATAAATAAAAAAGTTCTGGTCATTTGAAATAAGGCTTGTATTTCCATATATTCATGAGATAAACTTGTTTTCACCGGTTTCCTACAGAAGCTCTGCATGGTGAACAAAAGATTTAATGCATGGCTGATCGTCAACAAAACAGAGTGTCGAGTGAGTTTGAAAGCCAGCCTGGAGAACCTCTTCATTTTATGAAATTATTGAAATTCAAGCCTTATTTCAAATGACCAGAACTTTAGTTCGTGACCATTTTCTGTAATTTAGGTATCAAATTAAGGAGCAGATATTGAACTTTTCAAAAATGTTGTTTTCTTTTTGAAACCCAGATACCCCCCGCCAAATGAGTTTTTGATATCCTTTCTTCAAATTGTATTTGCTCACTCATGCATGAATGAGAAATAATCTAAGTAATATCAGATGAAAGAGGAGATTCTAAGCTTTAAATTGATAGGACATTGTCTATTTTATTTATGATTAAGTTATGATAAATGATCACTAAATCTTGGTTTCGTTTATTCTGGGACGCACTGTATATGTGATTCAATATGACACAACATCATTATTGGCTTAGTACTAATTACCACTAGGACATTTATGTCACAGGAAGTTTTTTCTTTCTTTGTTCTTTGTTTCTGGCACCTTCAAATCACAATCAACTTCCAATGAAAGCTAAAGACAAGAATCTTCACAAGACAAAGATGAGTCTACATTCTCTCACTTCTGAATGGCATAGAGGAATTGTTTTATTGATTTCCATTCTAGGTGAATGAAATCGCATAAGATACAAATGATACAAACATATATACACGTACAAAAGACAGGAATCATTTTGCACAGTTTACATGTTATTATCAGCTAATAAGTCTCCAAGTTTTACAAAAAACTCATTCTACACAGTGGAATGTACAGAATCTGTGATCATTTCTTCTAATCATATTATGTTTTAATGATTGTAAAAAAAAATGCAGTGTTAGGAACAGTAAGCAAACAGTATTCTATACTGACTGATTGAATATAATATTTTCTACCACATATACACAGATCCCTGGCAGCTGATTGGATGAATGCATGTCACATGACATTTAGAGGATTCAGCTATAGCATGCTAAGACATGAAAGCCGAGCAATAGTCAACAATTGCATGCTCAATTAAATGAGCTAGAAGTGCAAGATCCCAGGGCACACTAAACCCTTGGACCCTTACACTTTAAGTGTATTACGGGTAGCTGCATACAAGCATATAATGTATTCACTTGTTCGCATCTCGACCGACGACTGTATGCGAGTATACTGCACATATACGTATGTTGCTAAGCTAAACACAATGTGCGTACATACGTTGCTAAGCTAATAATTCCCAGGGTATACAGCTTCCTAGATGCGCTCACTATAGTAGGCCTTAGTTTAGATCTCATTAACTAGACCTAGATCTATAGTAGGAATGGATCATGGCTAGTTTTTGGCTACCCCAAACTTTCGTTTTCGATTCTGATGAGGATCTAAACGAATTGCTGACAGTGAAGCAGCGAACACTAAGGTGATCAAATATGCCATGGGTCAATTGGAAGCATTTGGAAAGTGTACATCGACGTTGAGGAGCTAGGAGATCCAGGTCTAGACCAATTCCTCAGTTGTTTCTTTGCTGGGTCAAGGCGAGATGATGGCACTTTGTATACACAAAAATCCATGATACCAAATCAGATATGGACTCCAGCAAATTTTCAGTTGGAGACATGGACATCTTAAAGCCTGACTAATTCCTGGAACACCAAAAAACTTCAAACCTATGATGGTGAAACTCAAGAAGGAAGGTAAATGCTTCGTATAGCACAAGGGGGGGGGGGCACTCAAACTATATTTTGATGGGGTGTGCCTCCCGAAACCCTGAAATGGGAGTCTAAGGAACTGACCACAAGGGTAAAATACAAGGTCTTGGGAACTAAAAATACACTGGGCGGTGTGAAAAACAGGGTCAACAGAATGGGCTTGCGGTACAAGGTGTGCGCTATGATTGTAGTGCTAGCGCTGTGCTGCGTGTGGGCGCCAGCCATGCTAGCGGCGTGATATAGAGGGAATATAAGGCCATGCGTGGAGCTATTGCTTTGTGGTGCTTGCGCTGGACAATTTAGGCTGGGCTGGGGAACTGAAATTTTTCGTAACAGGGGATCTCGTGAGCAGTGCGGGTGGCTTCTGAACAGAAATTTTGTAATTTGGAGTATCTAGGGAATAGAAAATTAGGTCTGAAAAAGGGGGTCATCAACGCAGCACTTCCCATTGCCACCAATATATGTGAGTGCCCCCCTCCCTGGGACCTCTGTTTATAGTGAAGACATGAAAAAGATTTAGAGTCTAACGCAGTTGGTGTAAGTACTCCATTGGGGCTTCAAAACAAAGTATTCTACGACATCATAACTAATTTCAGGCAGAGAGGACATGACTCTCTCCGAGAAATGACAAAAGAGCACTGACTTCTCAACACCAATGAAAACGGTCTTCGTTACTTTGAATGCTGGGGCACTTTAAATCAAGAAGAGAAAATGTAGAAGAGGAATTGGCGGCCGTATGTATGAAATTAAGAACTCTCCCAAGTGACCAGTGACATCAGTATTTGCATACAAGAGCCATTTGAACCCCGGATAGACCCAAATCTAAGGCTCCAGAAGGACCGTGGTACAATAACATTCAACTTGGGATAAATACGATAAGGAAAAAAATGATTTGATCGCCAAGGCTGCAGGATGTACACAGAAATACTTCAACCACATCTTTAGGGCTTAAGCGGGCTTCAAAAGTCACAACATAATGGCTGTCACAGGTCACAAGTCAGAGTCTTCCCTAAAACACTATACCACCACAAGTACAGAGAAGAAGAAAGTGAGTACCAGACAAGCCTATGGGATGCAAGAAAATGTCATGGAACCACAAGAGAACCAGACCAGGCCTAGTACTAGCGTGGATCTATCTCTTCAACTTGGGAGGTCTCAATCTACAGGTAACTGTTATTCCTGCGGCCCAGGATTCTTCAGTGGTCATTGCAGTTCTTCAGCTAGATCTCCAATCTGATGGTGTATCAGCCTCTAATCTTTTGTTGTCTCAACAAGTGATACTCGAAGATTCTAACATAAACATCTAATGCTCTAAATTATACAAATAGCGAATAGGTATAAGTGCGATGGTGTGAGATTTCGCATGAGGTGAAAGAAAGATGCTCTACTCAACGAGACGTTAGTCGAGTTGAATAGAGTGTCTCTTTCTTTCACAGAATGCGAAATCTCACACACTGTTGCACGAATAAGAATATTTGCTACTTGTGTTGTGAAACGCATCCGAGTTTAGCAAAAATATGCAATAATCTATGAAAAGGGAGGAAAAATATTGAAAACGAACAGCAAAATCCCACAAACGCACATGACCTCGGACAGTATTGTGCATTTAGGCTATATGCCTATTTCACCTTATTTACTGAGCGCAATGAATTAAATCGTTAAAGTTGAAACTTGCACATGTATAATTCAGAACGATTGCACTCATAAACATTGAATATTTGAATAATAGCCATTGGTATTATAACATTGACATTAAAGTAATGCCCCACTCCATGTGTGTGTCTAAAAACCACTGTCAGTCAGTGAACGTATAACATTGCAAAAAGCTGCAGGCACTTTATATTCACATGTACAGGACATGTTCCAACACAAAACAACTATTATTTATCTAATAAATAAAAAATAAAGATTACTTCCAATCTCCAGATTTAGCAGTTGGTTTAAAATTATCAAGATAAAACAGAGCCTTACACACTGCTGGTTTTGCACCTTTCCTGAAATGTAAGACTTCATCCACATACAAAGGTTTGGAATAAAAAGGAAGGTTGCAATAGCAGCACAGTTCTTTTCCAGTATAAGTGTGATCAAAGACATTGTAAGTCTCAATAATAAAAATAAAAAATAACTGTCAAGTGGGTACTCCTGCTTGCTAGTCATGTGTTGCTGCACTGTGCTACCATCACATCATATAGGACATAACAAATTTACAGTCATTCATTATTACAAATTAGTAATGTCAGTGAACTGAAATTGTGCTGGGGGTGACTTCAGCAAAATTTACACCATTACTAACAATCAAGCGAAGTTAACAAATCAGAGAGACAAAATTGGTTTAATTTATTACAGGGCTCATAAAAAAGGGATCCAAAATGTATGCAATTTGGAGTGTAACTTTGATAAAAAAATGTCACTGCACTGTCACCAAGGAGGAATAACCGAACATATCTTATTTTTATCATCACAACTTACTTAATATTCATTATTCAATATTCATGTCATATTTGTGTTTATGCAAAAGTAAACTGAAGAAAACACAATGCATATAACATGTGTGGAAAGAGGATTGAATTTGTAATTCCTAGAGGAATAAAAGGTTAACATGGAACACAAAGGGGAAAAAAAACATAAATAGAATGACCAGCTAATTTGTGTATTAAAAAAAAAATAAACAAGCAGAATGCTCCTTGCGGTCTTGCCTGTACTATAGAATGCAATTTAATGTAGCCGCAGTGTTGACTTTTGACATTGATTCATCAAACATTTTTTATTTCTTGAAATTCACAATTTGAATAATAATCTAAGCCAATGGATGTCCTTTTGACTGATACAAACACTCTTCTAATTGGCCCTGGAATAGTTTGTTGATCCTGTCAAGATTCCCTGTTAATGCTATAAAGAAATGTGTTCTTGCCTGAATTTAAAGCATGAAAATTGATAAAATTTTCATTTGAGAACAGGAATATACACTTGTAACATATAGGCCTACTTGACAGTGTTGACACACATTACTTTACGTAAGATTTAACAAAATGAATGGATGGACTTGCATTAGAAACAATGACTACATTTAGAAGATATGAAATCGCATGGAGATATCAATCTCATTGGAAAGAGTAAAATGAGAGAAGTAATTTAAAACATGTTTCATGGAAACTGATCATGAAATGAGAGCGTTATGGAACTTTGAAAAGTCTTGTGGTTTAGCTTTGATAGGAACATCAAATCATTAGCAATCATGTTTCAAACTGGCTGATTATGTGGGCAACCATCCATTTTTTTTGTGCACAAGTTTCCCTTTTATTTCACATATTCCTCATTAATATCCTTCAGACCGTGTCGAAGGTGATGTGAATTGTATTTATCCATGATATATGTCATGCTCAGGAGGCAAATGTGATTTGAAAGAAAATGAGGAAAATTTGTCTACAAACAAATGGAATTTTGTCCACAAAACCAGCCATTTTGAAGCAGGTTTGCCAATTTGATGATCCTAAAGAAGCTAAACATCAAGAATATTCAATTTGACTTTTTAAAATTATCACAATGCTCTTATTTCAAAATCAAATTTCTCTCATTTTACTCTTTCTCCTCAGATTGATTTTCTCCTTTGGTTTTAGGATCCTTTTAAGTCATTTGGTTTATTTGATACCTATCTCATTGTAATTTCATCAAACTACATTTGATACTTTTGCAACAATTTAAAAAACATGGATTTCTATCAAAGTCTATTAATGTAAAATAGCCTTTGATCTTGACCAAGTGAACTACTGTGAGAAAAAAAACTTGACACCTCACAAATCCCCAATTCAGGGAAAGAATATGTCAGAAACACATAATCGTTATATATGACTGGAAAGAGTATTTTCTCAAAAATAATTTAATACCATATTTATGTGGTATGTCTTCATGCTTGGATAATCAGGAGGTATTTTTGCAGTGATGTAAATTTTGATTTGCACAAAAGTAAGGCATGACTGCAATGAATGAATCTAGATGCCAATGTCAAAAACTTAACATGAGTTAGTAA
Organism: Lytechinus variegatus; assembly: GCF_018143015.1. Taxonomy (NCBI): domain Eukaryota; kingdom Metazoa; phylum Echinodermata; class Echinoidea; order Temnopleuroida; family Toxopneustidae; genus Lytechinus; species Lytechinus variegatus. Next base: position 37,096,712 of record NC_054742.1, on the reverse strand, counting down.
ACATATTTGCAAATCCATTTTCAATGAAATTAGCATGAGAATTAACACTAAAAAGTGTTTACTAAGCAATGGTATCAAATTATTTGTGAGAACATACTCTATCAAGCCATATGTAATTATTTTGTGTTTATGACATATTTCGTACTTAAATTGGAGATACAAATGAAAGGTACATTGATTGCTCCATAATTGTACATAAGTAGCTTAGTTTGAACTTAAGTCTTATTGACAGCATTCCGACTCTGCCAGAAGTTTGTTATTCTCCTTACTGCTTTCCATGCTTGGCTGGGTGGTGTCTGGAAGTGAAAGAAAATGAATAATCAAAGATCATTAACTGAAAAATAATCTCACTAGAAAAAACAACAACCTTTATACCTGTCAAGAGCAACAGAATGATAAACATGTTTCCACTTATTTCTTTTGGAAAATAACATTAAACACAGTCATACAAAAGCTTTTCAACATGCACTCATCAGAGTAAAATTGCATAAATAAGCAGAATGTAAGATATGAAACTACATGTAATATAAAACCGAAAGAAACAGCTGACGCTGAATGATGAGCTAAATGACAAATCCTTTGGGCATTTCATTTGCATGTAGGTGAAGCAAACAGGTACCAGACAGGAAACCATTTCTTAAAATGCTGAAATGTCCTCTTGGCAAAAATAATTGGAGAGTAAAATGTGACATATAAAACCTACTACAATGTACTAAGAATAATTCAACACTTAAATCAGGACAGATTAACCAAGATATTTGAATACATGGGCATTAAAGTGGGTCAATAAGATTTTTTAAAAATGCATGCACTCAAACGGGTTCCATGACATTTGCTCGGGAGACAATTGCTCCGCTCTAAACTCCACACACTAATCGAAAGACCTATTTCAACCTTGGGTTAACACTATACCCTACCCTAACCTAAAACCTAACTTAAGACCCTATTGCATCCCTAACCCTAGACAAAATTAAGCCTGCAGCAATTGTTGTAGGAGCAAATGTTTTGTCACCATCAAACAATACATGACAAGTGGAGATTGACAATATTGTTATTTGGACACATGATCTACAGTGTCATTCAGCAGTAAACAATGCAAAAATTTAGAGTTGGTGAGCACATTTTTTCACTCTAAATTTGAATAAAAACATGAAAGATTAGTTATGGTCAATCAGGTTTCCGGAAAATAATTTTTTTTTTAATGGCCATTACCTGTAGATCAGGCCTGTGAAATCTCCGCTATTTAGCGGAAATCCGGTAATTTCATTTTTAAGACCGATTTCAATTTCCGCTTTTTTCCTGTGTTCCATTTCTGCTTTTTTCTAAGTCAAAATTCTGCTATTTTATCCAAAACGGCTGGAAAACAAGTCTAGGTAAATGGATGCATGTGACCCTTGGCGCCCATCTGAATCTTCTAAAACTGAGGAAAACCAACACAATGCTTCCTGGTAAGCAACAACAATAAACATGATGTAATTGTAAAGTTGTAAACTAAGCAGTGATTGAAGTTATAAAGTTAAGATCATGCAGTCTTAAAAAAGTTAAAATTCTTAGTCGTCCAGATCATGATTTAACATGAAATTGAGCTCATGAAATTGATTATTCATAGCCTAAAAATACAGAGACATGTTTTGATTCCTTAGATTTGTGACAGTATCTATTTCAGTTCATTTTATTTTATTCATCACACTAAGATTGTCTATAGATCTAGTAAAGGTCAAGGATTGTGCCACTCTGACTGATGCACATGCTTACATGTTGAAATATTTCAGGATGTTATTGGCAAATTGTTATTCTATTTACTGACACATGGGAGGTACATGAAAGGATTTTTACCCCCAAAATAAATGTGGAAATGTGGAAAAACTTGAAAAAGACACTTGAATTAATGGAATGAGACTGCACTGATGGGTGTTGTGTGATTATGCTTGCAAATATAGGGCATTAGAGTCTTAGATTTTCATTCCTTACAAAAATTCCAATATGAATTTCATATTTCCAAATCTAATACCTGCAGGTGTCAAATCTCCAGAGACATCACGGGTGGCATATGGCATTCATCCTCACTGCAAAAACAGTGCAGATGAAGCAAATCCAAGCTCCATACCTGAACCATGCGTGTCTCTGCCCGATAGAGTGGCACATGCTGAAGCGAAAGTACTTGCTTTTCAAGCTGAGAAGTCTTTGTCTTATTCGATAGTGCCAGATATAATAGACTTAAGTAAATCCTTGGCCAAAGACAAGGCTGCATTGGACGCCTTATCTATAGACAGAACGTCAGCTTCCTATAAGATGACCCATGGACTTGGTAAAACTTTTGAAGAACAATTAGTTGAAGATCTCCAAAGTTCTTATTTTTCATTGAACATTGATGAATGCACCAGTGACACTAATATGCGTGTTGTCTCTGTTTTAGTTTGCTATTATTCAAGCCAAGAGAAGAGAGTTGTCATCAAGCACCTGTCATCATTCTCAGTAGTGAAAGTCGATAGCCAGACTCTGTTCAATTAAATTTGCAACATGTTTGATAAACTGAAATTACCATGGGAAAATTTAATCTCCATTCTTATGGACAGCTGTAACATCATGAGGGGTAGCAAATCTGGACTTGAAACATTGATCCGCAAGCACAAGGCACATCATATGCTTGATATTGATGATGGAGACTCATGCCATCATGCACATAATGCAGCAAAATCTTTCTGTGAACCATTTGAAAAGGAGGTTGAAAGCTTGTTGACAAAATTGTACAATGACTTCAAGTGGAGCCCAGACAAGAAACAAGCTCTGAAACTGATCTGTGAAGCACTGGTTATTCAAGGTACCACCCCAGAAAATTATGTTAGTCACAGGTGGTTATCAGTATATGCAGTATATGATGTCTGTGTTGATACAGATCGCTTATGGGATGCATATGTAGAATTTTATTACTCATTTCTGTCTGACTCTGATCATTCAACATACCTCTCAGTTCTTCAGGACATTTACAAGATACACAATGTAGATAAACCAACACAGGATGCTATCAAGAAAGTGCAGAAAATGATGAAAGAAAAAATAAAAAAAAGAATGACTAAAGAGGGCTTGCAGAGAGTGAAGTACATTGTGCAGAAAATCTTTCACACAGGACCAAAAACAAAGGTGATCATTCATGTGTTTGTTTCTGTGCTCCCTCTACTGAAGAAATATGTGATGCTCTTCCAGGGTGAGAAACCCATGGTTCATCTTCTGAATGATAAAGAGACTGAATTGCTCCAAGACTTCTTGGCATGTTTCATTAATTCAGAAAAACTGAAAGATGCAACTGCAAGGACACTTATTGAGCTCAAAGTAGAGGAACCAACAAATCACCTTCCAGATGCCACAATCTTCCTTGCCAAGTACATACACAAGAAGTTGCCAGCCTCACTTGCAAAAGAAATAATTGTGAAACTGAAAGCGGGCTATGTGAAGTGTGCACAGTGCCTACAAAGAAAAATGCCAGTGAATAACTCACTGTAAAGATCCATTTCTGCCATAGACCCAAGGTGCAGGGGACACACACTTACATTGAAACACCTCTTGAAATTGCCAACACTGATAACCAATGTACTTAACAATGATACAAGCAACGAACAGTATCATATAGAGGCACGCAGATACCAATTTGACAAATCTGATCTGGAAGATGCTACTGATATTGTACAATTTCAGAGTGGTTGTGCACAAAAATATCCTAACTTGTCCAAGATGGCTTTTGCTGTACTCAGTTGTTTCCATGGACCTGCTGTTGAGTTGTCATTTAGCATTATGCAGACAGTAATGACAAAGCAAAAATCAAGCTTGCAGATAGCAAGCTTTTCACTGATTCAAACTGAATTATGAGTTGCATGCAAGTGGAAAGACAGCCATACAATACTTTGGTGACAAACGTGTAAATCCAAATCTCACTAAAAACATGAGAACTGCATATCTCACACACTCTGCAGCAAAAGAAATGGCAAAGAAGAGTAACAAAGAACATAAAGACTGCATAGGGTTGAAGAAAAAGTCCTCTGTTTCTTCCAAAACCAAACTGAAGCTGGCAACTTTCAAAAGAGCGCATACAGACATTCAAGTGCACCATGTTAAGCAAGAAACCTCTAAAATGCAAAAGACGAGAAGTAAATAGTAAGGTAAATTTTCAGCTTTTTTCAGCTATTTTTTTGAAACCCCACTCACAGGCCTGATAGATATCTTTGGGGGAGTAAATTGTGTCATTTCAAGCTTTCTTCTTTTTATTACTTATTAGAAACAAGTCTACTCTTTGTGGCACAATTTTATAATATCCTAGATTTGTTCCTGCAAGAACTATTACCAGAACAATCAAGAGGTCAACAGAAACCTTATTAAATCCAGTACATACCACTTGTTTATTGGTGAGAAGACCTTGTTTGTCAGGACTTGATCTTTGATGCAACAAGACAAGAAGTTCATGCCATGCTGGTCTGACTGGCCTCTCATCATCCTGGTTCTTATCTTGAGGTAATGACTTAACTTTTTGGGTGGAAGATGTTGGTTTGATCCATGGACACCAGCTCCTATGCTCTTCTATAGGATTGAACAGTCCCTTGTCAACCTGAGATATAGAAAGGAAATGAACTCAAATGTTGAATTACTGAGCAGACCCTGCATAAGTCCATCTTCCACACGTCAACTAATTGCCTAACTTGAAGCAATATTGCAGACCAGAATTAACATGTGTTATAAACATTTTCCAAGTCAAACAGATGACTTTGGCAGAGTCACCTGTATATTCATGAACTGTTGTAAAGGAAGAGCTAATACATAATTCTGCACTTTCTGATATCAAACAGATCCCACACACATTTAATTTGAATCAAAAGATTTGGTCTCTGACACACCAGTCCCACTCCCATATCATTGGCAAAAGGGGATAAAGTACTATAACATATAAATGTTAGCCCAGTCTTTTAGGTTTAAGGTTAATGAACTCTGATTTTTATTTGAAAATGCTTAATTTTGAAAAACATGCATTATCCTTAATATATCATTGTTGTAGATCAATCACAATTTTAAGACTCTTTTCAATTGTGTAATTAAAGGAGAATGAAAACTTTGGAACAAGATAGCTTGTAAGAAAACAGAAAAATCAAAGAAACAGATCAACGAAAGTTTGAAAAAATTTGACAAATGAGAAAGTTATGAGCATTTGAATATTGTGATCACTAATGCTATGGAGATCCTCACACTGGCAATGCAACAAAGATGTGTGATGTCACTTGTGAACAACTCTCCCCATTATTTTAGTATATATTTCACTTAAACTGCCTCTTTTATCACATCTATCAGTAGATCATGTGTTCTTTCTATAGGAGAGCATGTAATACAGATTTCTAAAGAATGCATTGTGGATAAAGAGTTTGTATCACCATAAGAAAAAGCAAAAGATACATTTTGAGGGTATTTTATAGCCCATCAAAGGGAAAGTTGTTCACAAGTGACATCACACATCATTGTAGCATTGCCAATGGGAGGATCTTGATGGCATTAGTGATTACAATATTCAAATGCTCATAACTTTCTCATTTTTTGTCTGATTTTTCTCAAACTTTTTGTTCTTATTCTTTAATTTTTCTGTTTCAACACAAGCCTACTTGTTCCAAAGCTTTTATTTCCCTTTAAGAGATACATGAGATAATCATCAACTGACCAAAAATCCACAACAAGCCTTTGTATGACAGGATCCATTCAGTCAATTTTACCAACCTTTAATCTTTTTGCTGTGGGTTCTGAATCATCTTCGGTCACCGTCTTTGCATTCTGTTCATAAGGTGTAAAATTCCAGAGACCAACATTCCGCCTACAGTATTGACATGACATTGTTGGGCTTTGGGAGCCTTCAGGAGAACTGCAATAAATTGATACCATACAAGCATATCACTATTAGGTAGATACACACTGTAACTTTACATACAAGATTTTTACAATTTTGATGTCATTTACGCATTACCCTTTAGTGACGCTGGTCTTCTTACAGTTCCAAAATGTAAACAAAGTGGGGGAAAGGGCATTCACTATGGAATTCGCTTCCACAAGAGATCTGAGATAGCAAGTGCCTCGACACATTTAAGATTAAGCTAAAAGCTTACCTCTATAACTCAATTTATCAATGATTTTCTGTTACGTGTAATTTTGTTTGCCCTCCCCTTCACTTGTGCACCTTGTGCATCTCATACCAGATAGATGATAGATGTGGTGCCTAACAAATAGCATATTATTACTGATATTATTACTACAAGAACATTACACATATATTCAATAATACTATATATCCAACGTAAATCCACAAAGTGACAGAACCACTTTGGACAGCATCAGCTTAATTGAAAAAAAAAAAATACTCAAGGAGTCCTTAATTCATTGCCAAGAATGCACTATCTTGATCAGGTCATCTAATACTAAATACCTAATGGATTGAAAAAAAAAGAATTGTCAATGTTTGAATAAAGCTTACAACAATATTTACCAAAAAAATATATATATATCATAACGACTTCTATTAAAATACCTCCTGAATTTTCATAATAATTCACAAAGTATTTTGACTTGTTTATAAAAGGGCATTTTGTATCAAAAGGTATCACTAAAGGCTTCTGCACACTTTACGACTGGTCCACGATCCAATTTTGGAACAAATCACATTTTTCTCATTTTATGTAAATGTGAATAAAAAGTATCTTTTAATTTGAGGTTCAAATTAGCTGTAAGAATACAAATATAACAATTTTGGATGATTGTAAGCCTTTATTTTTGAGTAAAAGCCAAAATTAATTCCAAAAAGGTAGTAGCCAATTGTACGACTGCCATGACGTCATTATAACTAGATATTAAATTTGCTTTTATTGGAATAAGGATGATAGCATAGTCACAGATTTGATCAAAGGTAATTTTATGATGACTCTGAATATTACAAAGTAAGATATTTCATGTCTCAATATTAGCATTAATTCTACTACATTTTATTCTAAATTGGGTCGCAGACCAATCATAAGGTGTATGGTGGCCTTAAAGCACATGGGCATTTAGCAAGACATCCAATTCATGGTTGAGCTTTTTGTTAAATGATAGCTTGAATGGTAGAGTAAAGGTCTTTTAAATCCATTAACTTAATTTGAAATCATTTTAATGTATTACCTTATGTATACCATCGTATAGAATAAATCAATTTGTTTTTAATAATCATTGAAGGCAGGCTTGCATACTCACATGTATTCAGAATTTGTATTACAAGTTCTTACCAGAAGCTTCTCATAATTTTAATCTATTTTTTGTTGACTGATATTTTTTATCCACTATTTTCAGACTGAAATTATTTGAATAATTTTCATTTATACTTCAAAATTTCATTATTGATCCTTTATTCTTCATGTTGTATCCAACTATCTGAAGCATTACTCAATATCTTCGGAAAATGTATTTCTTGATTACAGTAAGAGTTCAGCTCATGCTATACAGTGCGTCCCAGAAAAAACGAAACCGAGATTTAGCGATGATTTATTATAACTTAATCATAAATAAAAAAGACAAATGACCTATCAATGTAAAGCTTAGAATCTCCTCTTTCATCTGGTATTACTTAGATTATTTCTCATTCACGCATGAGTGAGCAAAAATAATTTGAAAAGGGGATACCAAAAGGTCACTTAGCGGGCCGTATCTGTGTTTTAAAAAGAAAACCACTTTTTAAAAAGGTTCAATATCTGCTCTTTAATTTGATACCTCAATTACAGAAAATGGTCAAGAAATAACAAAGTTCTGATTATTTGAAATAAGGCTTGAATTTCAATAATTTCAGAAAATGAAGAGGTTTTACAGGCTAGCGTTCAAACTCACTCGACACTCCGTTTTGTTGACGATCAGCCATGCATGAAGTCTTTTGTTACCCTGCGATAGCTTCTGTGGGAAACCGGTGAAAACAAGTTTATTTAATGAAATTAGGGAAATATAAGCATTGTTTCGAGGGATCATAACTTTTTTAATTCTCAACCATTTCTGTGATTAAGGTATCAAAGAAAAGAGCAGATATTGAACTTTTTAGTCATGTTATTTTCCTTTTTGAAATTCAGATACCCCCCGCCAAGTGAGTTTTTGGCATCCTCTCTTTGAATTGTTTTTACTCACTCATGCGTGAATGAGGAATAATCTAAGTAATACTTGATGAAAGAGGAGATTCTAAGCTTTACATTGATAGGTCATTTGTCTATTTTATTTATGATTAAGTTATGATAAATCATCGCTAAATCTCGGTTTCGTTTTTTCTGGGACGCACTGTATAATAATATTTGATTGTTAATGTACAAACATTCATGCTTTTTGGCAGACAGGTAAAATAAGCCATAAGCATGTTTTCCAATAATGGAAGGTTCCTTTTCCAATGTGCTCTACTAACCTCCGAGACCAGCCACATGCAGCCATGAAACAGACAGACTCTATCCTCTCTTTATAATCACATGTTGGCTCTTCCCCTAAAACCCCTGATACGATCCTAGATAATGCATCTTCATTCTCATCAACCTGTGACCAAAGTGTTACCAAATAGGAAAATGAGTAAAGTTGAAAAATAAATATGCATATATGTGAAGGAAAAATTCCAAAGCAGTTTACTGGTAAGAATATAATAACATGATGTGTTAAACAAGATTTACACAAATGAATATAAATGGTACACTCCTACATAAGATGTTTGTTTAGAATACTTTCAGAATCAGAATGAGATAATTTAAATGTTTGTACATCGATGAACCTTCATACATCTTAAAATGAATAAGAACATTTACCAGAAAAGGGGAGATTAATGGGGATATCGGATAAGGGAGCAATGAGATGATTGCTTACAGGTCAAGTCCAACCCAGAAAAATGTTGATTCGAAGAAATAGAGAAAAATCAACGAGAGTAATGATAAAAATTTCATCAAAATCAAAGTTAAAACAAGAAAGTTATGACACAAAAGTTTTGCTAATTTTTCACAAAACAGTTATATGCACAACTCAGTGACATGTAAATGAGAGAGTCGATGACGTCCCTTACTCACAATTTCGTTTTTTTATTTTGTTTGAATAACACATGTATATTAATTTTAACAGATTAGACAATAAAGATCAACTTGACTGAATCATGAAATGTTAAAGCTATAGTAATTTGACATGTTCAGGGAGGAATAATGCTTTGTTTCACAGGACAATAAGGAGAAAATTAGACATTTCATACAATGAAATTAAAAACAAATACCGGTAGTAATATATTCCGCCTATAGTTCTAGCTTCAAAATGAGATCTTACAGAACAAATATTGCCAAGGGGCTGTGATGTAGCAACAAGTTATCCATGACACTGAGTTGATATTTGTTCATCCATCACCCTTTTTGCATACCCAACTTATGAACTGCAATATGCTCACATGTATACTTGTTAGATTTTTTTTTATTCAAATTAATTTTTGTTGGGGTGGACTAGTCCTTCAAGCTTCAATTATCAATTAATATGATTTGAAATTATCTCTTTTTTTGTGTTAAAGATAAATTCCAGTTTTGGTAACGACCTCAAAATGACTTTTTACAGAATCTAATATAATGACCACCCAAGTGTCTGTTTGTATGAATAAAAAATATGTGCCAATGGATTCTGGGAGAAATTGTGTAATTGCTGAGAAATAAGCAAAATAAGCGCGGATTCGGTCACTTCCGTCGGGTCTTTATTCCAGCAATAATAATACACTGTCCCACGTGTGCCTATCTGTGTTGGTGATCTTCAGTGTGAACGTTTTTCAGCGTAGATTTCAAGATTTCACAAAGTTCAGTTTATATTAGATCTAGATCCTCGATGATATTCTGACAATTAAGCCTGGTTTTACAGACTTTCTCATGAAATCAGTGTTTACTGCAACTACTGGCATTTCTCTTTAATTTCAAAAAGAATCTCTAAATTAAAAGAAAAGAACAAGAAATTGGACAAGAATAAAGAGTATAAAATAGATTCCAAACCAACAAACCTGTTGGAGACATGATAAATCAACAGCAGGAACAGAGGTTCCAAAACATCTGATGGATGCTACTCTGTGAAGAAAATCATTCACTGCATTCTGACTGCTCACTAAATTCACCTCAAGAAATGAAGCTGAAACATCCAAAGAAATAGAAAATGTATTTTCATACTCAAATTTAAGGTATCACTGTATACATACAAAAAAGTAAAACGAGTGGCCTGAATTCACAGTTATTTGAAATCTTTGGCCTAAATCAATTTTTGTGCGGCTTTCACACATTAATATATAAATAATGCACATTTATGAGTGTGTCATAGCACATTGTGCATGTAGTACTTTCGCATGTTACTGCAAATATCTGAGGTGCCTGCAGCACTATCATAAATTATAAACATGCGTAATTTGTTTTCTGAAAGCGGTTGGCAGTATGATTTGTAGTGGAAAGGATATTCTAATAAGAGGTTACACCTGCTTTCTTTCATGACATCACAAGTGTTTCTAATATGCACCCCAGAGTAAGCACTGGCAGCATGCCTTTCCTTTGAATAGACACATATTCCAGATGGTGACATAGTCTTATGTGCTATGGGAAAATGATGTACCAAAAATGCAGAGCAGCACAAAAAAATTAACAGATGGGAGGCTGCAAAGAATTAAACCATGAACATGTGACTTGCATACACATTCACTATTGGCTACATCTTTTATCAAGTTTTATAGTTGTTCATAATTGAGCATGTATAATTACTATACAGACATATACATAGTATAGTAATGAATGTGCCTTTGAGTCTCACAGCCTGCTATAAAAATGCATGTTTGTTTCTAAGGTTATATTAAATAATAAGAACAGTTCTTGTATGGTGCATGTAACATTAACGTGTGTTTCCAAAGGCATTGGATATTATTACCAATGAGTTTTAATGTTTACATTAATCATTTACATATACAGTGGACTTATCAAATCCATTAAAATTGAAATGACCATCAACGTCATAAGTACCTGGTGAAGGATTGCTCTGCCAAGGACAAATCTTACTGTGACCAGTCTTCAATGAATCTACCAACTTCTTACAAGCATTTTCATCTGATAAAAGGAAGATATATTTATGATTTTGATAATCAAAACTTCATGTATAATGAAACATAGAATATTTTAGGTGTAGAAATTTTCATTCTATTCAAACAAATGAAAAACGGACTGTAACAACTTGGAAGTATACATGCATATACAGTGCGTCTCAAAAAAAAACTATACACTTTTGAAATGGCTGCCAAATAAAAAAATACATCACTCTGGGGGAAAACACTTAGAAATATGGAAGCCAATAAAGTCAACTTTCAAATGACACCAAAAAATTGGAAAATTATTCATGCTTGAGCAAGCACTGCCCACTGAAACAAAGGGTATGAAAATTAGGGTGGGCAGGAATTAGCCTTCCAATTTCTTTCAGTTTTTGAGATGCGAGTCCCTTGGAACTTGCAAAGTTGAGGGTGTTTTGATCAATCAATGATCAAGCATTATCAATTTAGGTTTTTAGAGCAAATTTCAAGAATAATTCAATTGAAATAAGGATAAGACTTAGGTAAGGGAAGTAGGTTAACGGGAAATGTGCCAACAGAACACTTACCCCCCTATATCTCTCTCGCCTTCGCTACATGTAGGGTGAGCAGGAATTAGCCTTCCAGTTTTTTTTTAGAGGCGAGCTCTTTGGAACTTGCAAAGTTAAGGGTGTTATGCTAAATTACAGATTGTTGATTGAATGATTGATAGGTAAAAGTTGATGACCTAATTTTCAAAATTTATTATCAAATTGACAGTCTGCTCTGCACTTCATGCGTACATGTAATTAGCAATCGGTCTCAATCTCAACAGGAGGGGGGTGGGACGGACCTGTAGGAGTGAGGCTAAACGTTTGGTTGACCCTTTTCCCATCAGCTTACTTCACCCACTGAAGTCTATTCTCCTGACTCAAATGAACACACTGCTGAGACCCACATTGTAAATTTAAAATGATGCACTAAAGGTGGCAATTCATGCTCACTCATGCATGGAATTTCAATTTTTTAATTCATGAAATTTCCTCTAACAATTTAAATTGATAATGAATGACCATTAATTCATCACAACATCCTCAAATTTGCAAGTTCAAAGGGACTCGCCTCTCAAAAACTGAAAGAACCCGAAAGGCTAATTCCTGCCCACCCTACTTTTCATACCCTTTGTTTAAGTGGGTATTGCTCACTCAAGCATTAATAGTTTTCAAACATTTTGGTGTCTTTTGAAAGATGACTTTATTGGCTTTCCATATATCTAAGTGTTTTCCCCAAAAGTGATGTACTTTTTATTTGGCAGCCATTTCAAAAGTGTAGTGTTTTTTTGGACGCACTGTATATGAACAAACAGGGCTACTCTTTTCCTTATATGGCTTGATTCACACAGAGTGATATGGATATTACAAATGAAAGAGCAACAAGTTCAACTCAAATTCACAATGCCATTAATCTGAAGCTCTAACCCCCCCACCGATATATCATCTAGATACAATCTATTTATTTGCATTTAATAATGTGAACAAGGCGTTAACAATTGAGGAAAAGTGGCTATTGGTCCTCCAGATTTGGGATAACCAGGCACCACATTATTTGTCTAAGATACAGAGTTAGCGTTGCAATAGGGTGTTATGTTAGATTTAGGATAGGGTATAGTGTTAAATCCAGGGTTGAAGTTGGTCATTCAATTAAAGGGGAATGAGACCTTTGGAACAAATAGGCTTGTGTAGAAACAGAAAAATCAAAGATTAAGAATAAAGAAAGTTTGAGAAAAATCAGACAAATAATGAGAAAGTTATGATCATTTGAATATTTCAATCACTAATGCTATGGAGATCCTCCCATTGGCAATGCGACAAGGATGTGTGATGTCACTGATGAACAACTTTCCCTTTGGTGGACTATAAAATACCCTCAAAATGTCTCTTTTTGCTTTTTCTTACGATGATACAAACTCTTTTCCATTATGTATTCTTAAAAAAATATGTATTACATGCCCTCATGTAGAAAGAACACATGATCTATGGATAGATGTGATAAAAGAGGCAATTCAAGTGAAATATATACTAAAGTAATGGGGAGAGTTGTTCATCAGTGACATCACACATCTTTGTCGCATTGCCAATTTGCTATCTCCATAGCAATAGTGATCGCAATATTCAAATGCTCATAACTTTCTCATTATTTGTCCGATTTTTCTCAAACTTTCGTTGATCTGTTTCTTTGATTTTTCTGTTTTCACACAAGCTATCTTGTTCCAATGGTTTCATTCTCCTTTAATGTGTGGAATTTACAGCGGCGCAATTGTAATTGAACCATCTGATACCCCAAAAGCTCTTAATTCTTGAAGGCTTCACACAAAACCTACCATGACAAAATATCCAATATATTTGAATTGTGAATACTTTTACAAATTATTTTTGATGTTGGGAGGGGTGTTTTTCCTTTCAAGGTGAACTTACACAAGTCTGTTTCCCACTTTGGGGGTAGCCCACCATAGAGTACTTCCTTGCAACTGACACACTTCAGCGAGTCCACATCAATATTCTCCCAGCCATACTGAGCACAGCGAAGAGGACAAACTTCATCTGGTTTAGCAAACCATGATGAAATCTGAATAATCAATATTTAAGGATAAAATGTTTAAATTCAAATATGATATTCTCACAGAATGTACATCTTCCAAAGCTTATACAACCTCTGAAATTTAAGTCTATGAGCTGCATATTTCTTTTAAGAGAATATCATTAACAATCATTAACAGAGATGTAATGGCAAGTTACGAATGTTCATGTTGTGTGTACATGTATAATATGCCTTACAGGTACATGTATTTACCGTAAACAAAGCCATAAGAGTGCTATTGTGTGCATTCCTTTCTGCACCACGCACTCAGCCTGGCAATGACAATCTTTATGTTACAATGGAGAGAAAATGCCCTCAAATTAGCGACATGGTCTTTAAACCATCTTCAAAAGATGTAACAAAAAGCTGAATGGAAGTTATTGGTTGGTGTTACTTAAGATTTTCATCAATGAAATTTTCACCAAATGATCTTGTTTTAACATAGAGAGTAAATGTACACTAATCAGAGATGCCAACCTGCTTGTTTACAGATTCTTTTAATGTTTAACATTGTTTATCCAGTTGTGCTTCATTGTTACTAATTTTCAGGTTATTAAATTGATTCATTCAAAGGAAACTAAAACCCAAGAAGAGAAGTAATCTTATTGGAAAGTGTAAAATGAGAGGAACAATTTAAAGGTCAAGTCCACCTCAGAAAAATGTTGTTTTGAATCAATAGAGAAAAATCAGACAAGCACAATGCTGAAAATTTCATCAAAATCGGATGTAAAATAAGATAGTTATGACATTTCAAAGTTTCGCTTATTTTTAACAAAATAGTTATATGAATGAGCCTGTTACATCCTAATGAGAGAGTTGATGACCTCACTCACTCACTATTTCTTTTGTTTTTTATTGTTTGAATTATACAATATTTCAATTTTTACGAATTTGATGATTAGGACCTACTTGCCGGAAGTACAAAATGTTAAAATATAGGAATTCCACATGTTCAGGGAGGAAAGAAACTTAATTTCACATGACAATGACGATAAAATCAAAATATTTCATATGATAAAATACAAAAGAAATAGAGTGAGTGATGTCATTAGTTCCCTCATTTGCATACCGACCGAGATGTGCATATCACTGTTTTGTGAAATGAAGCGAAACTTTAAAGTGTCATAACTTTCTTATTTTATATCCGATTTTGATGAAATTTTCAGTGTTATGCTTGTTGAATTTTTCTCTTTTTATTCAAATCCAATTTTTGTTGGGGTGGACTTGTCCTTTAAAAAAAGTTTCATCAAATTCGGTTATGAAATAAGCAAGTTATGGGAATTCTTGTTTTACTTTCTATGGGCATCCTCAATTGGCAAACGTGCTTCAAAATGGCTGATTTTGTGGACAACTCTCCATTTGTTTTGTACACAAATTTTCAGATTTTCCTCATTATCTTTCCAATTGCATCTTGCCTCCTTCTGAGCACAACATATGTCATGGGAAAATATAATCCACACCATATATGTCAAGGTCAGGAGGAGATAATGTGAAATATGTAAGATAAAGGGGAAAATCTGAAAATATGAGTACAAAACAAAATGGAGGGTTGTCCACAAAATCAGCCATTTTGAAGCATGTTTGCCAATTTGAGGATCCACATAGTAAGTACAACAAGACTTTTTAATCGTCCATAACTTGCTTATTTCATAACCAATTTTGATGAAACTTTTTTTTAATTGTTCCTCTCATTTTACTCTTTCCAATAAGATTGCTTCTCTTCTTGGGTTTTGGTTTCCTTTAATGTTTATTGTTTGTATATCATGTATTAAATTGACTGCATAGCCCCTCTTATGGTGCTAAATAATTGGAGAAATAAGTTAGAAGGATTAGTCTCTATCAATTTTGTATTGTAGTATTTGTACCCATATTTATATAGAGAACATGCAGAGAGTGAGATGACTTGCATGACCTACTGTACAGACTGGAAGAGAGAGAGCGAAAGAGAGAGCCAATGGTCAGTTCTGGGTAGTGTGAGTCAGGGTCTGGTGGTCATTATTCTCAGAAATAATAACGTGAATGACATAGGAGCATTTTGGGGAAAAGTTGGACTCTTCCATCTTTGCTACCCTAAAGGGGTGAGCAATTACTGTTTACTGTTTTTTTGTTTGTTAAAAGAGATGACTAATGATCAACAAGTATTACTAGTTATAAATATACACACCCCATTCCAAAAATAATGGTATTGTCGAAAAAACCTTTATACAGTGCGTCCCAGAAAAAACGAAACCGAGATTTAGCGATCATTTATCATTACTTAATCATAAATAAAATAGACAAATGACCTACCAATTTAAAGCTTAGAATCTCCTCTTTCATCTGATATTACTCAGATTATTTTTTATTCATGCATGAGTGAGCAAATACAATTTGAAGAAAGGATATCAAAAACTCATTTGGCGGGGGGTATCTGGGTTTCAAAAAGAAAACCACATTTTTGAAAAGTCAGTGTCTCCTCTTTAATTTGATACCTAAATTACAGAAAATGGTCAAGAAATAACAAAGTTCTGGTCATTTGAAATAAGGCTTGAATTTCAATAATTTCATAAAATGAAAAAATGAAGAGGTTCTCCAGGCTGGCTTTCAAACTCACTCGACACTCCGTTTTGTTAACGATCAGCCATGCATTAAATCTTTGTTCACCATCCGAAAGCTTCTTTGGGAAACCGGTGAAAACACGTTTATCTCGTGAAATTATGGAAATACAAGCCTTATTTCGACCAGAACTTTTTTATTTCTGGACCATTTTCTGTCATTGAGGTACCAAATTAAAGAGCAGATATTGAACTTTTCAGAAATGTGGTTTTCTTATTGAAACCCGGATACCCCCCGCCAAATGAGTTTTTGGTATCCTTTCTTCAAATTGTTTTTGCTCACTCATGCGTGAATAAGAAATAACTTAAGTAATATCAGATGAAAGAGGAGATTCTAAGCTTTAAATTGGTAGGTCATTTGTCTATTCTATTTATGATTTAGTTATGATAAATGATCGCTAAATCTCGGTTTCGTTTATTCTGGGACGCACTGTATAGAACTTCTGGAGGCATCCTCTTCACAACTTTGAGATGCAGAGAAAGCATCTTCCTCCAAACACCACTCTACACTAATTCCTGTATTTTCCTGATTCTCAAGTAAGGCCCGAAGTTATCCTTCCATATTTCAGTTTATAAGATAATTTAATAAGTGATCTTATAGATTTATTTTTTAATGTTAAGTTACTTTTTACAAAATTGTCTTTTACACATTTGGCTTGTTATCAATCTTTGATTAAATAATATTTAAAGTTTAGTTTTATAAATATCTGATGATATATTATTCTATAATCTATATTTTATTGAATGTTGGATTTTCTTTGTTACTAACCATCTATGATTATTGTTCATGGTAAAGCACTTGTTATTTATGATTGTCTAGCAGTGCGAGCATGGTGCGAGTTATATAGTCGAGCCTTTTGAACTTTGCGAATTACAAATTTTAAGCAAGTCGCGAATCCAAAACAATTGCTAGTAAATGGTATTATTCTGGTCAAGCAGATAGGCTGAGTTCCCTATCTTGCCACGTTAATACCGTGCAGACTCGAATGTACAGTTGGCAGCAAAATTATTCCAACCCCCCTCACATTTTCGACATTTTGGTGAATTTAATGATGTTGCGACTGCAGATTGTTACCAAATCATTAAAGTAGTCAAAAGATAGTTAATTACAATTGAATACCAGAAAAAAATCCAGATTTAATTCCTAGTCTATTCTAAATTGCTGTTTTCACATAAAAAGCAGGTGGCAAAATTATTCAACCCCCTATGAATATGCACTAATATGCATTTTTAATGACTAATGGCAAGACATCTGTACATGTTTAGAGGTGAATTAAGCCATGACAAACATAGCAATATACATAATTTGCATATTTGCATAATTAATATCCACCCAATGGGTATGCCTTGTATCAGTAGGCCCTATATATTCCTCATATGTCCCTTGCACTATGCTGACAAAATGGTTAAGGCTAAAGAGTGGTCCCAGAAATTTAGGGAGGAGATTGTAGCTTTGCACAAGAAAGGGAATGGCTACAAGAAGATATCCAAGCTCTTGAATGTCCCCAGAGACACTGTTGGGAGCATCATTTGTAAGTTCAGAGCCACTGGTACTACAGCTACAAAACATGGTCATGGACGAAAGAAGTTTTCAGCAGCTGCAGCAAGGTTCATGAGAAGACAAGTGGACTCGAACCCTAAGGTTTACAGCAAAAGAGCTGAAGGAGGACCGGCTAAAGGGGGCGCAGAGGTTTCTGTGGACACAGTGCACCAAACAATTCATGCTGAAGGCCATGAGGGCAAGAACCCCTAGACACACACCACTTCTGAAGCAACATCACAACAAAGGTCGCCTCCAGTTTGCTAGAAACAACCTGACAAACAGACAAAGCCACAGAAGTTCTGGGACAATGTTCTCTGGACTGATGAAACCAAGCTGGAGCTCTTTGGTCCTATGTATCAACGATACGTGTGGCGCAGGAAGAAGGAAGCGTACAAAGAGAAGAACACTCTGCCTACTGTGAAGCACAGGGAGAGACTGTGATGCTGTGGGGTGCTTAGCTTCTACTGGTAGGGTATCTCCATCGTATTGAAGGCATCATGGTTTCTGTCTGGTACCAGGATATTCTAGCGAAGAATGTCAACCTGTCTGTAAAGAAGTTGGCACTAGCTTGGACATCATTGGACATTCAAGCAGGACAATGACCCCAAGCACAGCTCCAAATCTACAAAGGCTTGGCTGGAGAAGAAAGGATGGAAGGTCTTTGAGTAGCCATCACAGTCTCCAGACCTGAACCCAATCAAGAATTTGTGGTGGGATCTGTAAAAAGCTGTTGCAACACGTAGATCAACGAGCATTGCTGACCTTGAGACCATTGCGCAAGAGGAATTGGCCAAAATCCCAAAGAGCATTATGAAGTGCTTGTGAGAGGCTATTCATCTCGTCTGCAGGAAGTCATTGCAGCAGATGGATGCTGCATAAAGTTCTATAAGACACATCCATCTGGGTTGAATGACGTTACAACTTGTTTGTTGTGCATATAAAGGTTCCAGTTTCAGGTGGAGGAAAAACAAAATCAGCATTCACCTCAGAATATATGCACTGGCTTTTAAATTGTCATTATTTGTGCATTCCTTTCTTGTGTGTCAATAGGGGGTTGAATAATTTTGCAACATGCTTTTCGTGCAAAAACTGCAATTTAAAAAAATATGTGAAGTAAAATTTTATTTTTTCTGGTATTCTTTAGTAATTAACTGTCTGCTAACTATCTTAATGGTTCAGTAACAATCTGCAGTTACAATGTTATTCATTATGACATAATGTCAAAAATTAGAGGGGGGTTGAATAATTTTGCTGCCAACTGTATCTGATTAAAGACTTTCCTGAATATCATTGTGCTAAACCATTCTATTTCATTATTGATTTGATATGTTATAGAATTACTAATCCTGAATAAGAGTATTTGAGATAAAGTATGATATTTGATATTTTATATAAGAAATAATTAATCATGTTTTGATTTAAGTGATACACAACTTTTGAGATGGAGAGAAAGCATCTTCCTCCAAACATCACTTTACACTAATTCCTGTATTTTCCTGATTCTCAAGTCATTGGTTGTTTGACCATTAACAGCACCCCTTTATAGTTTATTTCTGCACTGAGACCCTCAATGTTATGTTAGTTTTAATATCATGATTAGTCTTGAAAAGTAGTTGTTTGACAACTGTTTTAGAGAAATGTTCAGTCAATTAAGTTTTAAGTATCATCTTAACTATACGTTCATATCCTTTTGAATAACTAACTAACTTGTAGTTACATTATTTTCCTTTTTCATCTTTGTAAATATCATGTACATAATGTTCATTTATTAGTTTAGAATTAAAGGAATATATATCCTTTATATATATGTATGTTAGTTTATTTCATCGAGTTTTATAATTTACATTAAAGGTCCATCCCAACAAAAACTGGATTTGAATAAAAAGAGAAAAATTCAACAAGCATAACACTGAAAATTTCATCAAAATCGGATGTAAAATAAGAAAGTTATGACATTTCAAAATTTCGCTTCATTTCACAAAAACAGTTATATGAACGAGCCAGCTACATCCAAATGAGAGAGTCGATGATGTCATTCACTCATTATTTCTTTTGTTTTTTATTGTTTGAAATATGAAATATTTTGATTTTCTCGTCATTGTCATGTGAAATGAAGTTTCATTCCTCCCTGAACACATGGAATTCCATTATTTTAACATTTTGTACTTCAGGCAAGTAGGTCCTAATCGTCAAATTCGTAAAAATTGAAATATTGTATAATTCAAACAATAAAAAACAAAAGAAATAGTGAGTGACATCATCAACTCTCTCATTTGGATGTAACTGGCTCGTTCATATAACTATTTTGTTAAAAATAAGCGAAACTTTGAAATGTCATAACTTTCTTATTTTACATCCGATTTTGATGAAATCTTCAGCATTGTGCTTGTCTGATTTTTCTCTATTGATTCAAATCAACATTTTTCTGAGGTGGACTTGACCTTTAATTAACTAGAGATGCTCGGCGGGTCGTGCAGCCAAGCACATGTATCCCCCGAACCCACAACGTCATCTGTAATTGCGATATATAGAGCTCACACATAAATTTGACAAAAAAATACAATTATCATGGCGACAATGACCCTAGCATGCAGGTCCCCCAAGTCCATCTACCATCCAAGTGTGGTTGAAAAGTGACTTATGGTTGTGGAGAAAGAGAGTCTTGCATGTTAACTTCAACGTTTACCTGAAAATGACCTTTCACCTTACCATGTGACCTCTGACAGCAGCATAACATGCAGGTCCCCCAAGTCAATCTACCATTCAAGTTTGGTTGAAAAGTGACTTACAGTTGCAGAGTTACATGTAGGTATCATATGAGAGTCTTTCATGTACACTTTAACGTTGACCTAAAAATGACCTTTGACCTTACCATGTGACCTCTGACTGCAGCATAACATGCAGGTCCCCCAAATCCATCTATCATCCAAGTTTGGTTGAAAAGTAATTGACTTGCGGTTGCGGAGTTATGTGTCATAAGAGTCTTGCATGTAAACTTTAATGTTGACCTGAAAATGACCGTTGCCCTTATCATGTGACCTCTGACTGCAGCATAACATGCAGGTCCTCCAAGTTGAGTCGATGATGTCACTCACTCACTATTTTTGTTTTTTATTGTTTGAATTATACAATATTTCATTTTTTACGGATTTGACAATTATGACTATCTTGTTTGAACCACAAACTGTTGAAACAATCGCATTCCACATGATCAGGGAGGAATAAAACTTTTTCCGCATGACAATTAGGAGAAAATTCAAATAGTTTCATATAATAAAATACAAGAGAAATAGTGAGTGATGTCATCAGTCTCCTCATTTGCATACCGACCAGGATGTGCATATAACTGTTGTGCGAAAAATAAGCAAAACTTTAAATTGCCATAACTTTCTTATTTTACACCAGATTTTGATGAAATTTTTGATGTTATGCTCATTGGAATTTTCTCTTTTTATTCAAATCAACTTTTAGTTGGGGTGGACTTGTCCTTTAAATAAAATTCACAAAATGAACAATAATTTGTGGAAAGGATACAGAAAATGTTTCCACCCTATTGAAGAAAAGTTCTTGATTCAAAGGCTGCACAGTGCTGGTTTGTTCACTAGAGACTTCGTCAACCACCACAAATCCATCCGCAAATCCTTCTGTATCCAGAGACTCAAAAATCACTTGCTTGGTCTCACTTTTCAAAGAAAGTAAAAAAATACGAAAATTTAATTAAATTCATTAATCATTTTAATAGTCCAATGCTTGATAGTCAAAATAAATGTGATTTGTAACTTACATAATCTACACAGTTGAAAATATCTAAAATAAAGTAATTATTATGCTATGGATAAACGCCTGCATTATATTTAAACAAAGGTGAAGTAACATTAATTTTTAATATGTATTTATTGGTGCTGTCATCAAGAAAAAGAATCTTGTTGACAGAGAAATATATGCTTGGACATTTGAACAAAAAGCAATAATTTTGAGATGAAAGAAAAAAAAAGAAAGAAAGAAAAAGGAAAAACTGAAAGGCAGCTAGGAAAAATGAAAAGCACGGATAGAAGAAAAATAATAGAAGAAAAGATGAAAGAAAGCAAGAAATAATGGAAAAAAACCCCTGAAAGTACCGGTAAGAAAGAATGAAAATAAGGAAAGGAAAAGATGAAAGTGAGGTCTATACTGTATATAGATTCCCTTTTTTTCAATTTTTTGGGTTGTTTATACTCCGTTGTTGCATGAAGCCTTATTTTTTTCACTCAGTGGGAATATTGCTAGTCGCAGCGTGAACACTTCCGAGTTCGGGTTGCCACAATAAGCTTGCAGCAGTGAATGAATGGCCGCTGCAAAATTTTGGGTTGTAAATCACATGCAGTGTAGCACATTTCAGCGGCTCTCGCACAAAACATGTGATACATTTCGAGATTATAATGAAATATTAAGATGGAAGTTAAAAACAAACATTGCAATCAAAAATTTTAACAAATATTGATGTAAATTTGATTTTGTGAAAAGATATTTTAGAATAAAAAATATTGCAGAAAAGCTCAACATTTTCAGGCAGGTTACTCTAAATCTAGTTAAAAAATATTTTGATCTCACGTATAGAATACGCCCCCACTCCACATCCTCCCCACCCTCCATCTCTACCACACAGATACATGTATGTTCCCACTCAGTTCAAATCCCCATACACATGATACACAGGGTTGGCGACTTTTTTTTTTATTAAAAAAATATTGGATTTTCACTGTATTGGATTTAAATAAGACTTTTAAATATTTATATCAGATTTTTTTATTATTATTTTTTTTTTAACCAATTTTTCCAAAAACAATGTGCAAACACAAGAAACATAATCTAGATCTACTTTACACTGACATAAAATAAAAAAACATACATTTCACTACTAATACAAAGCTTTTTATTTCATAATTAAATCAAGTCAAAATAGAATTTAAAGAAAATATTAGGGTTGGCTGATTTAAATCACGTTGATTTAAATCGTGATTTAAGTCGTGATCTAAATAGCCGTTTCTTTTTAATAAAAAATGTTGATTTAAATCACTTTCATTGAAACATACAAATGGCAGGGCTCGACACTAGCGGCGGTCCGACGGTCCCAGACCGGTAAAAATCGCTGTCGGGCCAGAAGATTTTCCGAAATAGGAAGATTTACTGGTCCGACATGACCAGTAAAAAATTTCATTGCCGTTCCAATAATGTTTCAAAAAATGGCAAGATTTTAAGGGTCCGACATGACCAGTAATACAAACCATTGTTGGGCCAATATTTTTTCCAGAAATCGTCAAATTCACTGCAAACCATTTCCCCCCGACAAATTCTGTCATTCACATACAGAACACACACAGAATGAATCGCACGTAAGTGTTACTAGAGTAGATACTATACAGCCACACAACCCACGTAGTAAATTCTCTACTGGCTGCACGAACGAAGCTTGGCTAAACTCTGGCAGAAATCTCTCATGAAACTGTCAAAATTCACGGTTCATACTCATGAAAGGCTCTTATAATGTCCATATTTCCTAAAAATTGGAGTAACTCTGTCATTTGTAAGCAATAAAAGGAGAAATTTTCACTTCTGTTTTGTTCAAACAGATCGGGTTTCGGGTGATATCGTCTGAATACAAATTAGCCCCACATGTGCATTTATGTGTCTGTTTATACACTTGGTTTCTGACTTTCTTTCGTAGCTATTTTAATTGAGCCAAAAAGAAACTGATAAATTATTTATGATAGTTTTGACTTTCTTCCTCTGTTTTCTTCCTTTCTTTCCTTCTTTCTTTTCAATCTTTCTTTGTTTCTTCCCTCTCTTCTTTAATTTTTTTGTTAATGTCTTTCTTTTTTATTTTCACTTAATTTTTCTTTAATTTATTCTTTCATTCTTTCTATCCTTTAAAAAAAAAAATTCTTTCTTTCTCAATTTTTCTTTCTTTTTTTGATATTTTTCTTTCTCTAATTCTTGAGTCCATCCATCCTTTATTCATCTCTTCTCTTCCTTTCTTTCCTTCCTTCTTTTTACCCTTTTGTTTCCTTCATTCTGTTACTTTCTTTGTTTCTTTCTTCCTTCCATCCATCATTTATTTACCCTTTCTTGTTTTTTTTTATTTCTTCCTTCTTTCAGCCCTCTCTCCCTTTCATTCATTCCTTCCTTTCTTCTATCTGTCTTGTTCTTTTTCCCTTTTTTTGTTAAATCTATCCTTTTACCTTTCCTTTTTTTGACTGCTTGCTTCCTTTCTCTCCTTTCTTCTTTCTTTCATTCCTTCCTTTATTTATCTCTGTCTTTCTTTTTTTCTTCCTTTCATCTATTCTTTTTTTTATATTGCTTGCTTCTTTCTTTCCTTCCTTTATTTATTTCTTTCCTTCTATCATTTTACCTTTCCTTGTTTATTTCTTCCTTGATTCCTTTCTTCTTTCAATCCTTCCTCTCTTTGTTTTGTCCTTCATTCCATCTCTCCTTTTACCCTTTCTTTTTTATTACTTCTTCTTTCCGTCCTTTACTACTTTCTGGATTTGTTCTCTTTCTGCATTGCTTCATTTCTTTTTTCTTTTCTTTATTTTTGTTCCTTCTTTATTCCTCCCTTCCTTTCCTTCTTCAGTTCTTTATTTTTCCTTCCTTCACATGTATCCTTTCTTTACCTTTTCTTTTTTTTCTTCCTTCCTTTCTTTTATTCTTTCTTTTCCTTCCTTTTTTTCTCTTTCGTTTCTTTCTTGCTTTCTTTTTGTCCTTCATTCCTTCATTTTATTGGGGGGGGGGGGTAACGAAAGGCTAGTAAAATAAACTTGCGGCTTTTTTTTAATGTTTCCTTTATTTTGGGGACCAGTAAATTTTAGGTTCAGACCAGTAAAATTTTGAAAAACTGGGTATCTACTGGTCCGACATGAATAGGTTGGACCAGTAGAAAAAAGGGGTTAGTGTGGAGCCCTGCAAATGGATTGATTGAAGGTGGATAAATTTCTTGCTGAAGGAAATTACGCCATGACTGGGATTCGAACCCATGACCCACTCATTCAATGAACAAGGTTATAATATAACCTTGTTCTCAGTTATATCTCCATGTGTGACAAAATAAAGGTGGCAATGTTTGGCTTATTTTCTTTTTCTTTGGGGCAAATGCTTGATTTTTTTACACTGACAGTTTCCATTAGACTTGTTAATTCATACCGCTTGTCTCTTATTTAAATTTGATTCTTTATATAATTTTTTCTTAATTAAAAATAGAGATCAAAAAATGAAAATTTTCTTGCCATATTACTTTCCACCAATAGAGGGCATACACAAGAATATGCCCCAAATTCAAGTTTTTGAGCGCTCTGGTGAATACAAAAATTATTCCCACATTACTAATGATAAATAAATTGAAACTATATGGAAATTAGTAATTTTGGTCACAAAAGTGATATTTTAATGATTTTTTAAAGTGTGTGCTCTATACAGCATTGGCATACCATAGTCATAATAGTCCTACCTGTAGATTCTCCACAGGCCAGATGGTAGCAGTGAACAAGTGCCATGACCCTCTGTTTCAAAGTCAGAAGACTTTGTAAGTAAATGATTAGTAAATGATTTTTACTCTGAGTCTACTTTGTTTTAGAAGCTGCCTGGCTAGGATTAGGAAGCACTCAACAGTAGAGGCGCACGGCCAATATGGGAGACTCTCTCCAATAGCCATAGGGGAGACAATCTCCCACATTGGAGACTTGCTTTGCAAAAGGACAAAAGAAACAACACCAACAAAAGCATGATTTTTTCCACCCAAAATTTTGTCTCACCGAGGTCAGAAGCCCATTTGTTTTGTGTGTGATTGACAACAAAAATCCTTAACAAAACAAAAGTAGACGGTGAATTTTTAAAGTAGACGGTGAAAAGGGGTAATTTTTCACGAGGAATCTGCTTATCACATTTTTATTTGCTGCCAAGGTAATCCTTTTTCCGCAAATGTAAACAAAGGAAATTGGTCTCCAAAACTGGAGACCGTCTCTGAAATTGGATACCCAAATTCTTCACAAAAGTCTCTGATATTGGAGACAGTCTCCAATATTGGACGTGCGCCTCTGGCTCTACTACTACTGCTCAAGCCATGCAAGCAGGTCATGAAATAAAGCTGAAGCCTAGGCTTAGGTAATCAACAGACACAGTAAAAAGTGAACAAACCGGAAGTCTCAACAATCTTTTGTTATTTTTGGTGGGGGTGCATATGGAACTCTTCACCGTTATTGTTAACACTAACAGACTTGGGTCCGGTACTGCGGTGGGGAAAATAATTTCACGCACCGGTCGAAGCTCACAGCTCTGCCGCACCGGGCCGCCGTCGCTTACTCACGCCGCACTTTCTCTCTTGAGTCTTGGGCGATCTCGTCAGTCTCACTCTCTCACCGTCACTCACGTCACATACATTTACTGTAGAAAACATTTGGAAATATTATTATTGAGTAGACAAGGTCCAACCTTTCTTTTTTCTCTTCACGAGAAATACCCTTGAGAAATGAAGATAATAAAGCTTTGATTCGACGAGGTTTGCTGGTTTCAAAGTTGGAGGCGGCCATCGTTCATGTCGTAGTTTTAAAGTGAGCGACATATAGAGCATAGTTTAGTAGGTTGGTTGTAATTGGTCCAATTTTTGCCAATACTACGACTTGGCCAATCATAAACTTTGTAAGCTATCGCAAGGTTGTTTGGCCTGGAATAGTACCGAAGGGGTTTCGGGTGACTACGGCGCCGCTTTCTACCTAAATCTAGAATGTAAACAAGTGAAAATGCTGCATTTGCCTATTTCAGTAAAGAAATGCAACGTAGAGACGCCGTTAGACGGTGGTAAGTGGCAGCATAGTATTAGCATTATTCTTATCTGTGTGCGTGTGACTAAAGTTAGATCTTGACTTGGTCCCCTGCCGGAGCCTGCTTTGGCTTTGCCTTGGTCCCACGTTAGTAATTTTTTGTTACTTCATACTCATACTATATAGGCCACTCATTCAATGAACAAGGTTATGATATAACCTTGTTCTCACTTGTATCTCCATGTGTGGCAAAATAAGGGTGGCAATGTTTGGCTTATTTTCTCTTTTTCTTTGGGGAAAATGCTTGATTTTTTTACACTGACAGTTTCCATTACACCTATTATTCATACAACTTGACTCTTATTTAAATTGATTTTTTAAATTATTTTTTTCTTAATTAAAAATAGAGATCAAAAAATGAAAATTTTCTTGCCATATTACTTTCCACCACTAGAGGGCGTACAAAAAAATGCCCAAAATTCAAGTTTTTGAGCGCTCTTGTGAATACAAAAATTATTCCCAAGTTGAAACTGTATGGAAATTAGTAATTTTGGTCACAAAAGTGATATTTTAATGATTTTTAAAGTGTGTGCTCTGTACAACATTGGCATACCATAGTCCTACCTGTAGATTCCCCACAGGCAGGGTGGTAGCAGTGAACAAGTGCTATAGGTAGGCACGGCCGTAGTCACTAGATGGCGCTGTCGCGGAAGTGCTCAAAATTTGTACGTAAGTTTCGTCCGCTTGTCAATGAGTGAAATCGCATAGCGATGCGATATCGTCAAAATTAAGCCCCTGTCAGCGCGGATGAATATGATATTTTCTCTTTGTGATTGTCCTCCCGTGCGATGAAAAATATGTCATCGTAATGCATAGGACTTTCGCGAGCTACCTAAGTCATTTTCGTGCCCCAAATTCCATGAAATCTTCCAAAAATAACCATGAAAGTGTCGGTAAGTCAAAAGTGTCGTGAGTTGCTCTCAATTCTTACCTTATTTAGTTGTATTTCTTGCAAAATGGGTCTCGAAGTGTTCTGGATTTTCCGTTGATTGTGAAACTTGAATTGATTTCCTTTCTGTGTCTTGCAGTTAAATTGCAGCGCGGGGAATCGCAAAGGCTGTGGAAGCCCTTCTCAGTGAGGTTTACAAGCTCAGCTGCCCTTGAATTTGGTCGAATTTCGAGCCATTTTAATCGCGCGCACGGGATGATTAATTAACATAACAATTAGCAGATTAGAGATCAAGATTACGTCACGTACGTGCGTACGTGTGATACACAGAAATGAAATAGAACTTGAATCACACGGAATCACAGTCAAGAAATGCTTTGTTTTCTTTGTTTGCTAAATGATTTCCTGAATTTAAAATCATGAATAAACACCAGAGTAATGACATGAAGGAGATAATCATGGTCATATGAGGAATAACTAAATATTTTCTGAAAACGAGTGAATATGATGGGGCAATAATGTGCATGCACTGGAAAATGAACATTCACCTCACTGTCAGTGCCGTGGTGTCAGTCACTCAGACACAGTGCTTTACTGCCTTTTACTGGCATTTTCTTTGCACATGCCGCCGCCACTGGTTTTTCTTTTGCCATAACTAAATTAAAACTCATTTTTATATTAATATGTTTATTGCAATTTTTGAATAAATGGTAATACAAGTGGAAAAAAAATGAAGATAAAAATAATTTGGACTAAAATATGCCATCACCCCCCCCCCCCCCCCCTCTAAAAAATACACACTATCTTGAATGACTCGTTTATTTAATTTGCATTGAAAAAATAAATAATTGTATTTATGCACTTTTTTATTTCTCATTCTTTCTGCCAGAATATCAGATGCCATCATGAATAACCTCACCTCCAGATTGAACTCCTAAACATCTTGACAATGACTATCTACTGAGATATCTTGCCTTCTTGAGATTGGAAGTTTTAAGTTCAAGTCAGAGTGACCTAAGGCCCTACTAACAAGAAGAATCCATATTTACATAAAAACAAATCCCACGAAAGATACAAACTGATTTTACTCTTAATGTGTAGTGTGTATGTGAGACTCTGTGTTTGTGTTTATTTTGAGGAGGACCTGTCTCTGTTTTTATTATTTTATTGACTGAATGAATGATCAATACCTAAAAGTGAGAACTGATTTTTGAGGAGAGTACATTAGTGTATGGTTTTGAGTGAATTTGATTTGAGTAACTGTTTTTCTTTATTATTTTTCTCATAATTATTATTTTGCCTTTTATTTTCTATTTTCAGTTATATATTGTCAGTTACATTAAGTTGAACTTCCAAATTTGATCAAAGTGTTCAATTCTTGGGATAGAATTTTATCAGGTAATAAAACTGAGTTTGATAAATCTAAAAAAGGACACTGAAAAAAATATGAACACTTGGAGATGCTCACTAAGAAGAGGAAAAAACATGAAAGGAAATGGAACTTAAGTGGATGTTATAGCATGCCTTTCGCAGATCTCCAAGCACCAGGAATCATAGGCGGCGGAAGTGGGGGGGGGGGGAGTATCCCCCTAAATTTGAGGTGGGGAGGGGACGATTCCATCCCCCTCAATTTTTTGTTGATAACCTTATTTTTTAATTTTTTTTGGCTTGTCAATTTTCAATTTTGTTTCCTGTGTCCCCCCCCAAGATATTATTTGGTCACTATCTTTTTTTTTCGGGGGGGGGGGGTCAAAAGATTTTGGCGGTTCCCCCCTAAAATTTTTGGCTTCCCCCACCAATGCCAGGAATGTTGATGTTCAACTGAGAGTTGCTGAAGTGGAATCTCCGTTTGTCTGTGAACTTGTTATAGAGAATGATTATTCCAGGACAAGTTAGATGATATTACCCAGCCCATAGCATACATCCCAACAATGGAATGGAGGCAATATACCCCTGTAATACATGAAGTATCATATTATCTTTAGGTTGGTTTGGAAAGTAAGTCCTCTAGTCAATATTAATGTCTGCCCAACAAAATGGTACTATCTGGCAATTTGGTGGTTCAATCACAAGCAGAAAAAGTTTAGTAAATTGACACTAGTAAGACAATTAAACAAATATAATACAGCCAAACTGTCTGACCCCTTACTTGACTACTGACTTAACTAATTATTGAAAAATGACAAGGGATGCTTAGGCCCTTTGTAACCATTTCATTGGGCAGACTGAAGCAGATGACTAGAATTCATACTTTCATGAAGATGAAGGAACATCAAAATGATTATTACAATTTAGCAAATATGAATTTATAACACTGTCATGGTTATAAAAGTAATGAATTTCTATCAAGTAAAATGACAATACAATGTAAGACATAACTGCAATAAAGTAATTTCATTTCCAAAAGATATCTTCCATAATTTAATAACCAAATTTCTCAAGATAATATTTCTTCTGCACAAAGTGTATGAAATGCTCAGTGTAAATCATGCTGTTTATAAATCTCTAGGAATTTTTTTTTTTTCAAAATGAAAATACATGTAAACTTAATCAAAACCAGGGGTGGTGGATCCAGGATTTATCCTGGGGGGGGGCACATTTTCAGGATGAAAATTTGTCAAGCAAAAAAGGGCCTTACGGGGGGGGGGGGGGGGGGGATTCTTTGATGAAAATTGCGTATTTTCATTACATCTTGACTGTAGCTCTCAAAGGGGGGGGGTTGAGCTAGATGTGCCCTCCCCCAGATCCACCAGTGATAAAAATCAACATTTATGAAAGATTGCATACCTTATATTCTGAATTGGTAAATTCAATGCATATGTCTACAAAATGAAACTGACATGTTTGGATAAATTGCTTATTTTTGTTTCAAGAAAGAATTCAATAACAGCTTAGAGTTATTGAGAAAACATCAAGAAAAAATAATATTCTGATATGCAATAACTATATCTATTTCATATATGCTTTTTTTTCCAAAAATTTAATCCTTGACATGGGGGGCTGGTTTAGTAGTCAAATTCACCCCCTCCCCCCCCCCCCCCCGTTAAGTAAAATGCTTTATCAAAATATGATTATGCTATCATTTATAAATTACTGCATTTTGGAGCCCATTAAAATTCAAAATGAATCATAGAGGGCAGTGCCACACCTTATTCACTGAAATTAAGGAGGGGCATGCACAGCTGAAAAACTATCAGCAGGGGCAATAATTTTCACTGCAATGTTAGATATCCTAAAAAAAATCCTGAAAACACATAATTAAAATGAAATTAAACTCCCAGGAAGTGCCCCTGTATACTATTACAGCCCTTGACCTGTATATTCTCAAGGGGTTCAATAATTCCTTCTCTTCCCTTGTAGAGTCGGTTCGGGTGCGAATGTGTCTGAAAAAAATAAGTAAAAAAAGGATCATTAGTAAAAATTGTAGATAGAACAGAACATATAATTTTTAAAAAATTTAGCAAGCAAAAACAAAGATTGATCTGGCATTGGAAAATAAAAGGAAATTAATTAACACCGCCCCCCCCCCCCCCCGCTTCAACATTTTTTTGTTGTTTGCTTCTGCTTGCAACTTTATAAATTTACCTGATACACCTTTCAAAACTTTTGGCTCCATTATCATGATTATGCCACTGTTCAAGTATTATTTATTTGGAAACCAATGCTAAAACTATAAGGTGAAATGAAATTATATAAAGAAAAAAATATATATTTCACAAAGTATAAAATCATAATGATATAGGTCATGTTGAAATTAGACCCTGGACTGGACTCAAAATTAGATCAAGTGTAGTGTAGACCAAATGTAAATTAGACAAAGTGTAGACCAAATGGCAATTAGAATTTTTTTTAAACCAAATGGGTCAAGCCCATTTGGTATATGTATAAAGACTAAAATATATGTATATAAGTTAAAGAATATAATTAAGTAGCCTAGGTTGTGCTGAAATTAGACCAACTGGACATTTCACAAAATGAGAATTAGACCAAGTGTAGACCAAATGGGTTAAGCCCATTCGGCATGAGACTAAATGAGAAGTGGGCAAATTGCATGTGAACCAAATGAATATACATATTTACAATGTGGAACTGCATGATATAAAGCCAATTTTATGTACCAGTATTTGACAAAGTAAAAAAATATATAATTATGTAGGTTATGCTGAAATTATTAGACCAACTGGACATTTCACTAAATGAGAATTAGACCAAGTGTAGACCAAATGGCAATTTAGTTGACCAAATGGGTTTAGCCCATTTGGCATTAGACCAAATAACAAGTGGGCAAACTGCATGTAGACCAAATGAAAATACACCAGAAAACACATTTCACAAGTTGGGACTGATATAGAGAGCCGTAGCAGACGACGGAGATGGGTACATGATCTGCGTCCGCAAAAAACGCGCACGCATCTATGTACTAACATGAAAAACAGCATATGGGACGATCTGACTAAAAATCGCACATGCGGGGCTATTTGAGAGTCACAGCAGAGGACGGCTAGCAGACGCCGACGGGCGCGCGCATTTAGCGAGCACATCGTGATCGTTTAAACTATCGATAGTAAGGACAGTGCATTAACGGGGACCCGCGATGTCTATGACTTTTTCGACCCATGTTGGTGCTATGAAATTGCTCTTTTTTGCAGTTTAAATGAATTTTACGTAAGTTTTAAGTGGTTTCACATGACAAATTAGATATTAAGAAATTTTTTGATATCATTCTTGGGGACAACAAACACATTTTGAAATTCTTGTTGTCCTGCCTACTATAGGCCTAATCATAGTTCATCACACTCACACAACATGCGAGTTTAGTAATACCAATCTCGCACAACGCATGTGATTTCATAGTGGACTTTGACGTTTTCATTCATCACACGAATGTGAGGGAATGAAACACGCCAAAGTCCTTTCAATATTTCTCCACCATGACTCTTGGGCTGGCTTGCAATTGAACATTTGTATTTTAAGTTCATTCTAAAAAGGAATTATTTATAAAACTGTTTTTATCGCTTACCTCCAAATGTCAACCGTTCAATCCGTCCTTAGTTATCCTTGATACTGCGGTGGAAAGTACGCAAACAACAATCGAAAAGCAATTTTTCCTATCGAACATTCTCGATTCAAGTCGTCAGCGCATAATAGGAAATTGTACCAAAAATCAACAGGTTGCATCTCATGTATATACTTATTGGTAAAGTACGCCATCTTTTGACAAGATGATGATGAAAGTGGATTGAACGAGCAAGAAAATAATGCTGATCGCCTAGAATGCAGCTAGCTTGCAAAACCGTAAACAAAGGTACGGTATACCGTAAACAAACGGTAGGCACTTAAGAACCAAGTTTGAAAGGACACTTGTAAAATTACGTCACTCTCGCGATGAATATTCATTAGATCGTCGTCGTGCGTGTTCAATACAAACTCTCTTCATGCGTGCACTCAGTGTGTATTGAACACGCACGATCTAATGAATATTCATCGGCGAGAGTGACATAATTTTACGAGTATCCTTTCAAACTTGGTTCTTAAGTGCCTACCGGCTTTGTGAATAATATCGCGCGTCCTCTTTAGGCAAAAATTGATATCCACGCTGATCCAGAGGCATCTTCGTGAAGATCACGAAAAAATGCTTTTATTTTATTAAAAAAACAGCAAAGAGAAGTCAACAAACGATCCATATGGTTTGGTAAGTGTCATAGCACAATTAGAATCCGTAGCTATGATGTAAAGTCATAGTTATTTGAGCTAAAAAGGTGTGAAAGATTCACGTGTACCAGGTGCATATGAATCCTTCACACACGAGATGATTTGAAACCATGGGTGAGTTCATCATAGTTAAAGTTCATTTATTTCTCTCTTTCACAAAAACATTCATACATGGTCATGTTAGTTAAAAATGATAATGAAATAGATAGCAAGATATAGAATGTCATACATTGAGGTTGTTATGTTAATGTCATACATTGAGGTTGTTATGTTAACATAATACAGAGTAGGATTCCAATTCAACTTCCAGAGACAGAAGTGAGAAGAGAAGTTACATCACACTTTTTAGCACTTGTTCACTGCTACCACCCTGCCTGTGGGGAATCTACAGGTAGAACTATGGTATGCCAATTTTGTACAGAGCACACACTTTAAAAAATCATTAAGATATCTCTTTTGTGACCAAACTTACTAATTTCCATACATTTGCAATTTATTTTTCATTAGTAACTTGGGAGTAATTTTTGTATTCACCAGAGCGCTAAAAAACTTGAATTTTGGGCATATTTTTGTGTACGCCCTCTATTGGTGGAAAGTAATATGGTAAGAAAATTTTCATTTTTAGATCTCTATTTTTTATTAAGAAAAAGATGATTTAAAGTATCAAATTTAAATAAGAGCCAAGTTGTATGAATAATAGGAGTAATGGAAACTGTCAGTGTAAAAAAATCAAGCATTTTCCCCAAAGAAAAAGAGAAAATAAGCCAAACATTGCCACCCTTATTTTGCCACACATGGAGATATAACTGAGAACAAGGTTATATCATAACCTTGTTCATTGAATGAGTGCTTTTTAGTATAGTGAGACCACCACATATCGACCACCTCTTTTGAAACCGACCACCTTGCGCGCATTAAAATTATTGCGTATTACAAACGATATGCGCGGGGGAGTAGGCGCAGCGTCCATGGGAACGGTAAGAATCGATTTTACGAGAGAAAAAGAAGGGGAAAGGTAAAAATTTAGAATTTATCAAAATTGTTTTGACTAGACCTAAACCCCGCCGAAAAAACAGTTGTTCATAACAAGAAATCCGATAGGAAACGGCTTTAGAACAAATATCCGTCATCAATCGTGCAGGAGCTCACAGTGGAAGTAGTAAGCATGTTGACATAATAGAACTGAATTGGAAGGGTCAAAATATTTCGCCAATGCGACAAGAATCGGCTGTAAACATAGTGTATCGCGGGTGGTCGGTTTCAAAAGCAGGGTGCAAATGTAAAATCGTCGTATTCGTTGTTCGTTGATATATACGCGAATTGAATTGGAATCGCCAATCTAAACATGGGGATCTGATCTGCTCAATTTTCTGCACAAATGAGATGAAAACTTAGTAAAACTGATGAATATTTTTGTAGATACGATGCTTAGAAAGTTAGGTGGTCGATAAGGGGTAGTGCCAACCATATGCTATAACGTTACAAACCTCGCATCACGTACGCGTTTACACTATGGATTTTAGAGTTGTCGGTTAACATCGCTTCATAACATGAATAATGTTTGCAGAAACTCATTCTGCTACCCACCAGGGCTTTTTCTGGTGAAAAGCGTTCCATTTTCAATTTTACAAATTTTATCAATGTAAAAAACATGTAAAAATATAGCAAAATTGCTTACCTCAGCCTGGAAAATTGCTTTGCATGTCTCTTCGATGGAAATAAAAGGAAGGTCGTTGGTGGCACTAATACAATTTACAACCTTAATTCAGCTTGTCGGTATTTTTTAAACTAGATTTTTTATTCATTGTATGTGCAATTCCAATGGTTGTTTCATAAGACACCAATAAATGCAATAACTTAAAAAAAGTATTTGTCATATTATTTTTGCTGACAATGATACTTTTTGGAAAATATTCAAAGCGATGACAAATTAAACGAAAAATATAGAAAACTTTATGTACCTTGAATGAAGCCCTGTAAGTGCTACCGTTCATTTGTCAATTAACTTTCCACCAAAGCCTTTTGTCGGGTCGTGTGGTCCAGTGGTTAGAGCATTGGACTCATAATCGCAAGGTTGTGAGTTCGAATCCCAACTCTGCCATTGTCTCCACTTTGATAAAAAGGCCCAAGAGTGATATCTGTCGTCTATAACGTCAGCCACTATGACTGATTATGACTGATATGACTGATATACCAGGGCGCGACAAACCCGCTTGCCCGGGGCAAGTGAAAATGACGTGCGGGCAAGCACCTCTCAAAGTCAATTGCCCGATCGGGCAAGTGGTTGTTGCGTCTTTTTTTTCAGTACCGTACCTCGTTTTTCCATAAATCATCCAAAATCCACACTCAAAATCATGAATCAGCCTTAAAAAATACCGAGTAGCGCAGTTTCAAATTCCGAAATTGCGTTATTTTTTCTGTACCACGTATTCAAATAAATGTACCGTACGCTGCCCAATTCTCGCTCACCCTCACAAGCGCGATGCGCACGCTGCTTATTTTGATTATCATTTTATATTCGTCCCAAATTCCTTATTGTTTTGTATACTCGCATAATTAAGCACCCAAGAGGAGACCATTACATGAAAAAACAAAGTGTGGAAAAATGAAATTAATCCCTTCATAAATCATCGCGAAATATTGCGTTAAAGTGTAAAGTAACCCGATAACTGTTTGAACTTCGATCAATATTGCACCGAAACTGCACCAGATTAAGGGTTTTTTCAGTCACTTTAAAAACTCCTAAAAACACGTGAAAATTGTTATATTATATGATGAATGAAAATGTGTGATTCGCAGGTGAGAGAGGTCCTAGATATGTCAACATGACAAATTCTAAGGAATGAATATTTGCTGTGTGAATGAATTAGCGAGGGCATACCTTGAGATAGCAGCCTGCCCTAACTCCGCTCACCCGGATTGTATATGATAATCATGATTAGAGTACATAGGGCCATATATATAAACGGAATCGTCATATTTTTCAAGTAGACATTTCTTTAGAATCTGATATTTTTGTGTCATTTCCTTTATTTTGAGGGTGCTGAACCAATCCGCTTGTTGCCAGTTTTATACATACCTCCTTCCGCCGTTACCATGGTAACGGATTAATATGTTTAAAAAATAACATATTGAGCCTATATGGTATATTCCCCTGTCAATATTTAAATGGTCCAATCATCATTCTTAGCCTTCCAAAATCAGTTTCTAGATATATGCCTATCAAGTCATCAAAGTAATAGTTGCAAAAGATCCATTGTCATGGTAACGGCTTATCTTTCTCGCAGAAAAATACAATTGTCTTAATGTCTGCAGAGACAGGGCGCCGCTTTTTCCGACGTCGACGCGAGGGCAGCGTCGTAAAAATTGAAATCTTAAAACAGGATAAGGTTTTCAAATTCATAAGTTTGTAGTAGGCCTATTGATTTCTATAGCTATCACGAAACTTAGAAATAAGGGAGTCAGTGAAAATCCTATAGTGAGTTCCGGTCATGCCACGGTCAAAGGTAATTTAAGGTCTATGAACTTTGGCCCTGTACGTTGGGGGCATTTATTGAATTGTCATCATAAATCAACATTATGGTGGGAAAAGATGAATGGTGGAAAATGCCAAAATCTATATTCGACCAACTCATTTAAATTAAATTTCGAACACAACAGAGTGTTCTGCATGGATAAGTTCATTTGAATGCATGGTAATGGTAAGTTGCCATGGTAACACCTGATTACTCTACTAATTCAACTCGTGAATCTATAATATGAGATGAAAATTAAATGTAAACAATGTAGCAATGTCTGACTTTATTTCAGGTCATAATTCAGTATAGGCATAGCTAGGGCAGACGTGAATAATAAAGTAAGTCTTTAAAAAAAGAGATCGAGTTTCATATAAATTCAGTCATGAACAAAATTCACAACGAGAGTATTATATTCAGAGAAAAAACGAGACATTTTAAGCACTGATGTTTTAACTTGCAAACCGAGAATGACTTGAAAACAAGACATGAATAATGAAACAAACGGGCAATGCGGGCGCGAAGCGCGAGCTGAATAGTTATTTTGTTCTAAATGAAATGTATTTGTCGGTCCCCCAACTCTCATTTTCGTCCTGTCTTCTTCCTTTTATTTTCCTTCCTATTATTTTTTTCATTTTATTATTTTCCTATTCCGGCCTCGATTGATATCCCTTCCGTTGTTGTCTTTTTTATACTCTTACATTTTCCTCTCTCTTCTTCAATTTTTTCTCCCCCTCTTTCTTCCGCTTTTCCTTTAGCTGAGGGTGACGGCAAATAAAAGCCCCTCATGGAGCAGGCAGATAGGTTGACGTTTACAGAAATGTTGATGAATAATCAAAAGAATTTGTCAATTATTTCAACATTGTTCACCAGAGGTATATCTCGAGATTTAATTGTAATCATTGCCCGGGCCCAAAGTTTTTTGGAAAAGGTTTTACCAAAATTATCTTGCTCTATAACGAATCGTAGGGTCATCAATGCTAAAAAATGAGACTTCGATGTATATCAATTTCAACTCTTATTAAAGACTGCATACCGACGTACAAACAACTTAGAGACATTGATAGGGATAGTTTTGTTTTGTTCGGGATGAAGCCCCTCCCTGGTTCCGCGGCCCCTGCAAGTCTATAAAGGCTATATTATCGATCGTTATGCTGTTTTTATGTGGCCTATTCATATTTTGATGATTATGATTACTTACTCTGAGTATGAAATTTAGGCATAGGCGGCGGAAGCGGGGGGGGGGGGACATGTCCCCCCTTAATTTTAGTTGGAGGGACGGTCCCCCCTAAAGTTTGATTTGATAACCTTTTTTTTTTTTTGCTTGTCAACTTTTTTTCCTGCGTCCCCCCCTAAATTCACGTGGCCCTCCCCTGAAACGTGTGTTGTCCCCCCTAAAATTTAGGTTGATGACCTTTTTTTTTTTTTTTTTGCTTGTTCAAAATTTTTTGGTTAGCAAGTCCTAAATTTTAGATGATGACGACTTTTTTTTTAATTTCAGGTGGACACCCTCTAAATTTTCTGGCTTCCGCCGCCAATGAATTTAGGGATAATTTAATTGGAATTAAACAAGGTTTAGATACACGTCACATCAAATAGATGTGCAATTAGGCCTTTGTGATAGCTTATGAGCCTAATGATAGGTATATTTCATGTTATAGGCCCATTATCTGTAGGCCTATTTGATTCATATAAATAAAATAAAGAATTTAAATGAATATAAGAAAAAGTTTCCCGCTAATAGGCCTATAGAAGCCAACTCGGTCAGTAGTTTCCTGATTGATTTGAATAGATAAAACTTTGTCATGTTTCTGGAGATTTCCTTTTTTTTTTTTAAATTGACCAATTTTTTTTGAACAAATCGAATGTTCTTGAGTGTCTTTCTCTCTCCGATTATCTACATTGACGGGAGTTCAAATGTGAACTTAAACCAGTGAGTTGATTAAATATTTAATGTTGTTTTCAAGATGAGCTTTTTTAAATGAAAGTCAGTATTAGGGAATCCCCCCCCAAAAAAATATATATATATATATATTTATTATCGGACTTAAGTGTTCAAGGTTCAAGGTTTATTCACATCAACATTTCACATTTTTAAAAATCAACAATTCAATACAAACAATAATATTACACAATAAAAGTTTTCATTGATAAGCAAAATATCGTAAAATATATAATACAACAATATAAAAAAGTACTAAATGTATTCTTGTAATTGGTTCTAAAATAATGACAAAGAAAGAAAATGAGAGTTGTGGATATGAGGGAGCTAAACGTAAAAGCAAAGCAAGTTGGTTGAAGGCTCCAAATTAAGAATATGCAGTGAGAGTCCCATAAAATATCAATACCACAAGAAAAAGTAGGGAAAAAATTATAAAAAGAGTAAACGAAAAGTAAACAAAAAGGGGGATACACGAATATATACTTGTAAATAATGAGTCAAGACAGTGTAAAAGCAACAAATTGGAATTAGAACCTGAAGGAGAATGCAAATAATTATTTCTTTAAAAAAATAATGGAAATCAATGGTAAATAGCATCAGGGAGCAATGAGCGGAAGGGACGAAATGGGGAGGGGGGCACTCAAGTTGATTTTTTTGAATGGTGAATGTGCTAAAAGAGCTTTATAGCGTTTTATTTATAAGTTGTAAATTATCAATAATAAGTTAACTTGACTATATTCTATTATATATATTGTTCTTTAACGCTTTTTGTTCATGCTGACTCTTTTTATCCGCTTCCGATTTTATGTATAAGAACTGGACAGGGTCAAATGGTCTTTATTGACTACAGTAATTTATTTGATCCTATCAGTCCAGTGGGTGCTCAATCTATACTCTGATATGTTGTAGCCTACTATGTTCCACTGAATTTCATACTTTTCATTTCCGAAATAAATAGATAGATAATAATTATACACTCATAAAATTTATGAATAGATTAGAATCATATTCATATAATTAGACAATTTATAATCAGTGAACAAATTGTCGAGAAAGGTTTTTTTTTTAATGTATTTCATAAAAAAAATACGGAATAAAGTTTGAAGGATAAAAAAAATGATATAGGCGTAGATCAGTAACAAAAAAGCAACAAAAACCGTAAAAATAATTGCACTTGGTGAAAGGAACATTTATACAGTGTATTGTACTATAAAACTTATCAATAATATATTCAATCACAACAAAATTACACACTTTTTCACTCAGAAGTGCAAGTAAAAAAGGTAGAAAAAAGAATAAGTCAGGCCTAATATACATGTATGAATGCGCGCGCTAAGTGAGCGGGGTTAGGGCAGTGGTGAGCGGCAATGGGGCAGGCGCAAGGGTGCCGAAAACGGCGAATTACACAGCGGTGCTTTGAAGACTTATAATTATTATCATATGGAACGATTTTCCAGTATTTTTTCTTTCAGATGACATATAGAAGTAAGGATATCGTAGCTAATAGAATGAAAGATAAAGGAAAATACGTAAACTGAGCGCCGATTGGGCAGCGTACGGTACCGGTATGAAAAAAATCAACGCAATGGCCGGGAAACAGTTGAATGTAGTACAGGGGTCCATTATGACTACCACCATGTGCAATTTCTAATGCACATTTTCCCCCTTCCGATATCACAATTCTGTGATAAAATAATTAGAATTACACAGGAAACAAATCACAGAGTCTAGTAACCTCGCATTGGTGAGTTGTCATGTCATTCGGCTTTGCTTTTCAAAACGGCCTATTAACATCTAAAATAACTTGCCGTATTTGTTAATTATGATGTAAAATTCATTTGTTTCCCTTTCTGAGGGGATGAGGTAAATATCAGACAATAAATCATCAAACAAAGCTCCATCTATTTTACAAGGCCGGCGGGAGGCTCACACACGTGCGAATACTAGCTAGCCAGTCTGAGCTCTGTCTCTCTGCCAGAGCTCTGGGGGACAATTCGCTCAGTAAAGGCCTCAATGATGGTGATTTTCTGTTTCAGACAGAGTTTACATTTCGGGTATATTATTCAAAACTTCCAATAAAGTTTGATGATTTCTTTATTGTCATGTATATTTAAGTTATTAATGAATACATTCTCACCAAATTTAGACTCCCCCATAGAGAAATGCAATTTTCGTAGAAGTCTGCGTTTTCAAAGAACTTCAGGAAAAGTTAGGGTATGTGGGCCTTTATTACATGGCCGAGTACAGGTTATTGTACTCGAATAGGCGAAGTAGAAATTAGATATTGAATTCATTTATATCAAAGTTCAACTCACAGTCACACCCACACGCACACACACACACACACCCAAGATTCTAAGCATAGTGAAAAAGATTACTTAAAAATCATACAATATTACCGTAAACAATGTTACTAATAATTCATTAATAAGTGAAAACATGTAGATAAAATTATTGACCGAGTGGAACATCATAAAATGATGAAGAAAAGACTTGATGGTTTCCAATTAATTTTTTTTTAATCAAGGAAATCAAGGAAATATGGAAAATAAATGACCATTTCATGGATTTAAAGATGCAAAATGTGAAATTTCGCCACTCCACTTTTGATGATAAAATAATTTTTTCCGAGTCAATAAAGAGCTGAACATTTTTCACTGGCTTTCTTTATAGTTTCCAACTACGGTAAATGAAAGCAATTCTAAGGAAATATGTTACGCAGGTAGCCATTTCATGGATTTAAAGATGCAAAATATGAAATTTTAGCAACTTTTGTTGAAGGGTTTTTTAAAACCTTAAATAGCCATAAAATATTGATTTTTTTTCTCCAAAATAGCCATAAAATATTGATTTTTTTTCTCCAAAATAGACTCAGGCCTACGTTGCTGAAAATATCCTTTTCAATGTGTGTTCTTTTATACTGGACATGATTCTCAATTGTTATTTAGTATACCTTAATAAAAATAAGAGTAGTGCCGTCATAATGAAAAAAATTATTTAATTATTTTAAAAATTATTTTAAAAATTGGGCAAGCAGTTTTTTCTATCGGGCAAGCAAATTTTTTCATCACTTGCCCAACAGGGCAAGTGACGAAAAAATTTTTTGTAGAGGCCTGCTGATATACCAGCTTGGCGTTTACCAGCAAAATGCTGTCCTGCCGAGTTCCTACGGGAGTTACCACAAACAGAAACAGAAACTTTACAGTAAACAGATTGGACACTTTGCCGACTTAGCGTAACGCTTTGCATTGATTTACGTGTAAAATAGTTTTTGTGCCTAGTCTTTCCCTTGTAGTGTCTTTGATATGAAGATAAATCGCGCGCCCTCTTAGCTCATTAGACAAAAAATTTGGGAGATGGTAGCAGGGTCCGTATTTTGTCAACGAGAAGAAAAATAAAGGTTTAATAAAACTTTAAACGACGCTATTTGAGGGATATTCTAGTCTTGAGAACGCAATGATGATGACTTTTAACAGCCTGATATATACTTCTTCATCATTGACGTCTTGACACTCTTGGCATAGTCACAGAATAGAAGGACCAAAACAAAGATAGATTTCCTAGGGAAATCCATCTGTTAAGACATAAATGAATTTAAGTTTATGAATTTAATTGATTTTTACACCTCCCTACGCCTAATGCGTAGGAAGGTTTTAAAAATTGTCACTAGAATAGTATAACAAATTAAGGTTTCTTACCAGACTGATGTCGTGTATACCCCCTGATCCACATGTAAACAACGCAAATACAATGGCGTCGACCCTTGAACCGCTTATGTATTACGTACTACTGATACGCAATGCCGTTTTGAAGAACAATTTATAGATAAAAAATATTATTTTACAAGCATTAAAATTTATTACGTGATTATAAATAATTAGCAGTATTATGTCGATTATTGCACTGTCCGACCATTGCTTCTGCGCGAGCGAACCCGGCGGAGGCCGCGCTAGCTGCATCATGCACGCATGCCCATTCCACAGGCTGGATGTATACGCACTCACACACTGGCGATCCGTTCCAAGGACCCCCATTTTCACAAGCATTTGTAATTCTGACGACCCTCCTTTTTACAATAAGCCCGCTCCAAGGCTCCCATTTTTTTGTCTCGACCGAGGCACACCCCCACCGGGCTTATCTCTTCATAAATAACACAGATCATCTAGCTCAGAGTTTTTATTTTAAAAAGATTTATTTTCAAATGAAAATTGTTCTTTTATAACAGACACAGATTCTCAGCCATACCAGCGAAGTGGACATTGTTGTGCAACTGATGGGATTAATTTGTATGTATTTGGAGGTTACCATCCTGAATATGTAATTACTGATGAGAGGAATTTACGCAGA
Source organism: Lytechinus variegatus (assembly GCF_018143015.1). Lineage (NCBI taxonomy): Eukaryota > Metazoa > Echinodermata > Echinoidea > Temnopleuroida > Toxopneustidae > Lytechinus > Lytechinus variegatus. The sequence continues at coordinate 37,053,619 of NC_054742.1, read as the reverse complement.
ATTGCACAGCATAATATATTCAGAGACGTAAGTACACAGTAAAAAGGGTACTCCGGGCTGAAATTTATGAACAGATAGAGTAAAATCAGACGAGTAAAAATTTCATTAAAACTGGATAGCGTTTGATCAACATTTTTGTCCGACAAGTTGTCAAGTCTGACAAGTCTCCCCGATTATGATTGGCTGTTACCATAGTAACTGTCATATAAAACTGTACTTGTCAGATAAAACTTCTGACAAGTCCTTTCATGAAAGGCTCCCAAGGAATATCAAAGTTATGGCTATTCAGAGTTTGCAATATGTCGGTAAAACGGTGTTAGGCATGTCCTCATGTATGTGCAATAAGCGAGCTGATGATGTCATATCTCCACCTATTTGTGTGAAATTCTGTTTACTCAAATTTTCCTTTACAAGAATGTATAAATATGATTGACTGTTGAGTTACTGTTCAATGTAATCATTGATGAACCTTATTTTGCTACAAGGAGACATGTTTTTATGCACATACATGAAAATATTAAATTATTTTTATGTTGTGTAATAAAAAAAGGAAAGTCCTGATATGACATCACCAGCTATTGTATATTCATGACCTCATGAATATAACTGTTCATAAAATATTACTGGATTAAAAAATTCAATAACTTTTTTTCATCAGATTTTGATGAAATTTTCTAGTATATTTGCCAGTTGAATTTTACTATATTTATTCAGATATTATTTTCAGCCTAGAGTACCACTGGAAACGGTCTAAAGTCATTCTTATCCATAAATCCGGTAACAGAAAATCTCAAAATAACTTCCTTCCTATTTCAATTCTACCCACTATATCAAAACTACTTGAAAGATATGTTCAACAGCAATTGATTACAATTTTAGAATATAATAGATTCTTATCAGATGGTCAGTTTGGGTTTTGGAGTTAACACTCCACCCTAACATCTTAAGTTAGAATTACAGATCAGTGGATGCATGCTGCTGATGATAATATTGCAATACAACATATCTTGGATGTATAATCGACAAACTAAAGTGGGATTGAAATCTTGTGTGGAAAGGTTGGTAAGTAAGTCAAATATTTGGGTAGACTACACTGTTTCATAAATGGAACAAATTTAAATTTGATTTACAACTTCATTGATTTGCCCCTTTTTGACTATGTGGATAGTTTAATCGAATCCTCTGAAAAAAAAATTACCAAACAATTGCAAACCCTCTAGAATTGCACAAGTAGAATAATGAAAGTCAACCCATATTACAATCATATCTCCATGTACAAATTCATTTAGTTTTGAACTGGTCTTCCCTTGAATCAAGAAGAGAAATATATTTGTTTATAAATCAGTCCATGAAGCATGTATCTTGTCTCCAAGGATGTCTGAAACGTTTCAGCCATCTTTTCATCATTATTCACTCCGTAATTCTCATAACATTGCCTTACCAAACCCAAAACAGTATATTCTTGGCGTACTACATGTATCCAGTACAAAGGTGCATCTCAATATAATACTCTTCCCCATGGTATGAAATTATTGGAAAATATCAACGCATTCAAAAAAGGCCTTAAAAACATCTCAGACTTTCTGTCGCTTCTCGTTCAGATCTCTAATCTTATTTTTTTATCTGTTGTATACAGTAAATTGTAAATATGTTTTTTTCGTAACTGTTTCACATTTTGTTAGTCTTTATTGTAAGTCAATTCTATAAGTTTTTCCCTTTCCTGCTTTATATGTATACTAGTAGGGACCCCTCTGTAATATAGCGAATATGTAGATGTGTTTTCAACACTGAGTAGGGCAATCCCTCTGTCTTTTTTATTGATCTTTTCTTTGTAATTATTTACATTATTGTTTTTAATTGATAGAAAATAAATGTAATCACTCCACATATTGGGAATTCAAATTGGCAACAAGTGATGTCATTTTGATGTAGGGTATTAGGGTAAACAACTACTCCATTTGCTTCAATAAAATGTGTCAGAATTCGATTTTCTTTTAACATTAATCTAATATTATGAAATCATAGAAATTCAATGTACCCCATTTTGAACTAGTGTTAATATTGTACCTAAGGTATAATATTCAATTTCATATAATTTCTATAATAGATTGTAAAGAAATTTCAATATCTATATTTCTTTCAGTTTCACTGTGAGCTTACCTTGATGCTCATCACCATTATTTTATTTTGTTTTATAGTTATGGTGCTATAACTTTGCTACAAAAACGTGGCATGAAGTGAAGACAACAGGCAGTTCCCCATCCGAGACAGCATCCATGTCAAGTAATCAATTTTGGTGTTATTCTATCAGGTTTTATTTTGTTTCAGTTTTTTGTCTCGCCCACCAGAGGTGAAGGCGAGACTTAGGGATCCAAATGTTGTCCATCGTCCATCCGTCACAAATCTAATGACACATAACTCCACAACTCACATATTTACATGTATTTTGAATATTTTTCAATTTTTCAATTGATCAGTGAGTATCGATTCAAATTTATTTATGATGTATATACTTTTGTTACATATATATATGTCTATATTGAAATTTGTTTGTAGTACCATAAGTTACTTTTACCTTGTTATTGATGATTTTGTTTGAAATGTAAACTTTCGCAATTCGGCTTGGCCGCAAAGAAAGGATTTTTGATAAACCATTTTGAATTGAATTGAATGCTGCAGTTGGAGGTCACATGGTAAGGTCAACATTAAAGTTTACGTGCAAGGCTTTTATGACAAGTGTTATTCCATCCCAGTCATTTCACAATGAAGTTTTGATAAAATTCTGTTGCGTGCCCTCGCAAATCACGATATTTCTGGTTATTTTCATAAGTGGGTGAGACACAAAATCACTTTTGCCTTGTTTTTATGTTGTAGCAAATTTTCTTCTAAAGATTTCATACAGTGTAAAAAAAGGATGAAATATGTCATGAACAGATAATCTTTACATATGGCTGGAATTTCTGGAAAGAGTATCTTCATCCAAATAATTTGATACCACCCTTAGGTGGTATATCTTCATGCTTGGATGATTACGGTAGTAGGTATTCTTTGCAGTGATGTAAATTTTGACTTATGCCAAAGTGAGGTAAGCCACAATTAATGAATCCACATGTCAATTATGTCACAATCCTGCAAGGGTTGCATTAGAATCCATTTTTTCCAATACTTAACATTAGAATTGTTTAATAAATACTTATAGTATCAACTCTCAAGTTAATTTCATTGAAAGGAGTTTGTAAATTATGTTTACTAACTTGTGTAGGAATATGACATCATTGGCATCTGGATTCATTCATTGCAGCCATGCCTTACTTTGATGCTAATCAAACTTTACCTCACAGTAATAGATTCCTCTTGATTATCCAAGCATTTACACATGCAGTATCACATTATTTGGGAGAAGACACTCTTTCAGGCCATATATAATAATTATGTTCATGAAATATTTCTTCCTTAAAATTAGGGATTTGTGAGGTGTCAATTTATTTTTTACTCACACAGTATCATATAGTAGTTGTGCAATTGATGGGTCAGTCAGACAGGCAGAAAATTGAGACCATGCTGTGTTTGAATTGTCTGACTGAGCAATCAGCCCATTTGGAAATTGCTTTCCATGACAAAAGCCAAGATGGTCGCATAGTCATTGGGGATTTTTTCCTTGCATTTTCAAAAAGGATTTTAGGTCTATTGTATTGCCAAGGAACATAAGTTTTTGATAACCAGTCTGTCAAAACATTTGGTATGGACATATGGCATATTTACAAGGTTGGTTGATAATGTTATCAGATGGCGGGGAAAGTGATTTTCCAGGCATTATTCACATTAGGCAAAATCTTTACAAAAATTATTCAATAATTATTTGATAGTTGTTTGATCACTTATTATTTACATACCAGATAAACATAAGGCTTAGGTAGGTGTTAGAACTGTGTGCACTACTTGATGGCCTTGTTACATGTTTTCTTTACTTCATAATTTTCATTGACTGAATTGATGTTCTTACAGATGGTGTGATTGGGCATTTTTATGATGACTTTTGTTTATGTTTATCTGGTCATTCATTTATTTCATTTTATAAAGTATTCTACCCCAGTCTTGTGAAGGCAATCATAAGCTTTAGTATTCAAACAATTTTTAAGAAAATTTTAAAGTACTGGTATCCATTTGAGTCTGAGACCTCTCATGTATTATTTTCAGTTCACAAGGTTAATATGTATTATGGAAACTTATTCACTCCTTTCATATTCTTATACTTTCCAGTGATCCTAAGTGGAAGCACCTTGATATGTTTTGGTGGAACTCTCTATCCCTGGGGATCAAAGAGCAACAATAAGATCTACACCCTTAACCTCGCCGAACGCAAATGGAAAGTACTTCAATGCTCCGGTACTATCCCAGCTAAATATGGGCAGGTATGTTTTGCTGCTCAGCATTTGTGAAATTGCCATAGCTTTGTGGCTATGCATACTTATAAACTTTTTAGATGAACGATGCAGCCTGCTTGATGAGGCAGCTATAGTGAACTGAAAATGAAATCCTTGGTTTTGACTGGATGTGGAATCACTTAAAGGTTAGAGATAGTAGTTGCAGCAAACAATTATTTCATGAGAAAGTCTTTAAAATCAAGGTTAATTGTCAATATATCTAAATCTGGTACATTAAACAGGGCTCGACACTAGCGGCGGTCCGACGGTCCCAGACCGGTAAAAATCGCTGTCGGGCCAGTAGATTTTCAGAAATTGGAAGATTTACTGGTCCGACATGACCAGTAAAAAATATCATTGTCGGGCCAGTAATTTTTCCAAAAATAGCAAGATTTAAGGGTCCGGCATGACCAGTAATAAAAACCATTGTTGGGCCAATAACTTTTCCAGAAATGGTCAAATTCACAGCAAACCATTCCCCCCCCCGTTAAATTCTGCAATTCACACACAGAATGAATCGCACGTAATGTATACAGCATGCATACAGTGTACATGTAGTCAGCCACACAACTCACATGGTAAATTCTCCACTGCCCGCACGAACGAAGCCTGGCTAAACTCTGGCAGAAATCTCTCACAGAACTGTCAAACTTCAAGGTTCATACTCATGAAAGGCTCTTATAATGTCCATATTTCCTAAAAATTGGAGCAACTCTGTCATTTGTGAGCAGTAAAAGGAGAAATTTACACTTCTGTTTTGGTTCAAACAGATCGGGTTTCGGGTGATATCGTCTGAATACGTAATAGCCCCACATATGCATTTATGTGTGTGTTGATACACTTGGTATCTGACTTTCTTTCGTAGCTATTTTAATTGAGCCAAAAAGAAACTGATAAATTATTTATGATAATAGTTTTAGCTTTCTTCCTATCTTTCTTTCCTTCTTAATCTTTCTTTGTTTCTTCCCTCGATTTTTTTTGTTACTGTCTTTTCTTTTAATTTCCATTTTTTCTTTTAATTCATTTTTTCTTTCTATCCTTTTATAAAATATTTTCTCTATTTCCATTTTCTCTCTCTCTTTCTTTCTTTCATTCTGATATTTTCTTTCTTTAGTTTTTGAGTCCATCCATCCTATATTCGTCTCTTCTTCCTTTCTTTCCTTCCTTCTTTTTACCCCTTTCTTCATTCTTTGTTTCTTTCTTCCATCCATCATTTTATTTACCCTTTCTTTTTTATTTCTTTTCTCAGCCGTTTCTTTATTACATTCATTCCTTCCTTCTATCTGTCTTCTTTCCTTTTTCCCTTTGTTAATTATATCCTTTTACCTTCCTTTTTTTTTTTTGACTGCTTGCTTCCTTTATTCTTTCGTTCCTTCCTTTCTTTGTCTCTCGGTCTTTCTTTTTTTTCTTCCTTTCATCTATTCTTTTACCTTTTTTTTATAATTGCTTGCTTCGTTCCTTCCCTTTCTTCCTTTATTTATTTCTTTCCTTCTATCTATCATTTTACCTTTCCTTCATTTCTTCCTTAACTCCTTCCTTCCTTCATTCAATCCTTCCTTTCTTTCTTTTGTCTGTCTTTCCATCTCTCCTTTTACCCTTTCTTTTTTATTGCTTCTTCTTTCTTTAATTCCTTTACTACTTTCTGGATTTGTTCTTTCTTTCTGTATTGCTTGCTTCATTTCCTTCCTTCATTTCCTTCCTTCCTTTCTTTCTTTCTTTCTTTCTTTCAGTCTTTCTTATATTTGTCCTTCTTTATTCCTTCCTTTCCTTTAGTTCTTTCTTTTTTTTCTTCCTTCACATCTATCCTTTCTTTACCTTTTTTTCTTCCTTCCTTTCTTTTATTCTTTCTTTCCTTCCTTCCTTCCTTCCTTCCTTTCTTTCTTTCTTTCTTCGTTTCTGTCTTTCTTCGTTTCGGTCTTGCTTTCTTCTTGTCCTTCATTTTTTTGGGGGGGTAACGAAAGGCTAGAAAAATAAACTTGCGCATTTTCTTAATGTTTTCTTTGTTTTGGGGACCAGTAGATTTTGGGTTCGGACCAGTAAAAATTTGAAAAACTGGGTATCTACTGGTCCGACATGAATAGGTTGGACCAGTAGAAAAAATGGGTTAGTGTGGAGCCCTGCATTAAAGTAAATTTATCTTTGAGAAATCATGAAATCATAGCTCAAAATCGATAATTCTGATGATCACTAACACTGAAACCACATGTGGGACAATGCATTAATATTGTTTGGAAAAATACCTGACATTTGGAATTCCATGCTTATTTTGCTGATTTCTTAGCAATTACACAATTTCTTCCAGAGCCACTTGGCTCATATTTTTTATTCATACATAAAAATACTTACTTGGGTGGTAATTTTATTGGATTCTGCTAGAAGTTCTTCGAACTCATTTTAGGATCGTTACCACAACTGTTATTTATCTTTAAAGCAGTGAAATGATCATTTCAAGTAAAAGCCTTCTCCCCACCCCTCCTGACAGGGAATATTGAACCCACTTGGCAGAACAGCTGTAGGCCTAATACAATCCTGTTCTTTCTTTGGCCTTTGGTGTTAATGATATACAGTGATACTAAAAAATAACATTTATTCAGGTTTTGCTATGTTATAGCTACATGTATTTGATTGTGAAGTCAGGTGATCAAATATTACATTCAATAATTTTTTTTCTGGGCTTGCTGAACATTGTAGTGTTGTTTACAGTCAACACTCGGCATGAAGGAGTGCATTTTGTGGTGGGGTTCACTAACTTTTGAGTACAACTGTATCAATTGAATTTTCCATTCTGTATTTAAACCTAGGCCATGTCTCTTCACGATGGAGCTTTATATGTGTATGGTGGATGCAGGCGGATCAGTGAGGAGGAACATCTGTTTGATTCCGAGCTTCATCATCTAGACATGAAGACTCATGAATGGTCTCTCATTCTGGACAAAGATGATAAGGAGAATGTGACGTTAACCCATTTAAGAGGCATGTACAGACATGGATTGGCATACTATCGGGACAAAATCTATGTGATTGGGAGCAGCTGGGAAGAGCTAACCAGCATTCTCTATTATCACAAGGTGATTTGAATTGAACAACAAGGCCAAGTTCATCCTAACATCATTCTGACTTTAGTAAAAGCTGGAAATTGAGAGAAATTGAGATATTAATGAAGAACTTATGAAAATGCATTAAAGGAAATGATAAAGTTATGAATTATTCAAGTTTTGTTTTGAAATATCACATGCAAGCAGCTGCCCCTTTATCATGAAATATGAAGTCCATTTATTAATAGCTTAAGTAGACTGAAATAAATTTCTTATATATGAAGTGTACTTGAAATGACTTGTCTACTATATCAAACGTACAAGTGAAATTGTTTTACCTTTTAATATCTGGGTGGATTTTGTCTTTAAAGGGGTACCTCAGGCTAAAAATACCGTAATGTGATTTGAACAGATTCAGAAAAATCAGACCAACAAAACACTGAAAATTTGATCAAAATCAGACAAGGAATAACAAAGTTATCGTATTTTGAAGATTTGCATTACTGTAGTACTAAGATCATAGTTCAGATTCTGCTGATAAAAATTAGTGATTCAGAATCTGATATGGCACCCAAGAATGGGTCGAGTGTAATTGTGTGTAACTTAGCATTATGAAATGCCACCCAGGTAATGGTAAGTCTTTGTCATGTTTGATCTATTCCAGGTACATGTCTTTGATATTGCTGAAGGAAGGTGGTCATGGGAAGCGGCAATACCCACGGAAGACAACCGTTACCCACAGAGGAGAGTGTATCATAGCTGTGCACAGTGGAATTCAGGTCTGTTCACATCCATCTTTATATCATGGTTTCTTTGAAGGCTATACTCATTTGTAGGACACCTTTCTTGCTTCCTCTTTAGTGCAATTTTTCCTTCAGGTTTGTCTTCCAATCATTAACATTTTGAATATTGAAATGTGTATTCAGGTGTTTACCTAATGAAAAATTCAGTATAGTCTTCAAAACACTGTTTAGTTTGGCCTTCAGCTTTATCTTCAAGATATCTACATTGAGGATGTTTAAATAGGTCTTCAAATTACTACCTGATAAACATTAATATAAATGTACCTATGTTTTTAAAATTTTCAATTGGGGTGATTAATATATATACTAAAGTGGTTCTGTTTTCAACAACATGTAGCTATATTTTCTGCAGTATCCACCTCCAATGGAAAGATTGCTATACCTTACCAAGGAAGGAGAATAATATGATTTGTGCTTGGATGTGTATCCACTTTTAAGGGTAAATTTTAGTAGCTGTAATTGTAAAAAAAAAATTTTTAACAGAATACAACAAAATAATCACCCAAGTGTTTCAATATAACAAATATGTTTATATATAACAATATGTCCCAAGTGATTCTAGTAAAAAAAAAGTAATTGCTGAGTAGTTAGCAAAATAAGTAGGCATTCTGTCATTTCATGCTGTAATAAGCATACACATTCATGTGTGCTTTTCTATGTTGATGATTTTCAATGGACCCATTATTCATCCAGTTTTTGTCTCACCTGCGAAGCAAAGTGAGACTATAGGCGCCGCTTTTCCGACGGCGGCAGCGACGGCGGCGGCGTCAACATCAAATCTTAACCTGAGGTTAAGTTTTTGAAATGACGTCATAACTTAGAAAGTATATGGACCTAGTTAATAAAACTTGGCCATAAGGTTAATCAAGTATTACTGAACATCCTATTAGAGTTTCATGTCACATGACCAAGGTCAAAGGTCATTTAGGGTCAATGAACTTAGACCATGTTGGAGGATTCAACATCGAAATCTTAACCTGAGGTTAAGTTTTTGAAATGTCATCATAACTTAGAAAATATATGGACCTAGTTCATGAAACTTGGACATAAGGTTAATCAAGTATCACTGAACATCCTGCATGAGTTTCACGTCACATGACCAAGGTCAAAGGTCATTTAGGGTCAATGAACTTTGGCCGAATTGGGGATATCTGTTGAATTCCCATCATAACTTTGAAAGTTTATGGATCTGATTCATCAAACTTGGACATAATAGTAATCAAGCATCACTGAAAATTTTGTGCAAGTTTCAGGTCTCATGATTAAGGTCAAAGGTCATTTAGGGTCAATGAACTTTGGCCAAATCAGGGGTATCTGTTGAATTACCATCATAACTTTGAAAGTTTATTGGTCTAGTTCATTAAACTTGGACATTAGAGTAATCAAGTATCACTGAACATCCTGTTTGAGTTTCAGGTCACATGACCAAGGTCAAAGGTCAATGAACTTTGGCCGAATGGGTGTATCTGTTGAATTACCATCATAACTTTGAAAGTTTATGGATCTGATTCATGAAACTTGTACATAAGAGTAATCAAGTATCACTGAACATCTTGTTCGAGTTTCAGGTCACATGATCAAAGTCAAAGGTCATGTAAGTTCAATGAACTTTGGCCATGTTGGTTTTTTTTATTGAATAACCATCATATCTCTGTAAGTTTATTGGTCTAGTTCATAAAAAGTGGACATAAGAGTAACCATGTATCACTGAACATCTTGTGCGAGTTAGAGTAGTATTCAAAGTCAGCACTGCTGCTATATTGAACCACGTGATGCAGGTGAGACGGCCAGAGGCATTCCACTTGTCATGATTTCACAACAGTTGGTATGCTGACTCCGTATCAGAAATTGAACTAGATTTCTAAAGGCCATGGGCTGAGGCTTGAAATTCTTCATTATCTTGATCAACCTCATAGAAGAACTTTACTTTACTTAAAAGATTTGGGACATTATACTCATGACACCTGCAGATGTTCCCAAGTTCATTTTTGAGCATACACAAGAAATCTTTGAAAATTTAGCCTCTTTATTTTAATTGACTTTTAAAATCTCATTGCCACTGTTCATATTCATCTTGCGTAATGGGTAGAATCATGAAATATCACGTAAATTATTCTAAGTCTATTACCATCTCGATATTATGTCACGTTCAAAGAAGTCTACATATGCGGTGGTCACGATGCCCGGTACTTTGTCATGGATGACATTTGGTGTCTTCATCTCCCTGATCTGAGGTGGACGCAGTTGACCACCTCTCTACCCGTACCGTCCTTTTTCCACTCAGCAGCCATAACTGATGTGAGTCCATAACAACCCTACTTCTCAGTACATGTGTATTCAAAGTTAATTCATCTCCCTATCTCGTTCTCACCTTCCTCTCTATTTGCCATTTTTGTTTTCGTCTCCTTTTCCTTCTTTCCATCCTCTTGAGATAAATTCTAGTTGTTACAATGTATTTTTATAGAAAATTAACATCAAGTATTGTATAATACATGTAGATGCAAATGTAATATGCTACATGCTTAAATATGAGCAACTGGTCAATATTATGGAAAGGCAGTGAGGCATTCCAACATGTGCCCACTTATGCCTATTGGTGTTAATTATTTTCAGCACACTATTATCATGCTTTTGTGTGTGTGACATATATTAAAGAAAGGAAGAGTGAAGTTGGCTAGTATTCTATTTCTTGTTTACCTCCCGTCCAGACTAAATGCATGTATCTCTTTGGTGGTGTCAAAAACTTTGCTGGCCGTGACCACAATGTTGATCGTATCCGTACCAAGATCATCCAGAAGATCTGGCTTGCAATTCCAACTCTTGCTGAACTCTGCTGGCAGAATGTTCTGGAACTTTGTCCCAAGATGGCTAAGCTGTCCAAAGAGGAACTTTTCAGTCTAGGAATACCCAGAATCTTCACTGACAGATTAAAACCGATAAGGTGACGATGACTCAAACTTGCATATTTTCCTTCTGGAAAAGGTTGATAAACTAGAAAATTATATGGTATTTAACTCATGTTCTCTAAAGAACATTTGTATTATAAAACAGATGACATTATGTTTATTTTCTCCTCCGCCTCAAAGGGTGCCAGAAGCATGATGTTTTCTTTTCATCTGTCCATGCCTGCAAACATATGAGTACCATATTACAGGAATATAGATTTTGATGAAACTCCATACTGTGGGATCATGAGATCAAGTCATTTTACATCTCATTAGTCAATGACAGATTTCCATTAAATATTACATCGATGTACCAATATAGATTTTCTCATGGCTCGCATTCTGACGAGGTCAGAGGTTCTTGGACACAGACCAATTTGACAACTTCTCAACATGATATCTATTGAACCAAAGGACAGGTTTTCATGAAACATCATAGCTGTATTATCAATTGTGGGTTGACCACAGTTGATTTTCATCTCAGTCATAGAATCAAAGTTCAAGTTCTGTATAGACCACAGAATATAAAGATGGGTGTTTGTGCAATAACAGTTTCATTGGGCTTATTGACTTTATAAAACATGGATATATAATGATCTTGGGCCTTATAGCACAAAGTTCAATGATTGATTGCACGTAATGATAAATGCAATCAAACATGGTAATTAAAGGTCAAGTCCACCCTAGAAAAATGTTGATTTTAACAAATAGAGAAAAATCAAACAAACATAATGCTGAAAATTTCATCGAAATCGGATGTAAAATAAAAAAAACTTATGGCATTTTGAATTTTCGTTTATTTTTCACAAAACAGTGATATGTACAACTCAGTGACATACAAATGGGTCAGTCGATGACGTCCACCACTCACTATTTGTTTTTTATTGTTTGAATTATACAATAATTTAGTGTTTACATATTTGACAATAAGGACCAACTTGACGGAACCATATAATATTAAACAATGCTAATTCCAAATGTTCAGGAAAGAATTAATCGTTGTGTCCCTTGACAATGAGGAGAAAACTATATTATTTCATATTTCATATGATAGAATAAAAAAGATTTAGTGAGTGAATGACGTCATCAGTCTCCTCATTTGCATACCGACCAGGATGTGCATATAACTGTTTTGTGAAATAAAACAAAATTCTTAAAATGTCATGACTTTCTTATTTTGATGAAATTTTCAGTGCTTATGCTTGGTGGAGTTTTCTCTTTTTATTCAAATCAATTTTTCATGGGGGTGGACTTGTCCTTTAATTATGTGATCAATTTTACTAAGCTCTGGATTACAAGGGCCCAGCTGGGATTTTGGGATTATAAGGACAGAGGTCAAAGGTAAAAACAACATTTTGATCTAGTAAGGTGGAGGCATTAAGTTTGACTGCATGCAGTAGAGAATCAGTCTTGTTATAAAATATTATCCTGCAGTGCAAAGTGTAATTGAGGTACTGTTAACAAATAAAAAAGATAAAAGGGATTGCTGTCAGCTGCGAGAGGTACCATTTGCTCTATTACTGAAGTAAAACCTAAATGTAAAGTGTGATCCTGTGTTTAATATGCTATATAAGGCAGACTTTATTTGCAGTGCTGTCTGTTTTGGTTCTCTCATAAGAAAGAAGGAATACCAGGGACTGATTATTAAAACTGTTTGTAAATTTATGAATGAGTTTATAAATGAATGACTCAATTTAACTGAGCCATAATAGTTATCAGTCATTTTGAATCACAGCCAAATTTGAAGTAAACTGATCTCTATACTATTGTGAGTGCCTTGAAAATGATTTTCCATATTCTGGATAATGAATTTTCAAATCTATAGATATCAGATTTTGGGAAATCATTCCCCACCCCCGAAATTTCAGTCTTTGATAGAACTCAGATAAAATAAAACCCTTTGGGCTTACACCTTGGCACATCATATTCCAGTCTTTATAAGTCACCCATAACTGTACAAACGGTTTTTGAAGCAACCCCAGCTTCATTTTGTTGTAACAGTTTTTTATTCTTATAATGATGACATAAACAAACCTGCACAAACAGAACTTCCATGGTGTCTCTATAACAGGCAGCTTTAGATTTGCATTGTAACTTATACTGAGACTAGCATACAACTCATTGCTCATGTCATGTTTACAGATTTGCTTAGGATTTTGTGAAGATGCAATTTTAGATAGCAGTGCCCTAAACAATACAACAATCTAATCTAAACAATGTCATTCTGTGCCTGTCATACAGTGAGCATGGCATGAGGATATTATATTACTAAGAGAAATGACAAAATTTATGACTGCTAGATTATACTTTTACTTATCATGGGATTATGCACGTTTATGAATTCACATAATTTTTGTGCGGGCAATAGAGAAAAAAGACCAAATTTATGACAATTTTGACGACAAAAGTTATCAACCAGAATACCGATTCTGGTATATCTCTGAGAAAAGACAATGTTCAGATTCAGAATACGGCGCAAATTTTTTGCCCATGTGCAATTCAACACTGCATGATATTAGGAATTGCATTACAAGTTTAAGCTTCCTGTTAGTATTACCAGATAATATTTATTTTCAGGAATCAATCACGTCATACAACTTTCATCTTCATAATTTTCTGATATATTTTATCTCATTGGTACTATTGATATTAGAATATGGGTCTTATTTCAGATGTGTGATATTAAGCATTTGTTGATGAAATCATTAAAAAAGGTGATCTTCAATGTATCTATCACTGTGAAGTATTCATATTATTATTAATACCTACATACTTGAGAAAAAAATTGTCTACTTAATAAATAATCAGTACAGTTTTTATATCATTATGTACATAAAAAGATAATATCAATATTGTGCTGGTCTTCAGTACAATTGAACAGAATTAACATCTGTTTTCACATTTTGTTGTGGTAGTCAAGTGAATAACCAATATTTTCAATATTTATATGTCATTTTATTTTAAAAATGAGTGAAGGTGGGTAAGACAGATATGCAAATGCCTAAGGTTTTTTTTATTAACAAAAGAGCCCCATATTGCAAGGCAAAATGTTTTATATAGATTTGAATTTTATCCTGATGTACTAGCATTTGTCTGAAAAGTGCATGTATGTAAAATTCATTTCTCTGAAATCTTACTCATGATTGGTTCTAATTCATTGTCACAACATGTATATTGAAAGGAATTAGATTGACTTCTGGGCCCCGCCTTACAAAGAGTTGCGCTTGATTCAATCAATCGCAACGATGGAAAGCCAGCTTTGTCAGCATCTATAATTACATGTTTGTTCAAAACATTTTCTAGAAATGATGTATATTCATACCTTCACTGTTTTCTTGACAATTCAGCATGCTTCTCTTTGTTTTCATAGGACATAAGCAAATTCCTAAAGAAAAATTATGACATTGATGGATATCCATATACTTGAGATTGATGAGATCAATCGTAACTCTTTGCAAGACGGAGCCCTGTTATAAATATACAGCACAATTTTTGTTTCATGGTGATATGACTAGATGTGGGGTTATGGTCTTGTGTCTCATTAGCTTGTATGGCTGTAATAAATAGGCCTACTGTTCAAATTCATTGAATTATAAATGCCTGAATTTACAGAGTTGTTCTGAAGCCATGGTTCATTATACAGATTGTGTGCATTAATTATGTTTATTTTAGCACATATATTTGGAAAGAATGCGATAATAAATGCATGCTTTTGTTATAGGCTCAGACTTAGGTCATTCTTGATACAAACATTACAGCATTAATCAGAGCTGCCAAGTAGTACTGATTTTCAGTATTTAGAACTAAAAAGTGAGAAGAATACTGTTTGTTTCATGTAAAATACTGATTTCTAAAGTTTCAGCTTTATGTCTTTTCCTATGGTATTTTTCTTGAAAATACTGATTTTCAGCTTTAAAAATACTGAAATTTTCTTTTTCAGGTTGGCAGGTCTGATTAATGATAATGAGCACACTGTCTGTGCAAATTACTTAAAGAAAAACAGTTGATATGAAAGAGTCCAAAAATGATGTGCTCTTTTGTCATTGGGCAATAAATTCACTCTTGTTATAAGTTACAGAACCAATGAGCCCACTGTTTTATGTGAGAAAATTTACATAAAACGTGTGCTCATTTATTAATAATTGTAAGTTATCGATACTTTAACCATAGCAACAAGCATTAATTTAGTGTCCTTTGAGTGCATACATGTTCTTGATTTATGCTTTGAATTCATGGTTACCATGGTTTCATACCACCTTTGTTAATTTTGATCAATGTTGCCTTGATCAAATTTTTCCTTTTTATGGGTACAGCTCAAAATTTTTCTTTTAATGCTTTGAATTCAGGTTAAAAGTTAAAAAATGTTATAACATATCAAAAAATTATTGTACATTATCTATTGTTTCATTATGTGATTAATGGGCCCTATTGCCAATACTTTATGGCAAATGGGGTACAATCTACCAGCGAAATTGTACATGATACATGCGGAAGTGAAGCCTTTAAATGTGCAGAAACAAGGCGTCTTCCTGCTTTCATAAAGGATGCAAAGTAGAATAACAATGTTTCAAATTTACTTCAGATAATATTTTCTTTTAAAGAAGATGTTTATCCTAATGTAATTTTTTTTTACAATGAAAGCAGATAAAAGAAACATATCAGTCAAGGTTTGGTGGAAATCCAAAGAATTATTAAGTTGGTCATCATCATGTTTTATATGTTTATAGGAGAAAACAATATTCTCTATTCAGTCACGAAATAATAAGATTATTGGAATCTTATTTATGCAATACAGTGCGTATCAAAAAAAAGTTTACACTTTGAAAAAATTCTGTAAAATTATACATTTGTAATATCCTGAAGATTTTTCCACATTTTAACATTGGTACAGACCCATTTAAGCAAATGACGATATAACTGTCAAAAAATATTTCTGCTTGAGTGAGCACCACTTAATTTTGAAAAGTTAGTGAAAAATGATTTGCGCAGAACTTTGAAATAGTTATGCGAATAAAAGTAGACCTTAATCATGAAGAACACGTGTAATTTAGCTAGTTGAACTGATTTGAAGATATCTTTTGCCTTTCTTGACTTGTTTCTTTGCCCAAAACACTTCTAAAAGTGCATTTCACCACGACCCAATCCCCATACACTGAGGCCATCGTGACGATATTTGCTTTACACTGAGCTGTGATTTACATGAAATGGCTTAGGCTTGATTTTCATTTTGTTAATCATTGTCAAGCTTGGGAAAAGTGTGGAGAAACAAGTATTACATGAAAAATGAAATGTAAACCCATTTTAAATGATAACAACTTAGTGAAAAAAATGCTGGAGATGTCTGATATAAACTTTTGTTCAGATTCAGTTATGTCCTCAGATCCAGCTGGCACAAAAAGTGTAAAGGTTGTGCTTACCAAGTGCTGAAATTTCAATTTGGGTGGCAAAATTGTTGCAAAATGCTTGAATGTATCCCTTTTATTTCAATTGACTTAAAGTGCAAGGGAAATGTATGAGAAATGTTTAGCAGGGAAAGTTTGATTTCACCCTTTCCCCTTGACACAGCGTGAAAACAAGCATTTCTGCGCAAACAGATTTCTGCGAGCTTTACAAAAATGGACAGTGCTCACTCAAGTGTAACATTCCGTCAAAACTTTTACTTTCATTAGATAAATGAGACCCAAACCCAAGATCATATGTGAAAAAATTACCCACATATTGTATATTCTTTAATTCCCACGGCTTTTTCAAAGTGTAAACTTTTTTTTGATACGCACTGTATATAGTACAACATAGGGGATTGCTGCTTGCATTAGACTTAACAAAAATCATGTTTTGATCTAATAGGCTTCTTTAATTTTTCTACTTTCATTAAAAACAACTTGAAGCCAGGGTAAACCTAAAGGGTTGAACTTTAAGGAATGTGACACTTTACTTTGACCACCATGATGTATATGTATTAGGTCATAAAACAGTGTTAATGTGTAATGGATTGATATTTCGAAAGAAGAAATAATTGATAATTACTTTATTAGGATCATCTTTTTATGTATTTTTTTTTCAAGTTACTAAATTTGTTGTCTGCTTCCAATAAAAAAATATCATTACTAATCAGACATATTAAACAGTACTTTACATGTATAAAGGTAATAATGCTATCTGTGAAACATCTTTGTATTTTTTAATGTGGCTTATTGCCCTTTAGTGTTATGAAGCATGGACTATCATTTATTTATTTTTAGCAATGTGCGTGATTGATAACTTATGCTACGTATATTTTGCAGATTATCAAATATACCCATTTTTCAGTTTCCTTGTTTTATGAAACTATGTGGAGATTGCAATAAAGAACCATTTGTGGAATTATCATTAAAGATTATTCAAAAGATTTTGAATAGTTCTTTCCATTATGGGTGTAGATTACACGAATAAATGATATAGTTAGCAGAATTGTCTGGACATCCTGACAATTTTGGCGAACAAATGAGATTGAATGACTCTTAAAGTTATTCTGTCTAAAGGGGATATCCACCCTAAAGCCAAGGTGATTTGATAAAAGCAGAAGATATTAGCAAACATTTGACAAAATCCATATAAAAAGAAATGCATACATTCGTAATTCCAAAGCTACGTTATTCCGAAGGTTCGTAAGTCCGAAAATGAAACGAGGTTCGTAAGTCCGAAGGTTCATTACTCCGAAAACAAAGTGAGGTTCGTAATTCCGAAGGTTCGTTAATCCGAAAACGTAATGATTAACGAACTTTATTTCGTTTTCGGACTAACAAACCTTTGGAACAACGAACCTTATTTCGTTTTCGGATTAACGAACCTTCGGATCATCGAACTTTATTTCGTTTTCGGATTATCGAACCTTCGGAATAACGCCACAAATGTTCGGATTAACAAACCCTTTTAACTTTTTCGGATTAACCAACATCAAGGTATAGGCAATTTACGTTTTTCAGAATTTCGAACCTTCGGAATTACGAAGTGTAACCAAAAGAAAAATGAATCATTGATTTATACTACATGACATGGAAGAGCTGCTTTCATGTGACATCACTAAAAGAAAATTTGTAAATTTTACTCTTTTATGGAATTTCACTTAACTTTGATCAATATGTTTCTCTCATTTTTTGCTTTAACCTCATTCTCAAGCTCCCCATTAATCAGGTTTAATGTCCGGGGCTCCGTAACACAAAGATTAGCGATCAATCGCTAAATGAACTGACCAATCAATATCAATGTTACATGCGTATTTGGTTTAAAATACTGACCAGGGACCAATTGGTGCGCTTCTTTCATATTTGCAATCCATCGCAAACCTTTGTGTTACGGAGCCCAGGTGCACTTTGGTAGATTATTTGTTGTCTTGTTCCTGGATAGGCTGTAGGGTCATAAGTCTTCTGATTGCCTATTTAGCAATCATACACAATCACAGGGTCCTGAGTGCAGAATGAAAACCTTATGAATGTATGCAGATTCAGAATAAGATGGAGGGACATAAAATTTCTGGACACCCCCCCCCCAAAAAAAAAAGTTAATCATGCCAAAATCACTCGGATAGTCATTGAAAGATATAGATCTTTTGAGTACTGTGTTATAGTCAAATCTCTCTCCCTCTCTCCCTGTTATCTTCATTATTATTACTTATTATTATTGTTATTATTATCATCATCATTATCATCATTATTATTATTGATATTGATATTATTATTATAGATACAGATACCTATCAGAGGTATGAATGAGCAGGAATGTAATGAAGTTTTTTTAATTAACAGATCTAGATCTTATGACTGGTGCAAAATAGCCTTAAAATTATATTTGATATCACCATGTAGCAATTAAGAAAAATCCCTGATCTTTTATTCCCAGTAATATTACATTTATATCAAAATAATGATATTGATGATGGTTGATGATGTGTATGCTAATATGATAGTGAACATGTTGATGATGACGACGATGATGATGAGAAGGAGGAGGATATATTTCACATGTTGATGTAATAAAGAGTGGTCTCTTCATATACATTCACATTAAAATTCAAAGGACACAGAGACACTTTATCGAATACAAACTAATGTCCATCATGTGATTTAATTGTCAATTTTCCTTGATGAATAAATTGATGTTTTCAATTTAGTGCACGCTACTATACTTTATTCAATTATAACGCATTCTGTTCCTTATATACATCAGAAGCGGATTTAGAGAGGGGGGTTGCAACCCCCCCAAAAAAAAAAAAAAATCCGGGGACCATTTTTTAAAATCTTATCTTTTTTTTAAACTTGTAATTTTATTTTATTCTATTTCTATGTATTTATTTCATTTATTATTATTATTTCTTTGTATCTGTGTTATTAACTGGCCTTACATTGCAGAAAAATACAACTTAATTTTACAAATTTTCATGGGGGTTAATTTGGCAACGACCTCTATACCAAAAATAGTGGTGTTTTAGATTCACACACAGATTTTCAAAAATTTTCCCTACTGTGGGAGGGGGACACCCCCCTCCACACCCTCCCCCCTCGCTCGCTCCGCTCGCTTGGACTCGGTTGCTATGCTCCCTTGCACCCCAACTCCCCCCCCTTTATAAAAAGCTGGATCCGCCCCTGTACATTACACAAATGAACATTGCTGTCAAATGGTGATCATGTGATCCGGGGATTACATATATATTTGAAGGTGTTCTGACTTTCGCCCTCTTCTTTTTGTTCTTATCAAGTTGAAGCTAGGTAACACTAGTGGATAAAAAAGAATGAAAGTATGATAAATCTTCTCAAGAGCATACTTGTTGAAGTATCAAGTTAGAGGTTGTCCTTTATTGGACCACACACATGCTCATTGAAGAATACATGATGTACCATGAATCCTTCATACCAATTCATTTTTTAATTGCAATGGAAATTAACCTTCAGAAGTTACTTCTTCATAGTTTAAAATATTGTTTTAAATCTTGTTTTAAACTTGAAAGGAGATTGTAGACAATATTTGTAATAAATTTCAGTCACTTTCAATGATATACTGACTGTCTTTCAGGTCATTTTGAGCAAAACTCAGTATCCTTTGAGATTATTCTTTGCTTTGTGCTGGTTCGATGTTCATTTGCTGTTTTGTTGTGGTTATTAGGTGGTCTGTCTATGACAGATCACCTCTTAATTTCGTCAGAATTTTCTTTATTTATTTATTTATTTATTTATTTTTACGGATTTTTCTTGTCGCCACGTTATCTCAAAATGGACTTGCTCAATTTCATTGAATTTCATGTCATCTATAGGATCTGTCATGGACACGTGCAGTGAAGCTTTTCAAGGTCATCAGGTCATGATGACGTCATCTAGGCGCCATTTTGTAAAATCACATTATCAATCACATCTCCATTATCAATTATCAAAAATCAATCAAATTTACATCACATCAACTTCAGGTCAAGGGTCATCAGGTCATGTCATCAAAGGTCACCTGGAGGTCATGTGCGCGCGTATGCGCGCGCGTCAAAATTTAAAAATGCTCAAAATCACTTTTTGACCAAACGAGAGTACGTTTTAGGTCATTCTAAGCATTTCAAGAATTTGCGCGCGCGCACGCATGCGTGCGCGTTTCCGCGCGTAACACCTTAACGCAACGCAGAAACACCGTTTTTTTTACATCATTGCATTGATAATAAAATTCTGAACAATTCGATACCTTGATCAACCTTCTACGACCATTAATGACGAAATTAACACCCGTTAAAGTCTGCAGCACGTGTGCGCGCGAGCTCTCACTATAGGCCATATATGGGCAAAAACATGCCTATTGAAAATTCACTGTAGCTCTTTAAATAGTCCATTGACCCCCAATTTTTTTTTCATATATCGATAGAGTATGAGTTGTAGATTTGATTTCATGTCACCATTGTCCCTAAATTATATCGTGACGTCATCAAAATGGCGCCTAATCTAAAAATTTCATTTTTTCAAAAATGACGTCATCAAATTTATGCAAATTTGGTTGTAACTTCTCAAATATAGATCATTTTTCGCCCAGATTTCGATATGTTGTAGTTTAGAATGTACTCTTTCTCATTAATTTTCATGAATTTTCATTTTGAGAAACGCATCATTGCGTAAAACAGCGATGAAAAGAGGCATGTCATTTTTCCTCATTTTGCGTGTAATCTCTATGGGACCTGACTTTTTCTCAAAACTAGATTCGACATTCCGCTATTTCGTGAGCCATATCTCCATTTTTTCTCGTCAGTTTTCTTTAAGCTTTTAGTATGTTGTAGCTGAGATTCTAAGCTTTCGCAAGTGTGCCCTTCATTTTTTGATCAGATGCCGGGATCATGCCCGTATTTCACTTGCAAAATTGGACTTGTAATTCTCAAAATTGCTTGCGTGTATTCTCTATGGGGAATATCGTGGCTTTGACTGCTTTCTAAAGGGCGCGGGTTCGAGTCCTGGGGTGAACAAGATGATTTTTTTTTCAGTTTTTTTTTCTTTTTGCAACATCTTACATGATCCTTTATGATATTTAAAAGGTATAAAAGTTAAAATTTAGCAAGATAAAACAGATTATAATTGCTTTTTTCATATCACATGTGTTTTGCGTGTAATCTCTATGGGACATGACTTTTTCTCAAAACTAGATTCGACATTCCTCTATTTCGTGAGCCATATCTCCATTTTTTCTTGTCAGTTTTCTTTAGGCTTTTAGTATGTTGTAGCTGAGATTCTAAGCTTTCGCTGGTGTGCCCTTCATTTTTTGATCAGATGCCGGGATCATGCCCGTATTTCACTTGCAAAATTGGACTTGTAATTCTCAAAATTGCTTACGTGTATTCTCTATGGGGAATATCGTGGCTTTGACTGCTTTCTAAAGGGCGCGGGTTCGAGTCCTGGGGTGAACAAGATGATTTTTTTTTTCAGCTTTTTTTTTCTTTTTGCAACTTCTTACATGATCCTTTATGATATTTAAAAGGTATAAATGTTTAAATTTAGCAAGATAAAACAGATTATAATTGATTTTTTTCATATCACATGTGTTTTGCGTGTAATCTGTATGGGACATGACTTTTTCTCAAAACTAGATTCGACATTCCTCTATTTCGTGAGCCATATCTCCATTGTTTCTTGTCAGTTTTCCCTGAGCTTTTAGTATGTTGTAGCCGAGATTCTAAGCTTTCGAAAATGTGCTCTTCATTTTTGATCAGATGCCGGGATCATGCTCGTATTTCGCTTGCAAAATTGGAATTCTCAAAATTGCTTACGTGTATTCTCTATGGGGAATATCGTGGCTCAATGGATAACGCATTTGAATCGCTTTCACAGGGGCGCAGGTTCGAGTCCTGTGGTAAACAAGATTTTTTTTTCATTTTTTTTCTTTTTACCACCTCGTCCATGATCCTTCGTGATAATTTAATGGTATAAAATTTAAAATTTCGCAAGATAAAACAGATTATAATTACTTTGTTTCATATCACATGTATTGTCATACATGAAAGAGACCCTTTTAACAGTGCTTTATCATCTCCCGTCTTTCACAAGTATTCCATCCATAATGAATATTCCGTCGTCATCATGAAGATCATATTGATCTGCATGAATATATGTCTGTCTATCTACCTACTCTGTATATGTATCTGTCTATCTCTCTGTCTAATATAACATATTTATCTGTTTAGATATGTATATCTATCTATCGTTCTATATATCCATCAATCTATCTGCCTGTCTCTATCTATCTTTCCATATGTATGTCTGTCTGGCTATCTATCTATATCAATCTATTTGTCTCTATCTATCTATCTATTTATCTATCTATATGTCTGTCTGTCTATCTATGTTTTATTAATATAACCACCTATCATTTATCTCTCAATCGATCACTTGATCCATCCATCGCTCCATCCACCACTCCATCCATCTATATATATAATCATCTATCTTGTATGTATCTGATTGAAGCTGTATGTTTGACGATTGTCATCATCACATCAATAATCACATTTAGCAATGGTCAAAACTTATTCTTAGGATGTCTACGATCAAGATTATCAATGATATCTATATGATTTATTTCATACATCAGCCGACACGGAATGACAAATCATGACAGACCACCTAATTCGTCCGCATGACGAATTAAATTCTAGTTTTATTTCTTTTGGTGACGGATGTTGACTTGCTCAGCGACAGTTTCGGTTTTGTGAATGCTCCAGACACACAAGGCCCCAAATTAAAGGATGCACTGATGCATTCATCGGGAGCGCCCGCTCGATTGACTTGATAGCAGCAGGTCAGAGGCAATCCAGCTAGCAATCATCAATCACCGGCCCGGTATATGGTGCCGAAATTCATCCTCGCTGGCGCTGGCGGCCTAGGCCTAGCCTGGCTATATCGCTAGCTATAGCTGCGCTAGTCAGTCATCATATGCGTGATATTTCGTCGAGAGACGCTGGGCCTGAATTACCGATTAAGGAACACCGTATAATGGCTTTCGATATGCTTTAATTCTATTTTGAAGAAAGGCAAACAGATCAGTAAGAATGCCTGGGTGGAAACCTTCCTGTCTCAAAGCAACAGACGACGGTATGTCATTTACATGAATTTTTTTCAGTGGAAAAACGTTCCAAATTTGACTTTTGTCATTTGCTATTTTGCTTCAGTCCCGCATGCCTATTTTTATGCTGTTCCATTTATAAATAAAAAGTAAGCCGAAAGCACTCATTCAATAAACAAGGTTATGATTATAACCTTGTTCTCAGTTTTATCTCCATGTGTGGCAAAAGAATGGTGGCAATGTTTGGCTTATTTTCTCTTTTTCTTTGGGGCAAATGCCTGATTTTTTTACACTGCACTGATGACAGTTCTAATACACTTATTTTTCATACAACTTGAGTCTTGACTCTTATTTAAATTTGATTCTTTAAATCATTATTTTTAAATTAAAAACAGAGATCCAAAAAATGAAAATTTTCTTGCCATATTAGTTTCCACCAATAGAGGGCGTACACAAAAATATGCCCAAAATTCAAGTTTTTGAGCACTCTGGTGAATATCAAAATTATTCCCAAGTTACTAATGAAAAATAAATTGCAACTATGGAAATTAGTAATTTTGGTCACAAAAGTGATATTTCAATGATTTTTTAAAGTGTGTGCTCTGTACAACATTGGCATACCATAGTCCTACCTGTAGATTCCCCACAGGCAGAGTGGTAGCAGTGAACAAGTGGCCGAAGGTCATGTCTGTGAGTTGATAGAAAGGAATAACCATCGTTTCTGGGGATTTATTTAACAGTGTCTGACATTTTACTGTAATCCCCATTCACCGATGGTAGTGTTTGTGTGAGCTCGCATGTGTTATCAATCACGTCCTCCCTTTTGTCAATCAACTATCCACTCTTTGATGTAGTTTTACACATCGAATTTACACTTAGTTTAAGGATTTATAAACTACAAACTTTCAATATTTGATAATCGATTAAAATACTTTCAACGATATTGATGAAAAAATATGAAAATTGTACTTTAGCAATGTTTACTGGTCTTGGTCTTGGACACCGGAAAAACAATCAAAATGGCAGCCAAAGTATGGAAGATTTACAAACGAAAGGAGAGGGCGTTAA
This sequence comes from Lytechinus variegatus, assembly GCF_018143015.1. Taxonomy (NCBI): domain Eukaryota; kingdom Metazoa; phylum Echinodermata; class Echinoidea; order Temnopleuroida; family Toxopneustidae; genus Lytechinus; species Lytechinus variegatus. The sequence goes on along the minus strand of NC_054742.1, from coordinate 37,028,792 downwards.
CAATTTAGGAATGTGATATCGATATTGCTTTCGATATTAAGTATTATGCGATCTGCCCCACATGCGAGCTAAACCGCTACGATCACAGGTAGCAGACGACATTTGATATATCGAGACATTAAAAAGTTAATAACGATAATGACGTCATTCAAGATGGTAACTTGCAAGAAAAAACGATAGCTCAGGTGAAAATGTCTTAGATGAAAGATTTCTCGATCAGAGGATTTTTATCAATAACTCTGGTCGAAGGTACGCAATTACTTGTATTTCCCTGATGTTGGAAACCATGAAACTGTAAATTTCGCTTAAAAACAGTTTTAAATCGCGACCTATAAAACGTTAGTTCACTTATATGTTGGTTGTACGTACGGGCCTCCAAGCTCTTCAGTCTTTGTATTGGTGAGTGGAGCCAACGTAGTTCAGCGGAACAACCAAAATACATAGACTGAAGCTTTTGGTCTAGTGAGTCGAGTGACCTAAAATCTGACTTTATTCAAATTAAAAAAAAAAAATTTCTTCCTCTTCTTCTTGACTTACTCCTCAATGTCCCATATCAGGGGGCTGTCAGGGCAAGACTTCCATATATCACCTCCACTAAAATTTAAAAAAAAATATGGAGGTTTATCAAGAATTATTTATATATGGCTTTATTCCATCAAAAATCCGAGTGTGTGTAATTCCCAATGGCATCAGTTTATTTAGTCAGAAAAATAAATACCCAATACTCTTGGAGAGTAGACTAGTCGTAATATTGGTTGATAACCGTTATGAAAGTTGAAACCCATGGCTTTCAACAATTCCTGCTAGCTCAGTGAGTAAGGCGACAGACTAGAGATGCTCCATTCTGCAGCGAGAGGTTCGAATCCAAGTTTCCTCTGGAAGTAAGAAGAAAAAAAAGAAGAAAGAAGGGGGTTTTGGAGAAGTATTTGTAAAATTAGTGGAGGGGACATAAGGAAGTCTTTCCCATATCAGTTGATATTGTTCCTTATCAAGGCTTACGCTTTTACAAATAAGTATGACATGAATATAATAACAGCCGAAATATGAATTTCTTTAGTTTGAGTTTTGACTAAGACTAAGTCTAAGGTAGACTAGTAAAGCAGGGAAGTTCACCCTTGTTCATTGAATTAGTTAAAACTCTTCTTGGACTATTTCGGAGGAACATCATACCAAGTATCAATTGCCCTGTCCCTGAAAAAAAAGGATTAGGCTATTTGTAAAAATAGCAGAAAAATAATATTAGGGGGCCTAGTCCTAGACTAGAGGTCTAAAATTATCGGTGAAGATTTGAGAAAAATCTATCAAAGATAAAAATAGTGATTAGAATTATTTTTTTATTTGTGACTCTTTTTGTCACATAATATGTGAGCAGCTTTTCCATATAAATGAAATATATAAAAATCATATGTGCCTTTATCTAGACTTTCTAGATCTATAATCCTATATTGTGTAGTCTAGTAAAAAAGATAGATGAAATGCCATTTTCTCAAGAAATTGGAAATGATTTTTTATTATAATTACACAATTTTCCAATTACAGTTTTATGAAATATTTATTATGCACTTATTGCACCTTTTTTTAAGTTATGTTATTCTTGCCTGGGGCAGTGCTACTTATTCACACCTGGATAGAATTTTCAAACTTAAAAAACGTGCAATAAGAATTGTAAACCATTTATCTTTTTATACTCATGCAGAACCAATTTTAAGTCTCAGAGGATTTATAAATTTCATGACTTTAATAAATGAAACCACATTTTTTATGTATATAACTGTTATAAATATCTTTTACCCAAGTCAATATTTAAAATTTAGATCATAATGTTCATAATTATAAAACCAGGGGCAATAGTGATTTTCATATACGGTACGTAAAGTTAGGACCAAATTATTTATAAGGGACCATTAATTTGGAATACTTTATTAAAAGAAATTAAGGAGAGTCACTCTCTTAATGTTTTTAGGAGGAATTATAAATACCAAATCATCACTATTTTTTCATTTTTTATGTAATTATTATTATGATGATTTATATGGGTTAGTTAGGTAATTATTTCCCCTTTTCTGTTTTAATGTTTGTTTAGATACTGTTTTTTTTTATTTGGGTCAGCCGTACATAAGGTTTATTTATTTTTGGCTGCTACCCCTTCAGTATAATACTTTATTTATGTCTCTGTTTGATTTATGTCATGTTTGTACTATTTATATTTTTATTTTTATACTGAGAAAAATGAATTGAATTGAATTGGATAACTTAATTAGTATTAGACCCACTCCTAACTCCTAGTACCAATGGGGTCAAAACATAACAGTATTGACTTCATAGCCATACATGTAGGTGATAGTAGTGCATATACAGGGCTGGGGTGGTCATGTGTAGAAAGTTGGCACCCACAGTAAGACTCGAATGCTCACAATGACGTGAAGGCTTGTCGGCAAGGTGAATTGTCTAGTGATTTTTTTTCTTTTAATTACAAACTTTTTTGAGTGAAATTTAGTTATTGTTTATTGCAGTTTAGATATTACAAATTATACCTAAAGTAAAAATTTTGATTCAATATCTGTGGATTTTGTACAATGGTGCTTGAAAGTCTGACTACTTTTTTCAACCTTATTGAGGTCCCAATGCCCCCTAGATATCCTATATATCAACAAACATATTATTTTACACCCACTCCAGAAGTTATTGCATAACTTGTATCTGACATCACGAGAAAAAATATCAAATCTTCACCAATCTATCTGGTATTTTTACAAAAAACTTTTCTTCAGGATGAACTATCACCTTTAAGTTAATGCCAGTGCCTCAGCCCAGCCCTGACTGCACACTTGTTTTGAGGTTTTAATGAGGGAGAGCAGATTTTTAGCAAAGGCCTTAACCCTTACTGAGCTCGGCTATTTTGCTCCTTAAAAATTCAACCCTATTTCCATTGATGTTTTATATTACAGTATTTTTTCATTTTTGTCAGGGTGAACTTTCCCTTTAACATGATATGACTGAAATTAATTTTTTTTTACCATTTTGACTCATCTTTTGAAAAGAGTTCCATTTGTCTTGTTTGTATCTTCCCCTATTTTTTATGATTGAAAAACAAAACAAACAACAACCTCCTTAGTTGCAAAAGAGCCCCTGATCAATTCTTATTAAACAAGTGAAAGTAATTTTGAATAAACAGAAAAGAAATAAATTTACATTTAAATGAAGTAAATTTGCACACTTATATTTAACTTCTTATTCATGTTTGAAAGTAAAAAAAAAACAGTGGTGATACATACACATATCTTTGCTGCACATGACATGTCTGACAACAATACCGGTAATGATTTTGAACACTAAATAGAAATATATCCCAGCAAACAGTGAGTTAAATAGATACAGAAAAAAAAATTCATATGAGCATAACTTTAAAGTATAATTAGTGTGCAAAAATCATTAGCTCTCTGATTTGTATACTGCCCATGATGTGCATATGATATTGTGCAAGCAAACAAACAATTCAAAATAGGAATAAATTTCTTATTTTACAACCGACTTTCATAAAACTTTTAGTGCATGGGTGTTTAACATTTATTAAGTAATCATCAAAATCAACATATTTTTTAGGCAGACTTGTTGCTCTTTACTTGATAGTCTGAAAGATGTAATTTTAAAATGTACAAGGTTCACACTAAGAAAAAGTTTTCATGGAAACAAAAGTAAGCTCCAGATCATTTGTAAAGAATACATTAAGTCAATTTTCCTTTTTAGAGCACATGTGATTAAAAGTTGCATTTACTGAGGTCAGGAGTTGTCCTACATTGTAGGATACCTCTTCGAATAGTAGATTGTGGGCTTCAAATTATGTGAAAATCAAATTCTGGTAAGTCATGGAAGTGTTCTTTAACAAGTATCATATAGTTATCTATCAGTCTATCCATTTTCAAATATCATCAAATAGATTTCATGTCATTGATGGATAGATATTCTTTCATCTGTATGCTACATGTATACATGTATGTGTTAACTCATGTTACAGTGTATATCTGTCTATTACTCAAAAAGCATTGCCATTGAAAGGTTTTTCCTGTAGTATTTAAAAAATAATTTTATGTATGCAGTAGACTTAATACATGTACAATACATGTATGTTGCTCATAATAACAGAACCAATGTTTTCCAGCATGACGTAAAGGCAATTTCCTCCGTTGTGAGTAGTTGAAATCTTCAGAATTTCTTATTCATCTTGAATGTATTCCAGTGGGACCCCCATTCCATCTGAAGAGCCCTGGAAGAAATGTTAGCCCCCCCCCCTCTCACTGAAAGTTATGCAACATGTGCTAGATATAACATGTAATATGGATTTTTTTTTAGTGTCAAGATTTATGTTTTTTGTATGTGTACCACTGTTCCTATAAAAATTCAGTACCATAATTAAAATAATTAAATATTAAAACAAAGTCGGAGCTATGTTAATCATCAATTTTAATCAAGAATTTTGAGCTTTTGCTATACACTGTTCTTTAATTCTTTAAGTTTGTATGGATGTTTTTGTTTATTGTATTTACTGTAGTTTTATATAGCACATGGAAAGCACACCCATACATACTAAAATGGTAGTTCCATTGATCTGGTCATGGAAAAATGCAAGAAGTACATGGAAAAAAATCAGTAATGAGATTTCTGTTGGAGGGATGAATAAGGTAAATTACTCGATCTTTGCTTCACATGCATTCAGTGTCTATGCTTAGTACATTCCCCCAAAATGCCCAAATGTATGTCAAATGTATTGTGCATTTGTCAATTACAATGTCAGAAAATACTATGATTTAATGGACACAATGGCTTATTCATTTCCTCTATGCATTGTGTTTCATTCAAATATGATTTCAGTTTTCACTCATGGGTTATACATGAAATATGTCCTCTAATCAATTTGAGTTTATTAAGCAGAAATTGTGACTTGTCCATGATGAAGTTTAAGATACAAAGCTTTTGTATCTATCCTATGTCAGTATACTTTGCTACAATATGTTGTTGAAGAAAAATCCTGTGACGAACCAGTAACGTTCTTATGGTAACGAACAGGATGAAAGTTTTATCAGGATTGTATGTGTTTTGTCATTGTCAGATCATCTGTGGCACATTGCCAGTTTAGTCCAACCAACGTCAGTAGGACCCCTGAGCTTTTGAGGTGGAAATGATGATAGTAATCATTGCTGGGATCAGTATCGATTCCTTTTTATTTTAAGGATACCAATTTAACCATGCTTAGGGTCTCTCTCTATTTTATTAAAGTCAAGCTATCCAAACATGTATAGTGTCAACTTGAATGTAGGCTTGATAAAACCTGTAGAGGCTTAGTAAGATGTAACTTCCTTCACCCCAGCCCCCCTTGATAAAATAAAGGCTTGATACTTTACAGCCTTTTGTACTGCATTTGCAAAGCCTTAATCATGTTTGCTGGAAAGAAATATTGCCTGTTTTATAGTTGTTTGTAACATAATCGTATTCCATGTTTCTTTGTGTAACAAAATTTTGTTATTACGAAATTGTGATACAACAATGTAAACATTTTTACATGATTTATGCTGATTTGCAATTATTGCATAATTGCTTACAAACATGAAGTCTTTGTAGAGAGGATTTTGTTCATCTATGGAGTCGAATTCCTCACATTGTTGTTTTGATTTCTGTGCAACAGTATGTACAGTAATTAAGTGTCACTTTCAGGGTGCTAATCTTTTTACCACTGCTTTGTAAGTGATCCCTTTCTCTTTCACCTACAGGTCATGGTGAAAGTGACAGAGTGCCCTCTGTAGTGCAAGGATTGAGAACTTCAAACAAATAAATGGGAAGTTCACTCTGACAAAAAAATTATTGTAAAGATATCTAAAAATATTGGTGAAGGTTTGAGTCTTTTGACAAAGATTAAAGAGTTAAATATTTTGATATTTGACATCATATGTTAGCAGCTTCTGCATTTATCATTAAGTAAAAATCAATAAATGTCATTAAAAAAAAGAAAATTGTTTTTATTTTACCTGCAGTATATGTAAAAAAATAATTTCACACCTGCTCCTGAAAAAAAAGAAAAAAAATAGTCATCATGGCCCATTCTAAATTGAAAAAAGGCATTTTTTTCATAAAGTATGGGGCAGCTGCTTATGATGTCACAAATAAAAAACTTAAAATTCTGATAACTTTCTTAATCTTCGATACATACATGTATTCTCCTTGACCTTCACCTTTTTTACCCCTGTATTTTACAACAAACTTTTCATCGGAATGAACTTCCCTTTTTATGATATCTCTGTCTTTCTCTGGATATTACATTACTAAATACACTTATTTTTCTTTCAGATAATGAAATTCATCAAAACAATATCTATACAAAAGACATAAAGAAGGGAAATAATACTTTACTATAGCATTTAGCAATTAAAAGTCAACACTGTTCTCAAAAGCAGCATTGTGACAACTTTCCTGCCATTCATCAATTTCATTCAGAGAATATAGAATTATGATAAAACAGACAGATGTTAGAAAAAATTGCAATGAAATACTTGATAAATTGCAAGGAAGTGTAGCAGAAAGACAAACATAGCTGCTCCCCAGTTCACACATAATAATATGAAAACACATAGTACAAACATGATTCTATATTAAAAACTCAATTGCAAAGATAGACCATTTCCTAAATTACATGGTGATGTTGCACAGTAATGAGTTTGAAACCATGTCATTTAAGTCTCGGTTCATTAGTTCTGTACTTCTGTGCTAAGTTAATATTACCAGTATCTGTGTGGATAGCATATGAATCATGCTTCCAGGCTTAGGGTGTTGTCACAAGTTGTTAATCTTATTAGCTCTTGGCTAATATGAGAATGGAGCATGACAAAATTCATTGTTGAAATCAGTATTTTGCGGTACTGAGTTAACTTTATTTGGGGGATATTCATTCATTGTTGAATACAGATTATGAGTTTTTTTTGGCCAACCAGTAGAAGAAGAAATTGATGACAAATTTTGAATTTTTTTTTTAATTCTATGAGCATGCACTTTGAATTGTCTATTCAGTATAAAGTGGTACTCCAAGCTGAAAAATGATAATATAAATGAATAGACTAATGCAACTGAACTTTAGCAAAACCCTGAAAGTGTTGTCAAAATAAAAATTTATTGAATTTTAAAGGTTTAATTCTTAGATGACATAGTTTGTGCAAACTTAATTTTGTAATGGGGTGATGACATCATCAGCTAGCTCATTGCATGTTCATGAGTTATTGATATCTGTTTCATTTAGTAAGGCAAAAATTTGAAATGTCAATTGTTATCCCTTGTATGATGTTATGAAATTTGAAGTATTTTGTGTGAGTGATTTTACCCCCACCTGAAACACAAGACAAATGACATAGTCAAATATGTCAATGTAAAATAGCAATTTCTTGTGTCTACATAAGGTGATATCTTAATTGACTAATATACATCTTTATGTAACCGTTTACTTTGTACATGGACATTTAAAAATATTAAATTAAATATCTTCATTTTATTTTTATTTTCACCATTAGTGTTATGACCTGGATGGGGTTGGGAGGTTTGGGGAGGAAGACCTTTGGGTTATGGCCATTAAGTTAGCCTTTTCCATACCCAGGCAGCCTCTCCAACTCTCAGCCAGGTCTTATTTTCTCTATCATGTACAAGTTTGATTGATCTTGTCTCTGATCTGTTTGTATTCTTTTTTTTTTTTGAATTCCAAATAAAATAATTTTAATAATTTAAAAAAAAAGAATCTGTGGAAAGGGGAAAAGGGGGAAAAATACAAAAACAAACAATTTCCAGTGACTACCAAGAAGATCTATTGTTGGTCTTCTTTGATGGTTTGAAAGCTGCACACAATATGAATAGTCTTGTATTTCCAAGATCATTGAATTGGGATGGTATGGACATTGACATGTTGTTATTGTTGTCCTTCAGAATTCACAGTGGAAGGAACATCAACAATAAAGGAAAGGAATCCCATTCATACCTGTATTCATTACTATGAAAAGATCTAGCATGTGCATGCTGGACTGTTTGAAGAATGAATCGGTGCAAGTGTGAGATTGGAATACAGATCTACATGTTGAGCTGTAATTCCACATCATCATGGAGGGTTAAACCTGATGAAAGTTTGGAGGTGGTAATTTAATGATTGTCAGAGATATGGTCTCTTTTTAGACAAACACTGATAGTTTGATTTTTTTTATCATTTATTTGTACTCTCTATATCTGTGGATTCTACTTTGGATTTGATAGTTGAAGCTGTAGGAGAATTTACATGTAGGCATATGGATTTACTTTGTTTGAAAGACTTCTTTTTGTTCTTGACATATATTGTGAGTATTGATTTTATGAAATCATAAATCTTCAATTTGGTTTTTCCTACGACAATCTGTGTTCTTCTTTTTGCTGTGGACTGGAACAATAGATTGGAATTTGAAATATCATTTTTTAGGACTGTTCAGTCCATGTTGAAATTAATTTGTTTATGTGCTGATGTGCATATTTGGAATGATTTATCCTGTTGTGGTTATCTAGAGAAATGATGAACAATACCTAGTGAATAGTGAATCTATTCTCACTGATTCAGACTCTGCATTATGCACTATGCGAATTGTGAAAACCAAAGGGTCTGTGCCTGCAGACATTGCCTGGTTGATACTTCAGTTTAGAAGAGAACATCAGAGTGTCCACAGTAAGAAGGTTAAGAAATTTGACAAAGAATACCATTGATTTTTATGTTGTTATTCCTGCAGTCTACTTGAGCCATGTAAAATTTCCTCCTACTTTGGACAGGGCAATCCAGAACTTGTTCCTGTTCGGCCAGCAACCTTCCAAAATGTTGTTTTCACACCTTAATGACATAGTGTGAAGTGATTGAGTTAAATAATATCTCAGCCAGGAAATTAACTTCGTTTGAAGCTTGACATTTCGGCCAACCTGTTTTTACATTTATGAAGCTTATATCATTGAATTTTTGTTCAGTGCTTGAAAATATGTCCAAACATGGCTGCAGGCTGTTGTATTAAAAGCACACAAGAATTACATGTAGTGTGTTTTTTTTATCATAACGGTATGCTAGAACTGTGATGTTTTTAGAATAAGCAGTGCTGTTCCAGATTTTCTGGATCCTGTTGGATATTGATGAATAGTCTAAGGCCGTGTTTATGCTTCCACTTTTGAGGCCAGAATCAGCGTTTCGAAACGTGATTAGTCCAAAACACGGTTGCGTCCATGCTTACTTTCATTTAAACGCTGTTTCAAAACGCCGAGCGTAAACTCACAAAAAGGTGCGTTTGTAAATGTTGTTTGACCAGAATCAGGCTTTCTGGGGAAGTATAAACAGAACCACGATCGTAAACATGTTTAAATGACGTCATTTGGTACATGCTTCCGGTGAGATGAAAATCCACGGTCTCCATGGTCGCTTGTTACCTCCACGGAATTACCTCTCATCTCCCTTGTTTTACATGTGTAGTAATGTTACTAGTATTACTCTTCCAATTTGTCATCATGATGGACGTTGAGGGATTTACACACAAAAAAAACACTGGAACATGAGTTATAATGAGGAGACATCACCAGATGCCCAAATAGCATAAACAAATAGATATTTTATAATTTTGTATACTTAATATTCTTCATTTTTTCTTACTATTTCCTCATTATGGTGGAAATAATATGGTTCTTTCAAGAAGCTCCATGTAATGACTAAAATATCGGAAATATTGTTCAATGTATATATAACAATCGACGTACGTTCCCCATAACAACACTCGGGAGGAAAAAAAACTTTCGAAAAAGAGCTCGCCCAATTTGACCTTGCTTTCCTGTTCAACGAAAATTACGATGCGAAGCCAGCTGGAGTTCGTAATTTCACCTCTGAAAAGTTAAGCATAAACAGCACTCCCAGAACCACGTTTACGATCAGCGTTTTGAATCGACGTTTGATAACGCTGATTCTGTCCTCGCAATGGAAGCATAAACACACCCTAAGCTTGTCTCAAACAGCATTTCAAAAGTTGAGTGTGCTATAATATTTTCATGAAAATGGTAAGATTGGAATTTGTTGATTGCAATCAGTAGAAAAGGCAGTTTACCATTTGATGGTTGCATTTAAATATTAAGAAGTTATAAACTATCAGATTGAAAATATGTTTGAAGATTTGGATTATGTTCTGGAAGTAATTTCAAGCTCCATTTATAAATGAAATTCCCAGAACATGAATGGTGTCATAGATTGAAACTCAGATGATGAACATCTCCTGGTGGTGTTCTTGTAGTTCAGAAGCCACAGGTCTTTCATATCAGATGATTAATAGCAGTTGAAGTGTGTTTTTATGACTTGAATAGTGTGACCATCATATAACCTTTGAAGAAACCAAAGTTTGATCAGCTGATGATTTTACTGCATTTACAAGCTTTGGTAATACCTTAGAAGTCACATGATACATATCACAGAGAAGAGTGCAGGCCTATCTTGTGCATGTCTAAAGAATTCTCTGTTATCTTTTCTCCAAGAGTTGACATTTTCTTCTCTGAACACTTATTGAAGCAGGTCCATGTATCACCAAGCCTGCGGTCATTGAGGTGTCAATAGACACCTCCCCTTTTTATCTTGGCACACCTGGTGTCTTTGAGATCCCAAACCACCAACAGCATCATTCATCTGAATGCTCCCTACTTGCCTTGTACAATTTATCCATCAACACCTTCAGCAAAAGTATTTCCCATGTTCCCCACTTCAGCGATCTCTGTCTGAATTTTTCTGAAAGAGTCATGGTGCTATTACCGTTACATCAAACTGTTGCCTACAAAAACCAGGTGATCATAGTATGCATTTAGAGATGAGTGTTTGTCTTTAGAACTTTGGAATTGGCTTTGGAACCCCCTTACTGTTTGAAACAGCATTCATGATGTTGGTGTTTTTCGAGACAGAATTTGAACATGGAGGAAGGATAGACTGATACATTATGTAGGCCTATTCATATAGGTTTTCTTCATCCATAACTATTGTTTAAAACTGATCAGGACATCCTATTCTCTTTCAGATTAGGAAGTAATTGCTGGTCATCTGGTTCTTGCTAATTATCTCCTGTGTCTGTTGGTTGTCCTGTTGCATATGTTTCAGTGCGTAATCAGTGTTATTGACCCCTGTCATGAGTCCACAGGCAAAGGGTTTGTGAGCGGAAATCAGAGGTTGAAATCAGCTGCTCGGTTACATTGGTGTGATTTAATTTTGATGTGTGGCATAATTGCTCACTTTTCTTGGATTTGAATGAAGTTGTTATTTTAAAAGACTTTTCAAAGTAGCCTTCTTTGTTTTAAAAATGATTTGTATGGAGAATGAGAGGAAGTGTTCTTTCAACTTATGTGGGCTATATTATTCAATCTTGGAATGAGAAAAACAAACCATGTAGGCCTAAATACTTCAAAGGAAAAAGATAGCCCTATATCTAGCTCTTTGGTAAACTTCATTCCTGTTTATATTCTGTTGCAAATCTGGTTGAGAAAAAACGTCAAGGCGAATCAGTGTATGGTCTTTGCAAGTGCAACCCATTTATAGATAGCCTCATTTCAAGCAAGAGCATGGTTAAAATGACCCTCCAATGCTGAGTTCAAAAGCAGGATGAATCTCGGCATGATATACTACTGAACTCTGAGAGGTCAGGCAGATGCATGATCCCATGGTTATCATACCATTATGAGTGATATGAATTATGACTGGATACAGAATGGCACAGGTCAGCTGTTGATCACAACATGGACCTACAAGAACCCAGTATCTTGACAGTATGAGCAGATTTCATTGTTTGAGGTTCTTCTTTAGCCTATATAGATTTTTTTTAATCATAAAATAGATTTCCTACAGATCATGCCATGATTCATCAATATACTTGAAGTGCCAACCTATTGCTCCAAACTTTTTCAAGGAAATTTGTATTATGGAGTTTGTCTGATATTTTTTTTGTGGAATCAGAAATATTTTGGTAAGACTTTTCGCGAAGGTTGTGCCTTGAGCGGCTCCCAACAGAACAATGTAGTTTTGGCATGATCAATGGCAACCTATGAATGTTTGCTCTCTGTAATTTGTGGCCAGAGCTTAATTTTTCCCAGGTGTTTGACTGGTGTTCTAGTGGTTTGGTTTTATTTCATATTAGAGTAAAAGAGAGGGAACACATGATCCTACAATGTAATGCTGAAGTTACTGCCGGAGTTACTGTTTGATTATTTTACTGGGCTACTCATCGATGTGATGTGCCTGTCTCTGCTGATAAGCCGTCAGTTGCTGAAGATGTCATTTCTAATCATCCAGGCTTTCTCTCCAAACATTCAGTAACATAGTTTTCATTTGCTTCATTGCATACCTGTGATATCTCCTTTTATAATTGAGGGACCTTTGTTCAAACAGCAGCATACACCCAATGTCATTACACCTTTGGGCATTCATGAATGTATGGAAATCGCTTCTGTTGCTACTGCTGCTGACGAAGAGGCAATTTAGGGATTAAGAAAGTGACCTCACTGAAGTCAAAGCTTTTACTTGGTCTTGAGTGATGAACTAGGCGTAGGCCAGCGGATGGATGGAAAATGAAGCAGCTAACAAGGAGATGGTCTTGGATAAGGGATTCTTTGTCATTAGGGATTGGTCATACATGCTGAATGCATAGTTTGATGACATCCCATAGGCCTACATGAAGTTTTTCTGGATTTGAATTTTGTTTTGTACAACACCTACTCTGCTCTATACTTTGTAGACTCAGTTAAGTTTGAATGCATGGTGATGTGTGAAGGATCTGATCATTTCTAGATTGAGAAACCGATGCTGCAAGCAAGAAAAATAAGTGATATTGGAATATTTACTGGATTATTAGATAACGGACATAATCATCAATGTTAATCACCAATTTACATGTGCAGTTCTTACACTGTTTGACATCAGTCAAACTGAACTAGATCAGTTGATTGCCACCTGTGACATAGCCAACAAAGCTGAATATGACTGATATTTCATTTGAAAAAGAAAGTGTAAGCACATAACTTGTTATTTACCTGTGTCACAATTGCCATTGACCTCATTTTTTAGTCTGGAGGAAGTCTTTAATGTCGATGTGACCTTCTTGTGAGGAGAATAGTGTGCTCATGTGTATTTGTCAAACAAGTCTGAGAAAAAGTTGAATGCATGTGCCTCAGTCCCATCTTGCTGGATAACCTCTTAATCGCAGTCTTAATCCATCATGAACCTTTGATCTTCCGCTAAGTTGTGATTATGTCTGTTTGGTATTACCAGTAAACACTTGTCCAAGTAGTGATTACATTTCTCTGAACTACAGGATTTGTATTCTTACATGTACCAACTTTTTCTTCATGTTTGATTCTTGTTTTGAACATCGAAAGAAAAATAATCATGTGCTCTGTATATTTACGTTGATTTGCTCCTATTTGCTTTTGCTTGTCTGCTCAGTTGCTAATTTGAGGATACTCACTGTAATCTTGGATTTTGTGATGAACCTTGTCAATTAATCAGCTTTGAGTAGTGATTGTCTTTTTGACCTGAAGTAAGCTTAACTTCAAATTATTCAATGCCATATTTCAGTCTTGAATCTTTTAATATATTCCTCATCAATCTTACCTTTTCGGATTGCTATAATATTGCAAGTGATTGTGACCATCTTGTCTCGGCAACTGGGATACCAATACAACATTAAAACTTCATCTGAATATATAGGAGGTCCCTGAGACCGTAGTATATCAAGTGGAATATCCCTACCCCTGCCATCAAGATGCCACTGCGAATGAAGAAAGGATGGAATTGGCGCACCACCAAGCTTTCTTTGTGGATGCTTGACATTCTTCGTATGGATGGTAAATATTCATCTTATGTTTCAAGAATGTTGATATGAACTAACCATTTTATCTTTGATGTAACCTGGGCATCCATTACACAGAGCCTAGTGATTGATCGTATAGTTCATTTGTATTATTTATTGTACATACATACATGTAATGTGATGATCAATGATTTCAATCATTGGAGTAAGCCCTACAGCCAGTTATGAGCTTTGTGTCATTGGGCCCCCCTGATAGTATTGTGGCATAGCCAAATTTCTCTTTTATAATTTCATTTTTGCTAGTTGATTTAATAAAATGCTAGAAGTCAGAATTTTGTCAGTTTTAACAATCATACCATCATTTGTTTCAAGTGTTGATTGGTTACTATTGATGATTAGATATCAGTTGACAATTCATAAAATGAAAAATATAGCCTCAACATTAGGTGGTTTCAGACCGCCTCGAAGTTCGCCAGTTCCAGGTATTCTCTGATCGGGAAATTTACCCCGATCAGAAAATACCAGGTATTTTGGTAATGTGAAAGCAAACTACGCGTAATCTCCCCGAAAGAAAATACCCGCTAAATAGTAGGTACTTGGCGAAATTACGAGAACTTTCGTGGGGATTTTTCCAAGGTCGCAGGTATTTTAGCAATGTGAAAGCAAATTACGGGAACTTTTATCCCAGCGTGTCGTCGGGCGCGGCGGCGTGGGTGGCTGCTGGGCTAGTGATTTTGAATCTCCCGCCTTGCCTGCTTATCAGACCACACTGTGCATGCTCTTAACTTCGGGAACTTATCCCGAAGGATGTGTTTCGGGGCGGCGTGAATGCAGGAATAATGAACGGGTATTTTTAGCCTTAAAAAGTTCTCATAATTTAACGGGGATTCTTGTGATCGAGGCGGTTTGAAACCGCCTACTCTTGCAAAACTAATTCGTGAACCATTTGGATGTAAGTACATGTACACCTTCCTTTTCTGTCCCATGTATGTAGTAGTTGCTGTTCATGTTGACATAGGCTTGTATACATAAAGTCCCATTCACATACAGTGTGAATGGGGCTTTAATCTCCCCTTCCCTAGTTCACCTCTGAATTTCCATAGCTCCAGTATACAGGAAGATGAGTGAATAGACATCCATCTCTATGCCCCAGTTCATTATGGCTTGACCATTATATCTTTTATCTGATCTGTTTTATAGTATGAGGAAATGCTACTTGGTCTCATCCATCATACTGATCAAGTATGATGAATATAGACAAGTCTCTTCTAAAAGTATCTGCATCACATCATATCAAAGTTAGCTCATCAAATTTAGTTCTTTATTGTGGTCTAGTAGGTTAAACTCATTCACACAAACTTTTGTGTTGGTTGGTTTCTTTGATAAAGTGAAATATTAGTTGACAAGTGGAAAAGTTAATGCGTTATGCAGTTCCTTGGTGATAAGTTTCCAATGGACTGCAAATTGAATTTGAAACATCAAGTCTGATTGGTTACTGAAACTGATCAATCTTGGGTCTTGTGAACAAAACGAGCAAGCAATCCATTGCAAATTTTATGATTGATTATCAGTCACTTTCCTGTTAAAAAAACCCATATTGTTTTGGTTATAAAGATGAAGAAAGATAAGCTATGTTCAGTGTATATGAATAATGAATGAGATCTCTACTTAAATATTTTGTTATTTATACAGTAATACGATTTAGATATATACTCTGAGTACAATACTCAATTTTGGTCTCTTTTAGCCCCTTGTGTGATCATGTGTATGAAGTATGTACGGACATGATTGTCAGTGGATTTAGATGTAGGGCTGTAGCTACATGTAGACCTTCTAAAAAAATATTTTTGGATGGTTTGAAAAAGGAAATGGGTATTGTGATGATTAGATATGGGGGCCATTGACAGTGCAAGCAAAAATTTGACAGTAGAAATAGGGCCGTCTGCACCATCCTGAGTTTTCAAATTTGCGCGCTATTTCTGATCCGGCAAATTATCCCGATCTGAACAATCTCAAGATTATTTGCAATCGAGACACAATTATCGCGTTAGTTTGTAGGATTAATCTCGAGATTGCAATCCCAAGTCAACTTGGGATTATTTGCAAAATAGCACGCTATTTTACGAATTATCGCGCTAATTCGTAGGTGCAGACGCAGTCGGGATTATATATTCACGGCGTCAGACCATAATGCATCGATGCTTCGCTCGAGCAGGAATCGCTCTTGTTGCGATGGTGGAGACGGAGTTTCTTGAATCACGAAGAGGGCCGATCGGGCTGAAATAAAATTAACTGAACATCTTGCCTGATCGGGCTAAAAAAAATTAACTGAACATCCTGCCTGAGTTTCAGGAAAACTTGGACATAAGGGTAATGGTGTATCACTAAACATCCTGCCTGAGTTTTGGTTCCCATGATCAAGGTCAAAAGTCATTTAGGGTCTGATAGGCGTATACATGATGTACAGATTCTGAAATACATAGTTAGTATTAACCTTGGCTGAATTTATAGGTTTATTCTCAATAAAAAAAATGTCATCAGTTAAAAATGAATATCATATACCAATATGATGAAAAAATATGGTTAGGAAAAACACAAAATTGTTTTTTACAAATCAACAAATGAAACAAAATTCGATTATTCTTGATAAATTAGTTTCCAGAGAACAAAAAACAAAGATTCCAAAATACACAAGAAGGAAATGGTATCTAAATTACAGTTTGGTCATATTATCACATGCATGTATGTTCAGCATGCATGACATTTCAGTCTCTATCTCATTGGTTGCTGATCGTTTTGAGACATTCATGGACACAGGATTTTTGATATCATTTGTTTATGCTCTACAGTCTATTTATACAGTGAATGACAGTATGATATCTCAACTCCATGATCCATATTTAATCTTTCAGTGACCTTCCCTACTCAGTTCTATTGCTATTTTCATTTGAATAAAAAACCTCAACAAACTGTAGATGGGTTTGATCTCCATTTTGGTTATTTGAATGACTCTTTGTCTTCATTAACAATTTAAATTAATCTTTAATACAGTATGATTCATTCATTTGCACCAAGAAGCTAGTTACATACAGTGTATTCATGTGAGTCATTGACTCAGTTGTGCATGTTCTGAAATCTGGTTTTACTTAAAGTGATCATTTCACTTTGTTCTGATTTGAAAAATTATCATTTTCATTCTTTGAAATGGGCTAAACATAAAGGCTTATAGTGTAAAATTACCATCCCAAAAATTTCATAGTATCATATCTACAGGAACAATTTTAAAACCTTCAAGAATAAACCAAAGTTTGAAAAAATTTGGAGTTGGTTTCAATGATTTTGTGTATACAGAGAATCTGTGCACTTTAACCCATTAAAGTACACAACCAAAGAATCAAAAGTATTTTATAATGACTTTTTGTGGTCATCATTATAAAGGGGAAGTAGTACTAATCAGATATATAACTTCACTTTTTAAAATAGTGATTAGAGTTTCAGAAATCAGCTCTCAAAAATGACTTATTTTCATGGCATATTTCTGCCTTCGTCCGTCCTCTGGCGAGCTCCAGCTGAGTCACACCAAGAGCAGTGAGCAGCTGAGCTGACAGCAGCCCATTAAAGACGATCTTTCCAATCAGCGTTTTTTGCTCTTAGAATTGTTTATTCCTCTCTAGATTGGTCTTATTACATAGATAAAAGTTTGAATTTTCTGAACAGTAAAATGAAATGCACATTTAACATATTTTGGTAACCGATATTTAGCTTAGAAAAAAATATTTGTTTTCAAGAAATATACGTGAATAAACAAATCATATTTTCACTTAGAAATCATGCTTGCACCACATTGATATTATTATCAATATAAAGCATAGACGTTCGTCTTCACAACTGAATAAAAATTATGAAATTTAATTACGTAGCAAGTTCAGGAACCACAAAAAAACACGGCAATATCCATCGCAAATGATTGGAATTGCAGTTGGATTGCCGATGCATTGCGAGGCAACAGCAGCGAACGCACTTTGTTTATATATCATTATGAACCCGACAGAGATATAGCCACGGTCTATGGACAAATCTGTACGCACACAGTTTTTTATGAGTGCGGGGATCCTGGTTCGAAACTCTGATTTTTTGGGGGGTCAGGATTTTTTTTTTAAATTATATTCCTTCCCTGTTCCTACCAGCTCTTTTTTCTCTTTTTATTTTCATGTGAGATTCTATTCAGTCCTGTATTTATCAAATCTTACTTAATTGCTGCTTTTTATTTTCAAGTTAGATTATTTGGGCAGCGACTCCTACCCTCACGGTAGGCACTTAAGAACCAAGTTTGAAAGGACACTCGTAAAATTACGTCACTCTCGCCGATGAATATTCATTAGATCGTGGTCGTGCGTGTTAACTCTCTGCATGCATGCACTCAGTGTGTATTGAATAAGCCTGAGTCGAATCAATTTTAAAATTGGTGTTCGATCGATGTCATCGAACACCGGTGCAGATTTTGCAAAATCGGTGCATCGAAAAAAAATAAAAATACGTCGGCCAGCCGATTCGTTTGGATCACACAATCAATCATGAAAATATCAGTAATGTCCAACTTGACTACAATACTTACTTGATTTCTATTGCCCCCCAAATGAAACCGATTGTGTAATTATGATGCCTATTCACCATTAATTTGAAGTTTATTTCGATCATACTTCGAGTCTTACTCGTCTGCTCGTGCTGAGATAATTTATGCATGATGAATTCATGAATGGAAGTCATGGCCATCGATCGTGCATGCGCAGTACGGTACTGTTCTTTAATCAAACCAGAAAATGGCCGGAGATTGACGCGATCAACGTAAAATAAATCTTGCTTTCATGAACAATATTAATATAATGACCACAGAACATTATTTAATCGTAATATTTAACAATAATTTGCATATGATAATCATTAATATGAATTTAGAGCTTGATGTAAAACGTTTGTATTTCGTTTCAATTTTCAATGGCGGACATCTCATGACGATCGACTTGAGTCGAGAGAGTGCACTTGTCTAATAAAAAAATGATCACATCAGGATTGATTCTCGAACATTGCCTACATTCAAAAACTTTTCAAGATCGTAATATAACCATATAGGAAGCATTTTACATGACAAAACAGAGAAAATTGCGTTTGATATTTTTTTCCCATCAATTTGAAGCTAGTTTGTGCCCAACTTTGGGCTCTGATTTCATGAATGGAAAATATGTCATACGTCATCGAACACGCATGCGCATTGTGCTTCTTTTCTTGGAGCTCGGAGAAGACGTCCAGAGATGGAATAACAAAAGAAATAATGCCAGTATTAATTCTTCCATATGAACATAACATACTTTGCTGACATCGTCAATATTCTTAGTATGACCATAAAATCTTGTTAAATCGTAATTATATGAATTTAGGGCTCGATTCGAAACATTCGTATTTATTTCGATCGCATGCTCAATATTATTGTCCCTAAAAAAAATGGATTGTCATCATCAGGATTAATTCTCGAACATCGTCATAACTCATATTCCACAATCTTTCCTCACAATCGTTATATCAGCATTGAATAGCAATTCAAATGACCATCCAGAGAAAATTACGTATTTATTCGCATAAATTTATTTGGAACTCATTTTGGAGCCAACTTCACAATCTCAGGCAAGTTATAGCGCTCTCCGTTGGTTGCACTTGTTTGCTGGCGCTGACAAGCACGCCTGTCGTTTCGGGAGAGTGAGTGTACGGGGCTGCGGACGGGGCTGGTGAATGCAAGTCTGGACTGCGAATGCTAGTTGACCGAAAATCATTCGGATCGACTCTGCGTGATTCATGTCTTTATTATTGTTTCACTTTAAACTTATATGTTGTCATCTGCAAATATCATTGTTGAAGATATTTTGGGAAGAATTCTGCATTGGTCCCCGGCCTTTTTTTGTGTGTTTTGTGGTCATGGAAAATACAAACGAACTTTGCTCTGTCATCTGCTTGTGCAATGCTCACCCGGCTAGCTAACGCCAGCGCATACCGTCAGTGCGTAGTAGCGCATCGACGCGATGGCCGGAGCAAATTTTTTCCCGCCTTCAATATTCGATGTTCGATCGAATTAAAGCTGTCGAACACCGGTTTTCAAAATAATCGATTTGACTCAGGCTTAGTATTGAACACGCACGACCACAATCTAATGAATATTCATCGGCGAGAGTGACGTAATTTTACGAGTATCTTTTCAAACTTGGTTCTACGGTACTGACTGGACTGGAGCAACACAATGACGACTGCAGTAGACAAAATCGGTCTTTACAGTCCACAATTCAATAAAAACGGGCAAAGGAACACAGTTCTGATTCACATTTGGTCTGAAGTTGTCGAAAACAGAAATTGAATATCACATTACATGAAAAAAAACGGTAAATTCGGAAGATATTGAACAGGTCAGTAAGGTGATTCAGTGCATGATGCACCGAGAGATGATGAGCTCGTCAATTGTGTGACATCATTATTCTCGACCATTTTCGCTGCGTGATTGTCGGTTTTGGGGGCTGAGAAGGGTGTCTAATAATTTAATTTCTTGCATTTCCACGACATCTATAAGACTTTTTAGCGATATATTTGTGCATAAAAAGACAATACCTTTCCATCCATATATAATTTGTCTGTAATCATCACTTTCGTGAATTTTCTTCGTGTGTATACTTTAACTCTAGATGAACACAGCATGACCTACACACAGTATGTACAAGGTATACACTAAATTTACAGTGCAGCTAGTAATAGTGTGTGTATAGGAGATACACACAGCAGACACAACAGACTTTTGAATTGGAGAAAACTGGTAAAGCTCAACCCGTCTACTAGACGGTTCCAATAATCAGGCTAATAAATTTCTTGTATCTAAATCAGAGTTTTTGATTCTATATCGTGGTCTGCTTCAGGTTTTTTTAGGACAAATACAGGCACTCATACACATGTTTTATCTCAGTTCAAGAATTTTGTAAAACAGCTGCTCACAAAGTGAAATGATCCCTGTAATACTTAGGCCACAGTCATTTATTTCCAGAGAGTTATGATTTCAGTTGCAGATGAGCTGATAAATTCAACCTGTACTATTGAAAATTTATATCACAAATCTATAGTTAAAGCATAACTTTAGACCAGGGTTTAATTTCAACTAGAGTTTCAAATACAGGCAGATCAAATATGTATCTTTTAGCTCATCCGGCCTGAAGGGCCAAATGAGCTTATGCAGTGGCGTGGCGTCTGTCGTTTGTCGTCCGTCCACAATTTCAAAATGCTTCTTCGCCATTTAAAGTCCGATTTCAATTCTGTTTGCTTTATATAATAGCACTACAGAGAAGTTTGAAATATATTAAATATGCTAATTTATGCTCATTTTTCAAAAATCACAAAAAAATTATTCTTCTTTATTTGTTGACCCATTTCAAATTTTTAGCTTCCATCTGTTAGAGATTCATGAGGTTCACCAAACTTCTACACAGAATTTTGAAATTTTGACCAGAACTATTTTTATACTAATTTATGCGAAATTACGCATATTTTTAAAAATTCACATAAAATGCTTCTTTATTTGTTAACCGATTTTGATTTTTTTTTCCTTCCATCTGGTAGAACTTCATGAGGTTCACCAAACTTCTACACAAAATTTTGTCTAGAAAATTATTTATGCTAATTTATGCAAATTTATTCATAAATCACAGAAAATGTTTTTTCTTCTTCATTTGTTGATCAATTTCAATTTTGTTTGCTTTATATGATAGCTCGAGGGGGTGATACAAAATTTCAACACAGAATTTTGAAACTCATTAAATATGCTAATTTATTCATATATTTTCAAAACTCACAAAAATTAGCTATTTATTTGTTGATTGATTTTGATTATTTTTGTTCCATCTGAGAGCTACATTAGGTTCACCAAGGTTCTACACAGAGTTAAGAAATTTTGACTAGAAAATTATTTATGCTTAATTTATATGAAATTTATTCATAGATCACAAAAAAAGCTTCTATGTCATTTCTTCATCAATTTCAATAATCCTCAATTTATGTCACCAATATAATTCACTACAGTGTCAACTGGGCTGAAATTGTGTTAAATTTCGTTGCGAGGTGCCGGATGAGCTCCACATCATTGATGTGCTAGTTTTTATAAGTGTCATTGAGTGTTGTTGGTTATGGGTGATAAATCAGTCTGGGCATGGAAGCTTTACAGTATTAATCACCAAGTTTACCACTCATATTAGAATGTAAAATAGAGTTTAAAAATAATATGAATAATATTCCACAGATAATTTGATCTACATGATCTACATGTATATATCATGCAAGAGAAAGTGCACTTCAGATTGGCTTCTCACAGTAGCATTTTTTTAATGAAATCATTTATGTAGTGATTCTCCTACATATAGGATGAGTGAAGTGGATGGCTCAGTTGGTCTTTTGCACATTTCTTATCCTTAACCTCCTTGCTAAACAAGATTTTTGTCCTTAAACTGTTGTAAATTTTAAAATATATATTTTTTCATGTGTATCATATTTTTTTTTTTTGGGGGGGGGTAAGTAGAATGTACTCCTGCATTTGCAAATTTATGTTTCGACACAGACACAGATTTAGAGTTTGAAGTTGGTAGAACTGAATGTGACACAACAAATTTGATCATTGAGACCTCAAACCTATTTCTCCCTGTATTTGGAAATCATATCTATGATTTCATTATGATTGAGAATGAATAAAAACACATTTCAGACAAGTAATCTAAGACACCTGTAGTTCTCCCTTGCAATCTTCAAAATATGCATTCAGATCAGTAAATGATAATTAAAAAAAAAATAGAAACAAAGAAAGCTATTTTATATTAAAGGCAATGTGACTTTCAACTTCAAATCAAGTATGTAGTTCCTTGATTTGGGTCTTTACTCTTTTATTCATCCCACATGCTGCTTTCTGCTCAGCTTGATGTATTTAACACATGTTTTAAGTAAGAAGGCTATCAAAAGTGCAGTTTGGTTCAAGTTCATGTTAAACAGGGTTGACTTGAATGTATGGAAAGTGTTACCTGGATTTATTGAGTGAGAACTTGGACAACTTATCAAAGGTGAATTTTTTAAAGTAAGATTAGATCAAATTTCATGCCAGAAAATGCAACAATTTTATAGAGTAAGTTTTTAGTGTTGTTCCTTTCAAGAAGATTAGTAGGTATTAGCATTCATTAATAAGTATTAGTATGACCAGGGAAGTGTTATGTAGTGAAAATTTGAGTATGCACATCTAGTGGTGATACAACATTTGCCCTGTCAACAATTTCTCTGGGCTTTAGTTTCTCTAAGGTGTGGGGTTATGGTTAGGATTGCAATTGGGTTTTATGCTACATTGTAGGTTTAGGGTTAGGTTTAGGATAGGGTATATTGTTAAACCCGGGGTTGAAGTTGGTCATGTAATTACTGTGTTGAATTTACAGCTTAGCAATTGTCTCCGGAGCTAATGGCATGAAATCCATCAAATGTTACCTATTCTTTGATTGCAAAGATATTTAAATTCCCAAAGATAATAGACTTGCCAGTGATTATAGAAAAGCATTTGCAAATCAAAACACTGAAAAAAGTGTTGTATATTTTTTAATGACGGAAGACTGGATGAGTTCTGACCATTTGGTGTTTGAAAATTATTCTTTGTATTTATTTTGTATAAGGTCAGTGGACATGTAGGTATTCTACATCAACTTGTCACATAGATGAGAACATGGAAGCTGTTAATGTAGTCTAGATTACCAGAAGAATCAAATATATGCAATGTGAAGTATTGTTGGCATTTATCAGTTCATGCAAAGTCATAGCTCTAGTGTATTCCTAATCACTTTTCCTTTAAGGCCTCCTATAATCAAATCATGGCATCTTGCCGTTAAGACCTGGCGAGTCAATATCATCCTCTCCCATCAATGAACCCTTTTCAAATGTCCATTAATTCTTCTCTTTTGACTCTCTCTCTTGCTTACTATCTTCTCACACTCTACTCATTTTTTAAACTTGGCTTTGAAATAAAATTTATCAGCTTAGTGGGATTATGCTCGTAACAGTCATATCACTCAGTTAACAATCTCTGTGAAATGTAAGATCTTTGAGACATATTGGATCGGAGTTTCCTGAGCGTGGGGGCTGTGATTCTGGAATATATTTGTAATTTATGATTAAAACAAGAGATTGCTCTGAAGGAAAAAAGAGAGAAGGATATAGTCTGTAGGAGATGGATGTGTATGTGCCGTATATGAGGCGTCGCCATCAGAGATTTAGGGCGCGGCTGAGACTCGGTAAGGAGCAGAGGCTACCCACAATCAGAGGTACGTTTGATATTTAGTGAGGTCATTCTCAAGACTGGTGTTAATTTTACTTTGTCACTTTGCTTTAAGTGACAGTCATTGGTGTGACAAAATAAGAGTCTTGAGAGTAGGCCTACATGCGCAGTCTTCACTATTTATAAATTAGGCCCATGCATTGGCATTTTTGTCTTTCCATGACATCAAGACTCAGTAGTGTAATGAGAAATAGATGTTGAGGATGCAGGATATGGTGTAGAAGGGGAACATTTTTAGATAGTAGGCTATTTGTGCAAGCAAATTGAGCAATAAACGAATTTGACCTTTGTGAAATAAAAATATAATAAATGAAACAGATTTCAACATAATAATATCTAGAAAAATAATTTCATATTACCTTTTTTCCTTTCATTTACATTGTTTTTCCTCTGCCCTGGACCATTTTTTTGGTGCTGTAACATCCCCCACCCACCCCCAATTATACCGTGTTTACACATTGACTCGGCTCGGGTGTTGAATCCGCGAGCTGGGTTGAACACTGCGAAGAAGGGATCAGAGATCGCGTTTATACGTACATATAAAAAGGCGAGTTCAACACGGCTCGCGGATCTCGAACGGAAGAATAATTATGACGTCGCAAATTAAAAGCGGGAAATTCACCGCCGTAATCGAATCTTGTCCGTGCGGACAACAACAATGCCAAAAGTGAAAGCGCGCGCAGTGACCTGGTCAAGAGAGTTCGACACGGCTTTCTGTTTACACACGAAAAAATTGCCGAGTCTGACTCGGCTCGCGGGTTGAAACCTACGATTTTGGCGGATCTAAAAAGCCGTGTTCGACACGGCTCGCGGATCACACTGATCGCGTTTACACAGCATAAAATTGCCGTGTTGAGCACGGCTCGCGTGTCGAACCCCCGAGCCGTGTCACTGTGTAAACACGGTATCTGTAGACCAGTGTCATTTCTATACCATGGACCAATAAAATCATGTTAGAGCATGGCTGCCCAGTAAGCAATCTGCTGGTTTAGGAGTTGCCTGACTTATTTTTCAGATCATA
Organism: Lytechinus variegatus; assembly: GCF_018143015.1. Taxonomy (NCBI): domain Eukaryota; kingdom Metazoa; phylum Echinodermata; class Echinoidea; order Temnopleuroida; family Toxopneustidae; genus Lytechinus; species Lytechinus variegatus. The sequence continues at coordinate 37,003,537 of NC_054742.1, read as the reverse complement.
CATGCAGTCTTACTATTTGCTGTGTGCGAGTAAGTCAAAATTTTGTTGAACTTCCCCAGGAAGCATACAACATTTAGTTGTTTACAGATTGTTGTATGTCTTGAAAAGTATCTAAAAAAGTCCATAGTGTTTTTTTTTTATTAGTTTTGCTAGAAATGTTTGCTTTGTTGTATTTTAGTTTGCAAATTTGGAGCATAAGCTTTGTCCTTATGTCATGTAGTTAACTGTTTAGTCACCTTCAAGTTCAAAATCAGTCATAAAGAACTATTAAGATATAGATCTGGTCAAAGTTTGTAAGTTACTGTAGCAGACCTTGATTTTTCAACAAACAGAATGAAACCATTTTTGGAGATAGCAAATTATTGTTGCTCTGGTTTTTCTCTCCCCCCCCCCTGATAATGTTGATTGAAATACAAATGCATTCACAAGAATAGTTTATCTCATTATCTGTTTATTGTTGAGCTCCAAAAAAAAAACACGTAAAAAGGATGTCTTTTTCATGATAGGGCACGGTACGTACGTAACGTGATAAGGGTGTCAAAAACACAAAAATAGTGATAAAAGGGTATCTATTTCGCAAGGAAAATTATGTGTTTAGGGTCGACTTTGCGGGGATGATAAAACAAAATTAAAATATTTTATAAAGGATGTCCTCTTTGCCCCAACACTACGTGTTTAGAGTCCGATTTGCGCGAGGTGTTGTAGAAGGTGGGGTCGTACTAAACAAAATAAGGTAAAGCCGATGACCGAAGGACCCGTAACATTAAAACATTCCTGTACTTGTTTAGGGGTTCATTTCAGGGAATATTGCCAAGAGTATCGTTTTGTTTCCAATACTTGTTAAGGGTAGGGTTTCACATGCCAATACTTGTTAAGGGGTGCATTTTCAGAATATAGAAATTACGTGTTTAGGGTGCTTTTCGAGACCCCATGGTTGCGCATGGTATCCACTCGTGAATGGAAGTGACCCCCCGGTGAAAATGGCTGTAAGAATGGTTTTGTTAACTTTTGACCCCCTGCTTGTAGTTCAACAGAATAAACTGTTCACACTCTAATTTGCTTCAAGGGATTTTGAAAATCCAAACTTTACACTGCATTATGTCTTGCTTTTAAGATTCAGTTTATAAACATTTTTCTTGAGCCTTGTAATATGCTGCCATACCAACTCAAGCACAGAAAATACCTGGTGTTTCTTTACTTGGAATTCTAGAAATTACCAGGTATTTTGCCTGAGTCAAATTTAAGAACTTGTAAGAAATAAACCCAGCATACATGGTGTTGCTGCTTTTAAAAAAAAAATCTCCAAAATATCTTTTTGCAGTGTGAAAGCAAATGAAAACATTAGATTTGAGGCATGAAGAAGGTGTGTCCTTTGTATAGGAATGTGAGTCCTTAGGGGCCTGTTCTAAAAATTATGAATATTTTTCCTGCTTAGGTGGGTCTTAATATGCTTTTTTCAGAGCCTTGTAGAAGGTTTTACACTCATGATTGGGTGATAAATTGACCAAGTGTGATAATACACTTGTTAGCAAATATTTGTGCAACAGGTTAATCTGATTTGACAAAAACACCTAGGCCTACCTTTTATTAAATCTAACCTGTAGGAAATAAAGGAAAATCTGAAGAAATTATTTTCAGTTTTAGTTGACCATGTATGGGCAAAGTATGAACAGTGTAATTCAGGCTTACATATTTACAGTATATCAAGGGGGGGGATAATGGTACTGGTGAAATTGAAAAGAGTTCCATAGAAATGAACACTTTGCACTCTGCTTTGTATGAACTTCTCTCGAGAACCATGCAATAATTGCTTGTAATTGTTATAATTTCACATCAATTTACAATGGACAAATTCTTTTCATTTTCTGCATTTCTGTGGAAATAATAACCATATAAATTTTCATACTGCTGAACCAGACCTGTTTACATTGCTTGAAAAACATTCAAAACGATATTTTAGTTTTTCTAGAATCCCATACAAATTGATGTTGATGTTATTGTACGTAATCAATGGTTTAGAAAGATGGAATAAAATTATTGAAATTCATAACTAATGTTAAGAACAAAAGTTACTTATCAGTTTGCAACCCATAAGGTGGCTCCAAATTCAGTATTAGAAAACAAAAATACATGAAGGCATACCAATTCGTTCTTACCCTATAAAGTTTGCAAAAGTTTCTTGACTTAAAAAGCATGTACATGTAAACGCTATTGTAAAGTTATGACGTAAATTTCTATTATTTTATGACGATAGGTCTTTATTTGTATTTTTTGTGGGGAAGTGTTATTTCTATTCTGTACAGTGTAGGATATGCAATTTGAGGTCTGATGAGGCAGACTACCACTGTTACCTAAACTTTGTATTTATTGTATGACCTGGGATTTTAGGTCAACACTTGTGCCAATGCCTGACCTCTGTGTCCTCAAGATTAAGGTCACTAGGGTCAGAAGACCCTGAGGGGTGTTTAGTTGAATCACTTTGACAAGTGCAGAGGTTCTCTCTATCATTAGGGAGAGAGTTTTACTCTTTTTTTTTTAATATAAATTGTGAAATGCTCTATTTACAATGTATGCTCAAAGAGAAAAGATTTTCCTCTGAGGCTCAGGTGGTAAAGGCCTATATGGTTTTAAACATAAGTCTTCATGATTAAAACAGGTGAAATATTTTTATCCCTTTGAAATAAAGGTTCTTCCAACAAGCTTTAGTTTTGGCAGATTACACCCAATTGCGATAAATTGCCTGAAATCATGTAGTCTGGAGGGTCTGACATGATACATGTATGCTGCTGTACACAAATCATTTGCAATTAATTAATTTCTGTTTTCTCCTTCAAAATTTTTAATCTTCAAAAATTGTTGTCTTATTTTTCTAAAGGAGATGTATCCATTGACTATTAATATAAAGATTCTTGCTGAATGACATACATGAAGCCTACATATTATTATATCATGGGAACATGTATTCCAATGTTAAGGCCCTATTGCCACAGAGAACATACATAGGCGTAATAGTATTTTTTTGATAGATGTATATATATATTTATAAGTTATCCGCTTTTTTAACAAAACATTGCTGTTTATGAGCACTTTCATCATTTTGATAACTTTATTACATTGAAAAACATGAAATTTCCCACATTAAGAAGATACATGTAATTACAACCACAGTTTTGAAATGCTAATCCACAGTTTATGCCAGACCAAAATTTAGCATCATGATCACATGGGCAGTTCCATGGTTACGGAGTGACATTCAGAAACAAGTTTTTAGCATTCAAACAAAGATATCACCCATATGTAAATAGTTATTTGCGAAGAAATCATGGTACCTGACAGTAGTTGCTGAAACCCACTTTTCAAAATAATATTTTTTATTTTGATCCACTGAATTAAGGAGATATGAATATTGATAATCATGGTTACGGAGTGACGTAAAATGGACATGCATATTTGAGGAGAAAACATTTGCTCAAACTCTGTAAACTTTATTTAAATGGCTATCACAATGTTGAGTTATTGATTGGATTCTATGTTCTACATGTAGCTTTATTATGCTGCATTACATTAAAAAAATTTCATTAATTACAACTTAAAACATAAACCCATACCCAGTTACAGAGTGACGGAGTGACATCTGAAATATTCACATACAGGCAATGTAAAATGAACTTATATTTTAAAATTTTCTTTTGATATGATGTAAAATGATGACCTTCAGATTATCCAAAAGAAAATTTTACAAAACAAGCAAAAGTTTTCTGTTAAATTGAAATTTAGCAAAAAGCAATATATGTAGTCTCATGTACATATTTTTTGTATGGTTTAGATTCCCCTATAAGGAGATAGTAAGAAAAAAAATTGTGGCTAATTATGTTCCCCTTTTGTATTTATGAAATCCCGTATGTTTTTTAATAGAAAAAATTGATCCAGATTTAAAATAGAGCCAATATAAATTTTTGGAAAATGTCCACTTTTGCTTGGAATTGCCCACATGTAAACTGAGACCTTAGATCTGTGTATGAGTAATTCATAATTTACAGATTAAAAAAGCCTTAGTCCTGGATAAGTTTTGATCTCAAGCTTATCTTTTACAAGTCTAATCTGTTAATGCCATTTCTTGATCTCTGAGGTCAATTCATAGTTTTTCAAACCAAATATTTATTTTTGTAATTTTCATACAAACATGTGATAACATGACATCTTAGATCAAAGGTTTTTTTTTATAATCATGGAGAACATATTTCCTTTTTTTACAATTCTAGTAAATATTTTAGTTAAAATTCTATGTTAAATTGAAAAATGAATTTTTATTTCAAAAGAAAAAATTGATAAATTACATTTATGTCAAATTATGACATGTTTTAATCCAATTATTACAAAATTTATCATTACAGTGCACCTACATTTAAGTCAAATTATCAAGCCTACCTGGTACATTTTTTATTGAGATAATGATTAGCAAATGATATCCCATATCTCAGTATTTAAAAAAAGATACAGTTACTGATAATGCCACCCCCCCAAAAAAATGATATAGTTCATAAATATCTGTTTGTTGAAGGGTAAGAAATATTTAGTTACATACCAAGGGAATATTACCCCCCCCCCTGAATCCAAATCTCACTGGTATAGGACATGAACTTCCTCCCCAACTATGACTCGCTGTCTGTGTTAACCTTGTCACAATTATTGTCCAATTCTCTTATTAGGGATGATTGAAAGTTTGATTCTCTCTCCCCCTCCTCTCTGTCTCTCTCTCTGTGACAGGTTGTAATGATTAAACAGTAGTCACTCTCTATCCCAAAGCTCTGAAGGGCTACATGGTGCTGCAGACAGGTCCAAAATTATGAATAGGCCTATATGTTCTGCAAAGGTTATTTTGTAACTTGTGAAGTGTGAACTTTTGGATTAGAAGTACCTAGCTTGATCCAACTTGGGCGGAAAGATGCTGGCATTACATCTGACTGCCTCAGTTGATGTCTTTCCCTTGTGACATTGTACCGATACGTGAAGTGGCTCTGAAACGATTGCCAACATATTACTCTTCAGTTCATGTATTTGGCATTGTGGGTTGGGTGATTTATTTAATCTCATTGCAACTACAGAGACTAGATAGTTCCTTAACTACTACTATATTGGATTCCAAGGATCAAGTTACAGCTTTGATATTTTGAAGCTATAGAACTTGATTGAAGTGATAAACAATGCCTCTATCTTGGTTGTGATCTCAAACTTTTGATTGTCGGAAAAGTGAACTTGGACGGAATTATATCTTTTCCGATTTGCATCTGCCTTGTTTGTAAAAGCTAGCAAGGATCTGGACAAGTCATGTCTAAGACAAGTTGCTTTCCTAAATCTCGCAGAACAGGTTGGTATTTGGTGTGCATGTAATAATTGTGATGGTATTCTTCAACTATACTATGAGAACTAGATGGGAGTTCACATTTAAAAAAAACAATAATGGGAGTTCGCATCTTTTTAATAAAATGAACACACCCCACCACCAAACTTATAAAAGGTGTGTTTAACTTTCATCTCAGCTTGACTTTAATTTACAAACTGATGTATGACTAATTGAGAAATGCTCTATCAAAAGAAGTGATACTCTTCGCTCTGTTCAAACAATTCAGAAGGTAATAGGCTTAAAAGATATTGGGCCTACTGTTTAACTTTGATTTTTGATAATTGTTTTTAAAATGGTTCATCAATGAAGCATGCTGATTACATGTGGATAGAATTAGTTTTGTTTTTGTTAACAGTACTGTTAATTTTTCATTCATTGTGAGTACAAGATAATAAACCCCTATACAGTTCAGTAAAGAGGTATTGTATGCATGTAGGTCAGGACTAGGGGACCACATGTAGCTCTATGGCATTTGACTGTTTAATCCTGTTTTATTTGGATGAGTTATTCTGTACAATTGATGAAGATTTATTTTGTAAATAGGAGTGGCACTCATAGATTGTTACTATTATTAAATCTCATGGAAAAAATATCGCCAGTCGATTAGTACTCAAAGATTTTTAGTTTATGTTGCAAAGATGGCAGTGTCATATGGCATTAATTCTTTTTTAATATTTGTTTTTGAAAATGTGCTTAAATGCTGCAAGCTTATGTAAAATTGTACTGGTTCTGTTTGTGTTATCCCTTCAAATTTTACAGAAGTGGGTACTTTTATTTGCTTGCATCGTGCTACGTGGGGATAGGCCTACATGTAGATAAGCTCTTAGCACGATGACCTACTGTACTAGTTAATTGGTAATTGCCCATCATTGTTTGGGTATTAGTTTAAGATTTCTTTGTAAGCATTTATTGTTTTTCCATATCCCACTTGTTACTACCATATTTCTGAATTGACAGATTTGTATTAGCTTGTTTGTAAAAAAAAACATACAATGTATTGCATTGGTACAAGAGTTTATTAATGGTTTAAAGTTGTGATTAATCATGCAGTATTTTTAACAGGAGGCAGGAAGTCAGAATTTACACAATTTGATTGAGCATGCAGTGGACCAAGCACTACAATGTGACACAGGTCATGAACATTAAGCATATTGTACATTCACACCCCCTGTTAGTGATATTATGTTTGTGTAATTATGAACCGGCAGAAAGCTTATGCTTGCTCCTGCCCTCGCATACAACGTTTTTGAAATTTGCTTCCATGCTGCAATTATTCTTAAGACCTTTAAGAAAATCCCTGCAAAGTTCATTGTAAAAACAATTTTGAAAGTACCACCACCTCCAGGTAATTTCAGACTGCCCTGAAGTTGATCTATTTCTTATCTGGACATTTACCCTGATCAGAAAATAACAGGTAATTTTGGCAGTGTGAAAGCAAATTATATGTAATATCCCTGAAAGAAAATACCCGCTACATAGGTACTTGTCAAAATTACGAGAAATTTCGCAGGGATTTTTCCAAGGTCGCAGGTATTTTGGCAGTGTGAAAGCAAATTATGGTAACTTAGCGATTTTGAATCTCACGCATTGCCTGCTTATCAGACCATACTGCGCATGCTAGTAACTTCGAGAACTTTCCCTGAAGGATATGATTCAGGGCGATGTGAATGCGAAATAATCATTGAGTAGTTTTGAGCCTGAAAGAGTTCTTGTAATTTAACAGGGATTCTTTTGATCAAGGCAGTTTGAAACTACTTTCTGTGGGTATTTTATTTCGGGGATATTTGGAATAGCGGAAACTTGCTTTCATACCTTTGACTTAAGATTTGATCAGGATTCAAATTTTCTTTAATTTGTTATGTATAAAAGCAAATATTATAAGCCCGGCTCACACCTTTGTGTTTTAAGCTGTGTATTGCTGCAAAATATTTGGTTGCAATAACACTTTGTGTACAAGCTCATTGGAGCTATAAGGTTGTAATGATTCAGGTAGCAGCATAATGTACATTCTTTTATCTGCTGCCCAACTGGGCCAATACTACACATTATTCTATTAAAGTTTATAATATATTCCACATTTGATGATAGACACACCCTTATTCTCTTGAATGGGTTAACTATTTTTCAAAACCTTTATCCTGGCTTTTTGTGAAATGTAATGTGTGGAAAAAAATTCCCCAATCAGGATTCATCAATCATTTTTCTTTAATACACCTGAAATATTAGTACAATACAGCTTTCAGAGTTTTAAATTAAATTGAATTAAGTTAATATTCAATTATTTTTTAAATCTGTTAGAATAAAGTTACTTTGAATTTGTTGACTAATACTGTGTTCCTCTCTGTTTTAGATTTGAAAAATACACAGTCTGAAATAGTGTATGGTCCTACATCTGATTAATCATTACGTTACAAGATGACGAAAAACATTTCAATGATGTCATGACATGAAATATTTCAAGATCCCGATCATTCTTGATTTATGTATATATCCAATGGTATGCTGTAGCTCGCCGATATAACAGTTCAAGCTGTGTTACTGAATTGAGATCATTAGCAAGTTATGCTGACATTTATATGGTTGCATTAACAATTGTATAAAGAAACGTCAATGCATTGAGAACATGTTGGTTACTTTTGTTTGCATTTATATGGTGTGTTAGGTTTATATAGCCTGGTATCAATCAAATTTGCCATTGATTTGGATTTTGGACAAACACATAGCTGTTAATATGTCTTCTGTTCTTGTGTGTAAGGCCTTATATTATGTCTTATATGAATTCAAAAAGAAACTTTCCGTACTTTTTGAAAGAATATTCTTGTACTTTTTATCTCATCTTGTCCACATGCATGCAAAAAATTATGTCACTGCTTTTTGAAGTATAATTCTGATGATGTATTCTGTTATATTATCTTTTCAGATGATGACAGTCGCAAGGGAAAAGCCAAGACGTCTCAGGAGCTTGCATTGCAGAATGAGGTTTCTACAATACCAGGTACACTTTTTCTCTTTTTATGAAGTATTTTTTGTATTAATAGCATTTAGGAATATTGGAAAGTCCGAGTGCAGTTTGCCAGACCTACGTGTAATAAAGCCTTTTCCTTTAATAACATTCTGTGGCAGTAGTCTCCTTGAATTGCTAACAATATTTTAAAAGGATTAATCAAAGCAAGTGGGTGGATAACGGAGACTTTTTCAATGTTATGTTTCCTTTCCTGCTTTTATGATCATCACAATCTTATTTTTCCATGTCTCCGTGATATCCTCTGTCTATTAAATTCAGTCTTGCAAAACAATATCTCCATCAGCAAATAGTGTATTTATGTGTGCAGTACTCACATGTATCACATAACAGATAATTCCATGTTCTGATGAAAAGAGATGGAAGAAAACTTTGAAGTGGTGTAGTATGAATATAGATCATTATCAAAAGGTTATTCAGTTTTTATTCATTGATCTACCCCATTCATCATAGATGGAATAAAGTGCTTCAGGGGACATTGCCTTAAGGTGGTATTAAGATTATCATTTTCAATAGTGTGCATTGTCAAATGTTACATTTTTTCAATTTGTATTAGTTGATTCTACCCAGTCACATTTACACTCAATAAAATCTTTAATTTTAATCTTTATCTCTCTCTCTCTCTCCTTCTCAATTTCCTCCTTTCTTCTTTTTGATATTTTTTGTTCTTGTAATTTTGCTTTAATTGATTGCTTAAAAATATAAATCTAATTACCTTTTCTGATCTCCTATTCTGTTTGTCCCTCTACTCCCAAACTATTCTATGTATCCTATTCTATCATTTTCACTATTTCATTGCTTTTCCTATCTTTCCATATCTCTCCCTCTCTCATTTCTGCTCTCTCTTCCTAATTTTCTCTCTTTTTGATTTTCTTTCATCCATCTCTCACTATCTGTGTGTGTGTCTCATCCTTCATCCCACGTACCCCTTTCCTTTTCCCCTGCTATTAACCTCCACAGAGGAAGTTCGGGCATATTCCATTGTTGAGTTGGAAAAATCACCTGGAGTGGGATTTGGTCTCACAATATCAGGTAAGTGTTTTTTTAGAATATTTTTTGAAAAGGGATTGGGATTGAAATTGCCACGGCTGTACTGCCTTGCTATCAAATATCTCAGAGAAATCCAAGTCAAAGGTTCCTGCATGTAGACAAATATTTCGTAAAGTGTGAGCTGAATTTCTTGAAAAAGAAAATATTGATAGAGTGATGACAGATCACTGATGAATACAAACTTATATAACATTATTGTTTGATGTAGGAGTAAGAGGGCAGCTAACCTTCAAAATGTAAATAGATTTGTTTTGAGGGTTGAATCTTTGTTTTGTTTTGGAAGTTTGGCTACCCTTCTGTTGTACTATAACTTTTGGAAAGGTCTCCCTTTTCAGAGTTGACTATGTAGTTTGGCAGAGAACATTGCCAGCACTCAACATAACAAAAACTACATTTATTTCCTTGGAAAGTTCTTATCAGATGATCCATATTGCAAGCTCGATAATGAATGTGAGAGATGAGCACATTGCCATCAACATTGCAGTTCAGTGCACTGTGCAGTTGTTATAGATATGATTGTATTAAACATACATTACATGCTAACTGAGTTAAATCTACCTAACCATCTTGTACACTCAGAAGTTATGTAGATCTGTCTGTAAGTTTGATGATGAGGGGAATTATATTTTGTATTGGGACTAGCGCTGTTATTAGTAAGAAAATTCTCTGTCGACATATCGCTTAAATTATCTTGCCAATATCGATAACTATCGATGTCACAATGCTCGCGCTGGTCAAAATTTGTATCTGCCAATATATCAACAACGCTTTAGAATCTGCGTTCCATTGAAAAAAAAATTATATAACATCTTTTAACAAACATATTTAGCGTAAATACATCCTCACCTTTCATGTTATTAGCATTATTTTAGGGTTGGATGAAATTTTCAATAAAATTTCATCCAACCCTAAAATAATAATAATAAGGCTTTTTGGACATCGATCTGAGCAGTCAAAGATTTTCACCTATCCGCCATTTTAATATTGTGCTATTGCATCTTCGAATGTAGATGACAGCAACACATGGCAGTACAGTGTGTTGCCTTTTAGCTTTATCCACCTCTATGGTTGGTAGTTGTTTTTAGTTGTTAAGTTGAGCTTGCGCTTTTCAAGAATATCGAGTGATGGAGTCGAGTGCAGTCACGATGATTGGGTTATCTTGATTGCAGCGAAGTTAGACCGTGTTTTGTTGCTGGTAAGTATCCGTATTTGTTGAGATTTTTGTTGCTGTTCTGTGATATTCCGTTCGAAAATCTACTTTCAAAAGGCAGTTTCCGTGAATTCTGTCTGATTTATGCGATATCGGAAAATCACTGTCAAAGTGTCATGTCCCTACATAATAGCGGGTATTATCGACATCAAGAGAAATGTTATCGATATCACTAAGTGATTATCAAGAGGGCTGGTGATAAAGAGGTTATCAATAACAGCATTAATTTGAACTAGTTTTCCTACTTCTGGTTATTCCAAATTCTTCCATTTAGTTCACCTAATTGTAAAATAGGATTAGGAGGTATTTTGCAACTTCAGGGAGTTTTTTTAAATTATTATTTTGGGGGCTAAATAGCCCTCAACCCAATATAAGTTTTACTGGATGCTATTGCCTATTTTACCTCTCTGAATATAATCATTTTGAATATGATTAAATTTCAATGTTCTTGCTAGAACAATGATTTTAAATTTCCCACTGAATATACATCTGTGTGTTGACTCATAGGGCTTCATGTACATGAAAGGAAACATACTTCCTCTCAGGTTTTTCATCAGGAAAACCTTGCACATGACCCTGACTAAAAGAACATTAGTATCTGCAATTTTTATTCAAAAATGTGAATATTTCTGTAAGGCAAGTTATCAAGTTGTTTTTCTGTATTTGACTTAAAGGCTAATTACATTTTGGACCCTTTGGTAAATCCAAAGTTTATTCATTTTCAAAGGTTGATTCATTTTAAGGAAAAAATGAAGGAGTGTATCATAAATTGCACATTGTATGAAAGATTTGATCTAAAATCTTATATTTAACACACTTAAAATGTTTGAGATTTAAATAAAAAGAATAGAAAATAAACAATTCTGTATTATTTCTTAAACACTTCTCAAGCATGAAATAGTCTGAAAAGTTCAGTATATAACTTCTGATATGCAGTCACTGAATTGATTAGATAAATGTTCAATGGGACTTTTTTTAAAGAAATGAAAAAAAAAATACTAAGAGCTAAAACAATTCAAATCCAACTTTTGTCAATGAATCATTGGGTAAAAGTATAGCATTCACTTATTTGTTGTAAAATTGGAATGTAAGATGGTAGTCCAATCTAAGTCACATTTCTGATCCCTTAAGCTCGGGTTACGCCAAAACCAAATTCTCACAATTTTTTTTTGACTGATTCTGCACGAATACGGCCTGATTCGGATGGTTTTGGTAGATTCAAATATTCTTGAATCCGTTGGGAATTTTCTTGCATTCGCGGAGAGAGAACAGAATACACCTAACACCACCCGAACATGTGTATTTTGTTGAATGCAGCTGATTCAGTTCTGGTTCATTAACTCTAGCTTTAAATACCAAAGTTGTAGACAGGGTTTAAATGGAGATGCATTAGATTTTATAATAAATGATTCAAGAAATGAATAGATAAATCAATCAATATATGAATAATAATCAGGCCTTCATTTTTGAGGAGCGCGATCGCGCCGGCGCTCCTAAAAAAAAATAAGGAGAGCAAAAAAATTTTAGCAGGAGTGCGTACGACATCTTGTAAACGTATTAACGTGACCCAGGCTTAGTTTCACCACAGATTAATTAATAGCTAACACAGCTATTGCATATATACAATGTTAAGAAAAATCTACAATTTATCATACATGTATTGTAATGAATTGATTTGAGCTCCTCACGGAGAGCGATTCTGAGGAGCTCAATTGAGCTCCTCAAAAAAATAAGGAGAGCGATTTATTGAGCTCCACGAAATTATAAACGTGAAGGCCTGAATAATGAATGAAAAATATGCAACAATAAATCTACATCATTAAAGAGATGAATGATTCAATGAAACAATTCCATAAAAATGAAGAAGTAATGAAATAATAGATACATAAAACAAGGAGATTAATATTTAAAAAAAAAACCTTGAAAGATTGTTTTTACACATAGATTTAGATTTAGAGATTCTTTATGAATAGAAGCAAATAGTTTGCATGTTCCCTTAATTCTAAAAGAATATGAGGAATAAATTCTCAATGAAGAAGATTAGACATTTTAATTTTCTTGAGACAGGAAGACAAGGGGAAGGATAGGGCAATATGAGAGACGTCAAGATCTGGCAATCTGCCATTGTGTATGCAACTACATCACAGGAAGCAAGTTTATATGACACTTTATATTTTGATTTCTCATACCATGGGTTGATGTCTTCAGGTACTTGATCTTGTTCTATCAAGTTCGAAGAGATATGGAAAACGTTTTTTGCTTTTTGCCTGATGTCCGGGACATTCTAGTTATTTTGGCTTGTTTTGATAGTTTTCACTGTATTTGCTTGGTGTGTGGGCAGAGGTTATTGCAAATGAAAAAAACAACAAGAAGATTTTGAATTAGGATATAATGACTCTACCAGGAGAAAAGAAAGAAAAATGTTGCATTTATGATGAAGTTTGGTTAAATATTTATTTTGGCTAGTGGATGTATTGTGGCCAGTTGATGTAATTTCTGCTTTAGATATTAAAGGATATAGATCTATATGTACTTTTGTAATCCTACTTTTCAAAGCATGTCGATAAATAAGCCAGTTCGTAGTTCCTTTCTGCGCATGATCAAAAGATTCTACGCATGATCAGAAGAAGGTCATTTGTACTAAAGTGACATGGTGGTTTAAAATCTAAAGAGATAAGCACCAACTTTGATGTCTTGATTATTCATATATTCTTTTGAATTGTCGTTTTCATTTACATCCACAAAAAACAACAATGCTTCCACGAACGACTGGTATTTCACAGTTTGTCAAGTACATTGTGCAACATGCTAAGATATACATTCAAAGTAGGAATGCAACAAATACCTTCATTAAGTGTTCATTGGTGTGCTATTCTAGTCACCTGGTCTATTCAATTTCTTCATCCTGCTATGTAAGGCAAGCTTACGTAATATCGTGCCTTGAAATCTGCCTATCATGATGAAAGAAATGAAAGGTCATTTGACCAAAATTGCCCATGAAGTAACTACGAACTGGTCTATTGATTGTAATAATTTCTTTATTCAAAAGAAAAGCAGTTTACTAATGATAAACAAAGTCAAAACAATGAAAGAGTATAACAATCAAAATCAGATCCATGAACCTATACTGGTTTAAGGCAGGTTGAAATGGACATAAATTTTGATATTACAAAAACAGAAAATAACATTAATTGCAATAGAAAGCAATGGTACTATGAAATAAAATTACTAAAGTAATCAAGATTTTGAAAAATCATTACAATGGAAGACAAAAACCTATATTGAAAATTGTCCTTTGAAACCCAAACAGAGAGATACCCTTATTTCTCTCCCACGCAGTAGCAATCTTGTGCTTGTATTGTAATTGTAAGATGAACAGTTTTGGGTCAGTCCAACCCTGAAGTGCGTGATCAAGAGCATGAACGCTACATGGATTATGTTCACCCAATGTAAATAGACTACCACCTTGAAACATCAATCACTATGTAGCGTACATATCCTGTTCAGACACACAAATATTGTTGTATAGTTATACTGAAATCATATTCATATCTAGGGAGATATCATGGATCTATACAATGAATTTGTACAAGGCAGGCCTAAAGGTATATAACAAAATAAGGTTGGAGCTTTTATGTCAAACTAGGATTCATGATCTTTGATTTTTGTCTCTGAATGTATAGCAACCATATAAAATAAGAAGCAGGAGTTATGTTGTGAATGCATAATATCCAAGCTGTCAGTGTGTGTTTATGTATATATTTTTATTTGTGTGTATTTGTGTTTGAATAAGTTAGTAATAGGGCTTTGAGGCAATAGGATGCAGCTTTAATCGCGATCACATCAGGAAATATAACCTTTGTGATCAAGGTCTCCAACAACTCACCATCTCAGCACTTTTACACTGATGATTCTGCCATATTTTAATACTCCTGACAGAAAGTAGAGTTCTTTTGTCTACATAGCTCTACATGTCAGTGGTGTAATAAGTAAAAAAAAAATATGAGGGGTCAGACATGGTGTATCAGGCAAAATTTGTAAATGTTGTGATTGAGCAATGTGATCTTGTTCAAATTTTGACCATTTTAAAACAACAGAAAATTGTGATAGATTTTGAGACAATATTCCGAAAAAATATGTCATATGTTTAACCCTTTCTTCCTTTTCTGAGTAGTGTTATTTTTTGTTGGGGAGGGGGTTCCATTGCCCCAAAACTAAAAAAAAAACTTTTTCTTGAAAGCAAATTGGTAAACCCACATGTGGTACATTTGAATTGGCAGTTTCTCTTTATCCTTGATGCTAGTGGAATATGATAAGAAGAGAAAAATACTTAATGAAATGAATCCTCTTCCAGTGCACTATATTATTTCATTCCTGAATGAAATTTGTTCAAAATTACCTTCTTATTTTATGGCATTGATAAAATATTAAAGGAATTCAGACATTGAAGATTTCCCTTATCCTTTATTTTATCACTGTGCTCAGAAAAATTGTAAGTTATGTTTATTCATTTGTGGCATCACAAAAATGTATGAATGATCATGCCAATATTGGTTAGATTATTATGGGAACAAGAGAGGGGGTCATGGGGCACCATATGCCCTTTTTCACTAAAATATGTGCATGTTCTGCCTACTCAGCACTCTTTTGTCTGTGCCCTGTGGCTTATAATATCCTGGGTCCGCCCCTGATTTTATATTTATCTTATTTTAATACTAACTTTTGTGAGTTTCATCTTTAGTAGATAGTAGATAAAGAAAAGAAAAGGATTGCCCTCAGAATTTGTTTGTCCCATGCATGGACTCATCAAAGGTTTTGACTGTCACCATGCATGAGGCATCCATTTTGGATTCTTAAGTCTTGGAAGCGTGACATATGACTTGATCCTTGGCCAAGATAGTAAGATCTAGTATGAGATCAAGAGAGGGTGTGGAAACATCCTAAGACAGAACATATTGCTGAATAGTGATTCTGAGCTGTCTTTCTGATCAACTTGGATTATATAGGTTTATATCAAGATCTAAGAAGAGATTTGCAGGATTGTAAGGTGTCATGCACTTTGACAAGCCCCTAGTCAGTTAAATGCTTTTCAACATCTGTCTATGGTTTTATTATGGTTGCTTTATGTGACTTTGGAGTCAATAACTCAAATAAAAAAAAATTGACCTGTGCATTTCGGTACCAGTAAAAAGAAATATCAAATGTGAAATAGGGCACTGAATGAAACACACAGGAAAATTACTATAAATAAATATGAAACTTATAGAGAATTAAGATTTCAGTTTCTTAACAGTGAGCTTAGAAGTGATAAAACAAAGTCTGATATTAAAGAGTGTTAGAACAAAACATGGCTATCCTCAAATTGAAATTTTGCTTTACTACGCCGATTTTGCAGATTTTTTATGTTTATGACCCATAATTTCCTGAAATTTTCTCCATTATAAATAAGGGATGTTGGATGTGTCTTGTCAACATTGTTGTAGTATATTCAGTGCATTTCTCATAGTGAAGCAAATTGACAATTAGAGACGCACCAAGTTTCAGGAGATCCAAGGCACGCATAGTCGTGTAATGTATGGAAGAAAAAAATCAGTAATCTTATTTTTTAGGAGATTAGCAACAGGAAATCCAATTAAAGCATGATGCAAAAATGTAGTAACATGATCAACAAATGTGCATCATGTTACTCCAAAATTAGGGGGAAAAGGATTAAGGGAGGAAATGTCTTGCACATTGAGAGTATTAAGGGTATTATATTAAATGCAGGAACAAAATACCAAGAAAGAGGTTGAAAATTGAATGCAAGAACTAAGGGGAAGCCTTGCACCTGTATGAAGAAAAAAAATAATGTGAAACTAACTGGAGTTATTTTGAATTCAAAGATTTAACTTCATTTTTACATTGTCTTTATTTTACAATTGACTTTTGTGACTGATAATTTTCTTTGTGTTGGTAGTTCTTGGAGAAAGATACCATGGCATATATGATAGTTTCTAAATCTCATGATTGTTTGCTACTTTATCAGTTCAATCCCAATCATTATGACAGTTATTTATCATTTAAACATATTATCAAGTTTGCATTATTATGATGAAAATCAAAATTATTGTAAATGAATAATCTCTTTTTGTCTTTGTAGGTGGCATAGACAAAGATGGCCGCCCCAGAGTTACCAACATGCGTCCAGGAGGCGTAGCACATCGCAGTGATGTACTTCAGACTGGAGATTTTATCACAGCAGTCAACAATGTGAAGACTGCTACTCTTAGACACGACGAGGTCATCACACTCTTAAAGAATGCTGGAAACAAGGTCTCTCTTGAGATTGAATATGAGCTCCCTGGATATGGTAAAAATATACTAAATCATTTTATTTTTGTTACTACAACTGGCTAATGCCCTTGGAAAAATAATAAAAAAGAATTTATTTATGCAATATTGAAGGAGAAAATGTGTTGTGGAGGAGAAGTAAATTATTTTCACAGAAAAACAAAAAAGGGGGGTACTCTGGGTTTTTCTGCTATTTATTGTGGTTGTGATATGATGGGAGATAAGAATTGATATCATAATTATGCCTGTTAAAGTACTTAATTTTTTTTATGTGTGAAATTAGTAGTTCTATATTTATTCTGATCTTTTTAAGGATTGTTGATCATATCTAAGTTTGAGAAAACTGACATGTTGATATGCATAGTTTGGTATAATGGAAAGCTTGCTACAGGGATCAGCAAAGCTGGTAGCTTTCTATTATCTTGGGAAAAAAGTAATTTATTGACATAGCAAGAAATAAAATAAAGAGTTAAGGACAATCAGGAATTAACAATTAATATAAGGAAGCATTTTAGGTGTGTAAAATCTGACAGGAGTGTATATTTATGAACTAAATCAACATTTTATTGAGAAACAGAAACTTTAATAAGTTGGTACAAAGGCAGCTATATTTTAAATATTCTGCAGTCCTTGACTCATAACCAGTGAATAGATTTCAGACTATAGGTTACTCACTGATTTTGCTACTTCTTCCTTCAGCTCCCATGAGTCCATCAACGGGTTATTCGAAGACTTTAGATGTTAGATTGACCAGAGAGGATGGTAGCTATGGATTCACCATCAGGGGCGGAGTCAATGCTACCAGTTCTAAGACACGCCCACTGGTTGTGACTCACATCAGACCGGGTGGACCAAGTGATAGGTAAATCAATTTCTATGTGGCATGCGGTGGTTAGCATCTGTTGGGGGTATAGAATTAGTAACAATGATTTTCAACAGGAAAATCCTGTTTACTAATTTATTGATGGATTTTTTCATAAATACTAATACTAATGCAACTTTTAAAAAATAGGACTTTAAAGTTGATCCAACTGGTTTCACAGAGCTTCTCTTTTCATGTCATTTACGATACTTTAAAGGATTGTCCAGGAAAACTGGAGCAAATGTTTGTTTCAGTGTAGGAAAATAATGTATTGTGGTTTTTGGTTTTGGAAGACTTGAATATGTAGGATGCCAACATTGATGTTTTTAGGTGCAATTTATATAATTCCAGAATTTAAAAGTGTACTGACAAAATCACTTAAAAAAGTATAAAAACAAATAATTCTAAGAAATGCTAGAGTAATCATTTATATCGTACCTACGAAGTCGTGAAAACCTCAATAATACCCAAATCGCAGAGTAGAACACTGGAGCATTTCTGACTCAAGGTATAAAAATGAATACTTCAGCCTGAAATAGAGTTAATGTTTGCTGTTGAAATTCATTGTCAGGTATTTCCACTGCCATGTTTAGGACTGGAATTGTGATGATTGATGACATGATGTAATTGATGATGTAACTAAGCCAATAAAGAGATATATCTAGACTTGAAGAGAGATGTATAGACTTAATGAATGGACCCATTATCTGTAGTTGATAACTAATGTCTTTCATAAAATGGAAGATGATACCATTCCATCATATTGATCTACTCTGACCTTTGACATGTACAGGGAGGGGTCATTGAAGGTTGGTGATAGATTGGTTGCCGTGGAGACAACAAACCTAAGTCAAGCATCTCACATGGAAGCACTCAACATCATTAGGCAAGGAGGAAATACAGCTGTGCTTAGATTTGAATATGATGTCTCCATCATGGGTAAGTATGGTGGTTCAGTGGTTTGACTCTGATAAGCTCCTTATGTAAGGTTCAGGATTCAATACCTAATACATTGCACATGTGAATATTTTATTTACAATAACAAATGAGAATTAGTTGTCAATTATTTTATCAAAGTAATGAACAACATCATTGAAGAAAAACAAAACCTGTCATTTTGTGAAGACCTTTGTTAAATAATTCAAACAAATTTGATAATGTTAAGTAAAGAAATAAAAACCTCACAAAGATAGATCCTTTCAGTAATATGAAAACATTTTATTATTCTATAAAATCAGTCATGTTTGCAATTGATTTTTAGTCTTTGTTTTGACATTTTGGGGGCTAGATGTTATCATAATATGTAATTGTGTGCAAATGTGAAAGGAAATCTATTCAAATTTACCTCTTTTTTTCCTCTCATATAATCTTGTATCAAATGATAACTACATCCCTCCAAAGTTGTAAATAACACTATCCAAGCGATATCTCCATACAGGCCTCCTTACTTACATGTTTTAAACACATAATTAATGTTGTGCAAAATATCCTGCAATCAAAATGCATTTGCATCTTCACAAATCATTTCCATCTGATTAACACAATGTATCCACCCATATGTAAGTCACTAACACTCATCTGTCCTCTATGTTCCTTTTCTTCCCATCATTCTGTGCACAGTGACTAAGTATAAGGTAATAACAGCAATCTGCTCATTTTTGTTTCTTATTTCATTTTTTTTTATTTTCTGCTGTCGTTATTGCATTTTACCACTTTTTCCATCATTTCCAAAATGTGTTTTCCTGCTTCATGTATTATGAAATAAAAGAAATACAATGTTAGAATATTTTATACTTTTTGCTTAATGGCTTTGTATACAGCACAAGTTGCTTTTCTTTTTCATATTTGCATGTGTTTTCCAACTTCTTATATTTATTTACATATTCTCAAATGAAACTACTGTAATGCGATTTGGTTATCTGTTATATTCTATTGCCTAAGTGCTTACAGAAGCATGAGTTGTTTTTCAAAGACCTTGTTTTATTACTTTTTTGATATATGTTTGATTTTTTTTCCATAATTAAAATTGGTGATTTATTAGTTCATGGTGCATATATAGTTTGATAGCTCTCTTGAGGAATTTTCCGGAGGGCCATTCAATAACATTAATTGTGATCCATAGTTCTTATTTTTTATACCTTGATATTCACTTGATGAGCATAGGAGTCATTGTTTGATGGAAGGGTGCATCTGATCCATCGGAGTATTGAGACAAACTTTTTTTTTGTAAATTCTGATTGGTTTCCATGGCAAAGAAGAAGAGAGTGTCGGTTTCATAGTACACCATGTATGCATGGTGCCTTGGAGGGTACATGTCTCTGACTGGCTAGATAAGTCACATGATATAAAAAACTAACTTTGTTGTATGTAGATCATAAAATGATATTCTTTAATTTTTTCATTTGTATCATTTGGGAATCATTCCTATATTCTTCTGGTACAAGAAAAGTACCACTGAAAGGCTTCTTATGTATGTCAGCCTTGCAACAAGAGTCAAATCATTAGATCACTCTTGTCAATTGATACTTGTGCAGCAACAAAGAATTACTATGAAATGGAATGAAATTCAATTCATTTCCAAATCTGTGAGTCGTAATCACTTCCTCTTATGATATTAGACTTTTCGAGAATGAAAAGAGAAGTCTCACTTCATTTTTATTCCATTTTTATATCCAAAGTTCCATGCAATGTCCAAGAATTATTTGCGTTCATTATCACTCTCTCCTAATGCCATTACTGCTTGCGTGTGTGAGTAAAGAACATTATTTCTAACAAGGCAAATCAGATTAAATTGGCCACTGATACATGAATAGATTTATAAACTCTCATCCATCCATCATCAACAACAAAGGGAAACTGAAAAGGAAGAGTAAAGTTGATTATAGGTTTGCAGATAGAATGATAAGATGACAAAGCACGTGTAGGAATCTAAAAAATGATGGTGTATAAAAAGAGTTGCCTGCGTCAAGGATCTGTTGTGGTAATTTGTGTAGGAAATGGCGTGGATATTAGTTAAAGTGATTACTGGATGTCTTGTGATACAGGCTTAGATAATAGAGATGGGTAAAGGAGCTCAAGTTTCTTGGCTGGTTCTGTCAGGTGGTATGGTGAAAAGGTCAAAGATTGTTACCCTCCAATCAAGATCTAGTTGCATCCTTTAAATGAAACAGATTCTATGATCTTTGTTCTGATTTTCTTATTTTTACCCAAGAAAGGAAACAAGATTGCCTACATCTAAAAAGAGGGAGTCTTTCAAACATGGATAAAGTTCAAACTTCCATAATAAGTACTAAACTAAATGCGAGAATCTCATCTTGCATGAAGACAAGTAAACTTTAGCTGATTCTGTGCAAATATCCAATAACCCAGAAGGGGTTTGGACTACTCCATGGGAATAGATTGTTGTTAATAAAATCCCCATGTGAGTCTAATGACTTCCTCCTGAGGGGTAATTGTAGATAATTTGTGTTTCATAATACATGCGCACAAGTTGCGCCCTTATTGTGATGTCACTTGTACACGTTAATCCTTAGAGGTTGGTTAACCAAAGTGTACCCAACACCATTCATCAATCACTGTGTTTCTCTTTCAATTGATTTACAAACTTCTTTTAAACACTAGTTTCCTAGGGTCTCATTTATCGTTATTTTTTTTTAAATCAAATATTTGTTTGACTTTCCAATTGTCCCTTGCACTATCTTGTATGTCTTGGCATAGAGTCACCAACCAACAAGCCTCTCATGATGATGAATATTGGTAGATAGATTGTTAAATGTAGGCTGTAGTGTGTTGCATATTCCCTGCATGATATTATAATCATAATGATAGTGTGGTTTGTGTAGCACTTTATGCCCAAGGATACTAAATTCAACTATTATTACCTCTGCTTTAAAAATAATTCTTAAAAACCATAAAGCTAATGTGCATAAAAGGAAAGAAAACTCCTGCAATATTCTTTGTTCCAGGAATATATTGAGAAACATATTTGTAATACATGGCTCATGATAACTAAACAAAGGTTTCAAAGGGATCAGCTTCCAGAATGGACTTACCAATATTGCAATTTTGCTATCAGGGTAAGTAATATGGTGACAGGGCATGTCAAGATCAAGGTTCCATGATAGTTAACTGTAATGGTAAAATGATCAGAAGTCTTCTGAAACAGGTCCCAGGTCAATATTTGATACTACCTCTCTGAACTTCGTGTTCATAGAGATAGGAAAATATACAAAACTATAAAAAGACAGGAAATTCATTATTTTACTAGAGTGATATTAACAGTCTTCCATCATGTCTGGTTACTGTAAGTAATGGTACGATAGGAAAAAAATGTGCAAATTAGTACCATATGTTCATTTTTGGTTCCAGTTCTGGAGTAAACCTTGAGTCAAATAAAGAATCAAAGGATAAGACAGGAAGTAGATGGTTCATGTTGC